>NC_051154.1:77028540-77331040 GCF_013339745.2 Dermacentor silvarum | reverse complement strand
ATACTTCCTTCACTTGAAGGGTGCACGATGCGATTGAGTGCTGTTCGCAGTGACTCCACCCCTATGTTACCCCCAACTCGCTCATAAAGACTTCGTCTTTCATCGACTTCAACTGGAGGTTGAATCGTCTTCCAACGTTTTTGTTTTATGTTTCTTTTGATGTTCTTTTTTGCGAGATCGATGCACTAGATGGCCTAGTTGATCGGCAAACACCGCTGAGTCTTGCGGGTGCAGAAAACACTACTCTAACATTTGACCATTGCGCGATTTTCTTCAAGTTATGTGATACTTTATGCACATCTAGAAAGATAGTCACTTTTTTCTGGTTCTCTGCAGCGTCTTGGTTTATAGCTGTACATCCTCTAAATTTCTTGCAGAAGCTTTCAGATACGAACACCACAATGTGCTCATGATCACCAGGGGTGGCCAGGAGTTCTACCTGTTGCCCTAGAATTTCTGACGTCTTGTGCGGGCAGGACTTTGTCAGAGCGTTCACTACACATAGGTGTCGATCGGCAAACACCGCTGAGCCTTGCGGGTGCAGAAAACACTACTCTAACATTTGACCATTGCGCGATTTTCTTCAAGTTATGTGATACTTTATGCACATCTAGAAAGATAGTCACTTTTTTCTGGTTCTCTGCAGCGTCTTGGTTTATAGCTGTACATCCTCTAAATTTCTTGCAGAAGCTTTCAGATACGAACACCACAATGTGCTCATGATCACCAGGGGTGGCCAGGAGTTCTACCTGTTGCCCTAGAATTTCTGACGTCTTGTGCGGGCAGGACTTTGTCAGAGCGTTCACTACACATAGGTGTCGATCGGCAAACACCGCTGAGCCTTGCGGGTGCAGAAAACACTACTCTAACATTTGACCGTTGCGCGATTTTCTTCAAGTTATGTGATACTTTATGCACATCTAGAAAGATAGTCACTTTTTTCTGGTTCTCTGCAGCGTCTTGGTTTATAGCTGTACATCCTCTAAATTTCTTGCAGAAGCTTTCAGATACGAACACCACAATGTGCTCATGATCACCAGGGGTGGCCAGGAGTTCTACCTGTTGCCCTAGAATTTCTGACGTCTTGTGCGGGCAGGACTTTGTCAGAGCGTTCACTACACATAGGTTTACTATGCCGCGTTTCACCAGTTTTGAATGAGATGAGTTAAATAGAAGGAGGTGTTTGTTGCCTCACGAATGGTACGTATAACAATTATGATCCGCACTCATGCAGAAAGGATACCAAGAAAACGAAACTTCCTATCTTCCAGGAACTCGTCAGTTAGCTCAAGCGGGTGAAATTATTTCTGGAAGGTGGTTAAAACGTTTTGTGTGCTAGACTAAAAATTCCTGTGGGAAAATGTAAATAAAAGTTTTAAGCATCGTCGACGAATCGAAATACTTTTTTTAGTTTTGTGGGTTCAATGACGTCACTTACAGACCTGTCAAATTTTGCTAAAGCTAAGTGACTTAGAACTGGGGCAATGCTAGATCCAATGTCCAGTCCTTTCTTTTTTTTTTTTTTTGAAGGTGAGGTTTGTGATTCCAAATGATAAAAGTGGACTTGAGATAAAAAGTTTGCAATTCCAGAAAAGCATAACTGAAATACCCGACGCGTTCTGAAAACCTGCAGTGGCGAATTGCTGAACAGCATCGTCTACGCAAGCTAGCAACAGTTCTCGCGGTATGGAGCAATCGAAGTCTTTGATGTCTGTTGAACAGGCGTTCAGACCTTTGTTGTAACTAGAGACAAACTCCAAAGCTTGTTTAGAGCTTCTAACAAGGAATGCGTCGTCTACTTTCAGTAGGCTCAGATTTTTCTACAAGGACAGCGCGACTGACTTTTGCCAGGACTTGCTTACTGAAACTATGGCCCATTAAGGCAGATCAACTTCGTGGGTCTTGGCCCTGAAAGAGATCTCTAGATGTCCTTTCTTCATGCAACGGCGCAGGCCCTCAAAGTTCAGGTTATTGCAGATATATATGGCTTGGGTTCTTACTCTTTTGAGCGAAATATCATCCTGGTAAAAAGCAGAATCAAGTAGATTCATACGGCTCACCCATGGCAACTTGGAGTTGCTGATTTCGTAAGCCACCTCTTATATTCTCCTTTGGTATAAGGATTTCATTTTTGTATCTGTTGTCACACATGTGCGCTAAGTGCAGATGTGAAGAGACCATCGATCATCCGTCTTGTGCCACTGTTCCCGCTTGGACAAACAACGCCCGACTTTCCATGTGTGCCTTGAGTTGACTGGGCGATCGGCCTTTTACAGCTGCTAAGGTCCTGCGAGCCTCGCCTCCCAGCTAATCAGCCCATACAGTCACGCGTGCTCTTCTACAGTACACGACGGAGGCGACAGAGTTGAGTGCCTGACCGTATATAGATATACGCGGCACCTTGCTTAGTGCGTGTGAATGAGCTAAACTCATATGGGCTCTCTCTCTCTCTCTCTTTCACTCCTCCATCCCCCTCACCTCGCGTAGAGCAGCAAACTGGACAAAGTCTACTTAAACTTCCTGTCTTCCCTTCTCTCCCCCATCACCTCCCTTTCTCTATTCTGTTGACACCTGTTGACCACTTCTATTTTCCTTCTTCCTGGGATCCTCTGTCTTGTTTGACTTCTCTGTATAGAATTTCGGTAAAAAAAAGAAAAAAATTCTGCGCCTTAGAACACGCTGCTACTAAACGACAGAGACGCGCACGTGACCGTTACGGTGGTAAAGAAAGATAAAAAGTTGCGAACAAGGAATGCGACACGACCGATACGAATTAAGCACGCGAACTCCGGCTTTTTTTATTTGCCCAAAAACCACTACTTCTAATGAATATATTCCTTCATTTATTCATTCATGTTCAGAAACGTGAATGGCAGAGATATTTGATCTTTAGCACGCTGTTGCCACTTTGACAATGCTTACCGATATCTCATCAAGCACAAGGCAGCATATGAAAAGCTTGCAAAACTTTCGTTTGCTCTTCCTTCACTCGTAATAAATAAATAAATAAATAAATAAATAAATAAATAAATAAATAAATAAATAAATAAATAAATAAATAAATAAATAAATATCAAACCCCTTCCTTAAAGAAAGATGGTTGAACGCGAAGCTTTCTCCCATGCAAACTGAAGCAAAGTCAAAGTCCAAAGCCAACGACCACGCAATGAAGCCAAGAAATGCTGAGCGACCCGATGCGATGCATATGGGATTTGATTGCTTGTTTAGGATTGCAGTTTTTGAACGTTGAAGTTGAATGAAGACACATTTCGTTAAGTTGCAACGCCTTTATTTTAGATCATGTAGCCGTTTATTACACGCGCACAATCACACTTTCACGGACTGCATGCCGTAGCCGATACACGGGATAGGCCTTACGGGCACGATCGCGCTTGCGCTTGCGTTCGCGTACGGCAGCCTCTTCTGCCGTGCGCTGCACCCGCAGCCTACCCATGGTGACGGCCGGGAATGCATTGTGTGACGCGCTTAACGCAATGCAGATATATACAGTTCGTCTGGGTAGCGTGGCGTTGCAGTCCCCATTGTTCTTATCGGTACAACTGCGAATGTAAACGGTAGTGTTCTACGATTGTGTGAGCAGATTGTTACATTGTGTAAGTTGGCTTTCCTGCAGTGCGTTTTCAGCGCTCATGGGCGAATCAGTGAGACGTAGAAAGCTTTGCTTTAATAAATAAATAAATAAATAAATAAATAAATAAATAAATAAATAAATAAATAAATAAATAAAAATTCGTTGCCTCTGTGGATTAGCCGTCACGTATTGCAAAGCGTGTAAGCACGAAATAAAAAACAACTGATTAAGGGCATTGAACGGTAGCAGAACGTCACAAACGTACGTGCATGATAAAAAGCGCGCCTCGTGGAGAAAGGGTCTACGATAAGACTGCCTTCGTTTGCGAATTTCCCTTTTTTGTCTCCTCGCGTTTAGGGCGTCCAGCATTACACCACATGACGTGCTGCTCGCGGCAAGCCCCCCTTCTCCCCTCGGTGGCCGCTCGGGGCAGCGGTCGAGTGCGACCCGGAGGCTACATCGCCTCCCCCTGCGGGCAGACAAGGAGGTGGCAGGTAGGGGGGGGGGGGGGCAGTGGCCAGGGGGGCGGCGGCCCGGGCGGACCTGGCTGACCGGCCTCCCGGAACGCGGCCGGACACAATGGCGGCGGCGCAAACAAGAGCGGTCGCTCACCCGGCGGCGGCGGCGGCTGGGGAGCGTCCGGGACCGGTGGCCGATCAGCCGATACAGTTCGCCCGGCGACCCCGAGGGGTCGGTCCGCCCACACCCCGTTTATCACGCCCGGGGCCTCGAGACCCGGGGGCCTCCATATCGGGGGCCGCCATCGCACGCGCGCGCAACCATAAGGGGGGGACCGATCGAGATGCGCCCCGCCGATATCAGCCGCTCGCCGCAGCGCTCGGACTTGCAGCGCGCACCTTTATCGCTCTGGACCGCGGTGCGCGCGCGCGCGCGTGCGACACTGATCAGGGCCGCGGATGGACGCGCTGCCGCGGCCAGCGCGTTACGACCACGCGGCATAACGGCGTGCACGTGGCACGCACTGGCGCCGTGGCTGCGCGCACCCTCCGGCAGAATGCTGCGCCAGAGCAGGCGGCGATCGCCTCGGGAGCAGCTGGCCCGCAGCTCGTGCCGCGGCCGCGCTCATCCACGGTTGCGCGCGGCGCAGGCGGACATCACGCGCCCGGCTCGCGTGCAAACACGCCCCGCGCATGTGGGGGGGAGGAGGAGGAGTCATCCGCATTTGTCCTCCGCGCTATCTTTATCGCTAGTCTCGTGCTTTTATGCGTGATAGTTAGCGGGCTCGTGCCTCCCCTCCCGCTGCTTGTTCCCGGCGCTGCTTGCTCCTGTTTGATCGTGAGCGTTCGCCGAGACTCCATGCAGCCGCGCGAACAAGTTGAGCGCGCGTGGGATAGAAAGATTCTCTGCATACACCGCGGCAGGGGCTTGAACGTAAGGATCGGTGGCCGGCGGAGGTGCATGCACGATAGCACGAAGTGGCATGTTCATGGGGGATAAGAAGTAGAGTGCTACAGCAATAACTGGATATAGTTATGGCAAGCAGTTCTAGATTAGGACGTTTCTAATAGTGCATCGGGCGGAGGATATATCAGCAATGAAGTTGGGGGATTTTTGACCAAGTGGAAGAACTGCAAGTTTACTATCGTTGCGTGTGTTGACTTTTATGCCCTCGAAAAAGGGCGGCGAAAAAGAATAGAGCAGTGGGAAATGTGGAAAGTGAACGACGGTGACATTGTTGTTACTTGATGCGAGCATACATGTATATAGCAATACGATCCCTAAATGCGCGCTAAGTGACTCGTGGAAGCCGTACATATAAGCATCATTAGACCTCTTGCGAAGTGTTGAGAGTCGACTCTAGTTTAATTGCAGTAAACCCGTTTCTATTCTCATCATGAGACGTTGAGTAGACGGCACCACTTTCTGGTGCCAAAATGTACTGATACAGTCGAACCCGGATATATTGAATCTGAAGGGGATCACAAATAGCTAGATATATAGGTATTTCGAAATATCAAATAAAAATTTTATACAAACATTTTCAAGGGAATTTTACTGCTGTTCGTTATACACAATAATTCGTTATATGTGGGTTCGATATATATATATATGGATTTGTCTGTATATTTAAGTCAATAAAAAGAAAAACAAGTAGAGAAAGAGGCTTCTGTATTGCTGACGTGGTAACGTTGATTTTTAGGCTTTTACCTTGGCAACTCCAACACTTCGTGCAAACTTCAATCGCATAAACTTGAAGGAGTGTTGAAGTCACATCGTGTAGCCTGACCTCCATTTCTATCTGACTAATACTAGTAATACCCCTGACACACGGCCACTCTAATGTACCTTGGAATAGGGACATCTACCTGAAAGGCGTTCAGTGCGGCTTACTCATGACAAAGGAGCATTTCCTTTTTGGTAAGGGTATCTTACAAAAAATATCTATTCCGAACTATTTTACAGCCCTAAAGGGCAACCTCGTGGGAAGGAAGGAAGGAAAACACTTATTAGGTCCTGCAAGTTGTGAGTTGCCTCACAAAATGGGCTGCTCCCACGTTGGGACCAGCAGGCAGAGCCTTTTGGCCACGTCGTGGGCTTGCTGGACGGCCCATAGTTGCTCAGTCAGGTCCGGGCTGCGAATCGCGGCCTTTAGCCTGTCCCGATCCTTGGCTAAATTTTCGTTGGTAACCTCGTGGGAAGCTGTAACAGAAAACGGGACTGAACACAATGGTGCCTTATTATTGATTTAGGCGTTTGCAAAAGCGATTTTATGCTTAGCAGTGACGCAATTTGTTTGGTAGTAAACTTTGATTGTAGTGATACTCAGTGGTGGTGGTGGTGGGTTGTGGCAACAGGTGGGTTTAGCCTTGCAATCAAGGCCGGAAATCGCTCCGCCCCAGCGTCTCTTCTAATATCACTACGGTGTTCCACCATATGTCGTCCATCAAACCAGTCTCTCTTTAGAATGCGATAAGGAGACATGAAGTTTCTTTGTGGGCCATAACTGATTCTGCGGTGAACATAAGTTGTGGCAGGCACGCATGCGGAAGGTCTCTTTTTTGCAGGTTCTTCAGGAGAGCGTCCCTTTCATCTTGGAATTTCGGGCACGACTTCAGAAAGTGTTCAATGTCTCCTGTCTCGTTACATGCCGTACAGTTCTGAGAATTGATTCGCCCCGTCTTAAATAACCATGCTGGTGTACTAGCAGATCCTCTGCTTATTCGATATAGAAGTGAAGCTTCCTCTCGACGAAATCTCTTGGTTACGCAGGCCATGTGTGGTGGAAACCAAAGTGACCCAAAGTGATTTCGAATGTCACATTTTTTAACTTGATTATTCTTTGGAGCCTTGATTTTGGGAGGATGATAGAGCGCTGCGTATGCAATTAAGAGCATCAGCTTTTTCGTTGCCAGCAATGTGGGAGTGAGTGAGTGAGTGAGTGAGTGAGTGAGTGAGTGAGTGAGTGAGTGAGTGAGTGAGTGAGTGAGTGAGTGAGTGAGTGAGTGAGTGAGTGAGTGAGTGAGTGAGTGAGTGAGTGAGTGAGTGAGTGAGTGAGTGAGTGAGTGAGTGAGTGAGTGAGTGAGTGAGTGAGTGAGTGAGTGAAACAACTTTATTGAGACCAGCGGATTGAGGCCTGGGCATCTAGGCCGCGCCAGGGGCGGTAGAGAGACCCTGTCTCCCGGCCGCCTCTCGAGCTCGCTGGATGTTCCATAGTTTATCTTGAAGATCTGAGCTGATCAGCGCGGCTTTCCACCGCGTCCCAAGCTGTTCTGGGGAGACTGCAGGGAATCAACTGAAACATTACTGTGAAGCCTTTGTTGCTGAGTTCTTTCACGAGGGCTATAGTGATTTGTGCGGGAACGTGATGGACGGCAGACCATGGTATAGAGTTGTTGCAACGCGGCCTTTCAGTCCATAACGAGAACCACATTCTGTGGAGGCAAAGCCTTTAGTTTGCGCATGCAGAGCAGCAGCTATTGCCACGCCTTCCACAACTGTCGACGAGGCTATGCAGTCCAGACGGCAACGTTTTCTCAGTTTCAGTTTAAAGGAGCACTGTAATAAGTTTTGCCATGCTTCAGCGGTGAAACTCCTTTCGCTATCGCTTTCTGGCGAAAGCGTGTTCTTGTTTGGAACGATTATTCCTTAATGTTTGTTGGGGTATACTTCAGCCTAAAGAAAAGAGATTTAGTTCATAGGAACTTAGTTTGACTATGCCTCGGAGGTATAAGGTAGTTGTTGTTCAGCGGTGTTATTAAATCTCGACCAGTTCTTCACTAAAAAAAAAAAATTTGATAACGTCATCTAACATCTTCCGTCACTGTCCGTACATACTGATAGTTCGTGCGGGTGCCAGCGAAACAGACTGAGCTTATACGCACGATTGCTGCGCGCGTTTGCGTTTCTAACGCTCGCCACTCTAAATGACACTAGCAAGATCCATTTTTCTAACTCTGAATGTGGAGAGGTGAGGTTTAGTGCTTGGCCTGCGTAGCAAATCATCACGTTGCCCTTTTAAATAATTAGGTTTGTGAGAGGAAACTTTGGCTATAGATATTTTCTATTCTCGTTCCGTACATCGCGCCCGTATGGTATCTTTAAGACACATTATATCAATTTGTATGCAACTAAGTTACTATC
The DNA here is from genome assembly GCF_013339745.2 of Dermacentor silvarum. Lineage (NCBI taxonomy): Eukaryota > Metazoa > Arthropoda > Arachnida > Ixodida > Ixodidae > Dermacentor > Dermacentor silvarum. Next base: position 77,322,846 of record NC_051154.1, on the reverse strand, counting down.
ACCAGGGTGTCGCCATTTACGTAACACGATATTGGGAAATATGGATACTTAGAGGCATATACACTGGTACTAACTAACATGTGCACTTATATTAAACTATGTGTGTGTAGTGTAGCAGTATAACAACGCGTGACGGTAGTAACGTTCTACAGACGGCGGACGAGAAAAAGAAGCGCAGCGTGCGCACAAGAGTGCTCTCCTTTTACGTCTCTTCCATCGCGGAGATCAATATTTACCATCCGGCGTATAGCTCAAGCGCTCACGCTCGAAAACAGCGTCTGCACCCCGGGGGTAGTTCGCGGAGTGGAGCCGGTTTAATGAGGTTTATTATTATCTACAAGGGTGCGACATTCTTTTTTTTTTTTTTTCACGGGGTGCGCTGCCAGCAGGTATATAGCAATACTGGAGGACAAGAGAAAGTGGCGCAGCGGCATTAAAAAAGTACGACATGCAAAATAGAGCCTGTATAGCTATAGCAGTGCAGTGCTCACATAATTCTGACTCATTTGTCGGTACTTGAAGTGAGATGTGTAGACATGCTAGCGCTGCCACAGCACGATGAACGTGTTTCCTTTTTTTTTTAAATCTAACTTCAGATGGACAATACAAACAAATGACTGCTCAGCCCCGAACACGGCACAAGTTAACCTGCTTACTCTAACTTAATTTATAGGGGAAAAAAAAAAGCATACGGTCGTTTACGTCTCCGCGCGTGCTCTAAAACAGAGCAATGGTATATAAGCGGAAGCTCCTGAAGGCAGCGTCAACAAGAGTTTCCTGAAAGCGAAATTCGTCTGAAACAATAAAGACGTATAGTGTTGGCGCACCCAGGACGAGTTTTTGGTTGCGTAAATAACTATCGGGTGCTTCCGACAGCTCTCGTTTTTGGTGGTGCGAGTGTACCCGCTATACGGTGGCTCAGTGGCCATGGTGCTTTGACGATGCGTGTGCTTGAGGTCGCGGGCTCGGTTCTCGGCCGCCACGGCACATTTAAAAGAGAGCGTGGAATGCAGAAACGCTCGTGTACACTGCTTTGGATGTAGGTTAAACAAACCCAGGTGCTCAAAACCAATCCGGGGCCCTCCACCACGGCGTCCGTCCTATCTAACTCTGCGGCTTCGGAACGCTAAACCCCATAATTTTGTTCCGTCATGAGCACGCGGTTGTAAAACGTGATATATTGTATCAATACTGTCTACAAAGGCATTCACTTTCAACACAGATGCTGGTCGACAAGCGCACCTTTTTGAAAAGTATTTTTTTTTTTTTGGCCACGTGTGCGACAGCTTCTTCGTGCTTACTGGTCTCCGGCCAAGACTCATTAATTTAGACACCAGTGAGCTTGTTTGTTCATAGTACTTATGGTACTCTGAAGTTGAGACATCACACGTATTGATCTGCGCTTTCACATTCGCAGTGAGCGTTTTCAACAGGGCCAATGCGGTATAGAATCTGTTTCGGGTCGGCGGTACGATACAGCTTCACACCAAGGACCCTCGAGGAAAACCTGGCGCTGCTGTCTCCGCGCGTCACCATTGTACGGCTGTTCACTGTACATCATGGCTGATAAGAACAGAATTTTTTGTTAATGCTTAGTTACACAACATCATAAAATGGGTTACAAAACCCATTGAACCTACACTTTGATCTTAGCCAAAAGGCCGAGAAGCGTACAGGCGAGGATTTTCTTTTATTTTCTTTTTAATGCCTCACCATAATTTTTTGTACATCATGGCAACAATGGGTAGTACATTTATTTGCTCTCATATTGGTTGCAGCTTCGAAAGATCCATACATTTTTATATTAATCTTACTGAAGTTTATTTTTTATCGCAATAAGGATTCTTACGCCAACGCTTAGTCTCAGTTATCCCCTAATTTCTATATGATTCTCAGAACACTAGAAAAAAAGAGACCGTCTAGGTTGTAAAATAAAATTACGCATGGTGAGTGTTACTTAGCAAACGTAATTTAGATTTAGCGACACGCCGTACTCAAAGCCTTCTCAAAAGTATGGTTTGTCGTAAGTCCATCATTTCGCCAGGATCGGCGTCCGCTCAGCTTTCACGCACACCACCTTGGATGATGCTTAAATCTCTCGGGCGACTGCGTATGTCAGAAAGTGGCAAAAAATATGCCGTTCCTACTTCATGCATGCATCAGGCAACTAACATCTTCAGCTGTATGTCAAAAGGATATGGGAACTCCCTGCATGTGTATACGGACAGCATGCAACGTCGTCCACCTCAACCATGCGCCCCCGCATTATCCAGGCTCACCTTGTCAATCGCAGATACAGTATCGATCACAAGACCACCCCAACTGCGCAACGGGGCTATAGTGGCGAAGCTTCCAGGCACATTTCTCATGCGCTCTGTGCGCTCCCTCAGATATGGATCATTATATGCGACTCAAGGCCAACGCTGCAAACGCTTCAATGAGTCGTGCCAAAAATCACATTATTTTCTGGCTATAGATGTTACCACGCTGAAAAGGAAAGCCACCGTATTGTTTACTAGTGGATCCCTTCCAGCAGCAGTGGGGCAGTCGATTTGGCATTCTGCTGCTGACCATGAGATCGCGGGTTCGTTTCCCAAGTACAACGGCCGCATTTCGATGTGGGCGAAAACACTCGTGCGCTTAAATTTAGGTGCACGTTAAAAAAAAAGTCATGTGGTCAAATGTAACCCGGAGCCTTCCACAATACGGCCTCCCTCATAGCCCCAGTGGCCATTGTGCAAGTTCGGGAATTTAAACCTCGCAGCTTGAGATCAGTGGATTCATATACCGGCTGTTTTCTTTTCTGTAGGAATCACTTGCATTCAAAATATCAATGTCCAGGTAGCTGATTAAAAAAGACGCACTAAATATTTTTATTTGCTTTTTAGGACACATCTTTCAATTGCAAATTAAAGCAGAGCAGCAGTGAAGTCATACCTGCTCAGCAAAGAATCGTAAGACTAGCATGAGTTTCGAAATATCCGTCTTGTAAAATGCGCTGCGATATACACTTGCGTTCCACATAACATTTTCCCAAAAGCCTTCCTCTATAGCAGTTCCAGACGATCTTAACTACAACGCCAATGAATTTTCTTTAGCAAATCTTGGGGACGGGTATCTCGAATGTGGTGCTAGTCTTAGTATTTTCTGTTAAGCAGAAATGACTTCACTACTTCACGGCTTCTATTTCGCAATTGCCACATGCGCCCTAAAGTGAATAATTAGGACGTTATAAGTAGCGCATCTTTTTAATTATCTACCTGAGCATTGCGATTTTTCGTCCAAGTAATGTCCGTCTCTTCACGTAATCCACCCGAACAAGCCGAACTGCGCTCTCTGTTCCATGCGATTATTTTTTTTAAACTCGATCGAATAAAAAAAAAAGTGCTTCCCGGCATAATAGGTCCGATACCCTGTACGCAAGCGAGCCTTGTGTGCATGCTTAGTCTAGATGTCGCCTATACGCGGAGACATCTATGCGACGTGTGGACTCGCCCTTCTGTGATCTGCGCGAGCTGCCTGAGAATGTGGGGCACATACCTGTTGCTTGATCCCCCAATTCTTGTAAACGGCCGGCGTTCCCCTCTTCATTGGCCCTAATTGACAAAAGGTCATTGATTGAAGACACCTCACTAGTCCCTTGGCCGGAACTTTCATCAACGAAGCTAGCCTTCTGTTCGCTCCTTGAAATTTTCGAGCAACATGGGTTTCTCTATTGGTGACTTGGAACGGGGCCTCAGTCCCGAATTTCTGTTCCTTTCCCTGTTGCCACTGCTCCTATCCCTCTTCCTCTACTCTTCCGCTTATCCCTGAGCAGAGGAGTAGGCTAGGAGACCTTTACCTCGGGGCCATCCTCACTGTGTTTACAGAAATAAAATTTCGCATTTCATTCCTTTTTCGTGAATTGCTGGTGGAAAGCGTAAATACGTACCAAACAGCGCATCGTCTGTTGTTTCCGTGAAGTCACAATTTCTTGTCTGCTCCATTAATTTCGTGAAGTCTCGCCAAACACCTTTCAGCAATTGTCGTCCGGTAGCAAAGCAAAGCAAATGACAGCAAAGCAAAGAAAACACTGCACCGCTGGTCTAGGCGAGTATCTAACGCAGGACTGTCCATCCCAAGCCTGTCGCTATACCAATTAGGCAGAGAGCTTTGCAGTGCCACCGTGTGTTTGATAAACTGCTGCTTCTTCCAAAGAACGTGGACCGCGTAGGAAGACAAAGTTAAGAAGCATCCGGGCGATAAATTAATTCTCTCCAATCTCCTTTGACTCTAACCTGCCTGTACTCAAATTTTGTTTCAATTCTTTTACGTTTCTTTCTTTTAATCTTATTTCGAACTATTCAATTCTTGACCAATCCCCAAGAGTGGGTTTGTGCGACTAACTTCAAGGATCTACATCTACAAAGAGCAAGTGTTACGAAGCGAGTGATTAGTGCTGAAAGCCAGCGTGAGTGGAAAGGCGGAGATGATCATGACCGAAAGGGCAGGAGTAGCACACAGCCCGGCGTTCAGATGTGTTAGCTTATGCCCAGCCAACTCCGCCGAAAGTGTACACGCGTGGTACGGGACTGCTTCCCTAGATACCCTAATTGTGCGCCTGTCTCACCCCAAAACTGGGCCACATGATTGGAAGGGAGACGCGTTATGTGTCAGGTACTGTTATGATCGGTATCATTGGTAGCGCGGTCGGCCCTCGATGCGCCGAAGAACCAGGTACACCAGGGGAGAGCCAGGGACGGAAGACTACAACCACACCGTTAATTTGTATCTGCGTATAAGTGGGTAAATCATTCAAGAACGAATGACACTTTTGTGAAACCCGGATCACATTTTTAGTAGGCTATGTCGAGTTGGTGGGAAGCGTTGAGGACACAATGAGCTGGGTCTTGTCTGAGCCACCAACACCTGGACGAGGATACTCTAATGGCGCTAACTACCTACACGCGCGGCCACATGGTCGTAACAGTACAACTAAAACCATTTTATGCTTTCACTCACCACCATGTGCTGGATAGGCAGGATTTATTTATTTATTTATTTATTTATTTATTTATTTATTTATTTATTTATTTATTTATTTATTTATTTATTTATTTATTTATTTATTTATTTATTTATTTATTTATTTATTTATTTATTTGCATCACATGAACGAATAGGGATGCCACTGCTTCGAAGTGACTACCACTTGTACGATCGTCTGTAAACACCGACGTTTCCGGTCTTCCGGTTTCGGACAACATATCGATTCAACGAGTGTCCAAAGCGGTACAGCCGATCACTCGTTCCTGCTTCTTTTGTAGTTTTGCTAAATATGCGAGCGTTTGAAATTTGCGGCACTGTACAAGTGGCCATTCATTATCCATACAACCTCATCTAATATGATACGAAGCCATGTCCTTGCAGTGTCGGTAATGTTCTGGTATTGGCGACTACCATCAAAGTCGATTTAACATGAAAGTGCTTATACATATACTTATGGGTTGCGGCGACGATATCGCAACCGAGCTCGCGCCGAACGTTACTCGAATCTTTCTGAAATACGATCTTCAGTTGGCGATACGTTCATTAAAGCCAATACACTTGTTCAGTATATCCACCTTTTCGGCCTTCTTTATCTTTAGTCGACTGATTTGGGACAAGGTGCATTCAGTTACGTCGTCTATGATGAAAGGTACAATTGGTGGGTTATCTTTAAATGCAGAGCAGGCCACGTTTACTGGCGAATAAGCGGAAAATCACACAGAAGAGGGCGCCCTATGGTCGCGGCGGGCAGGCCGTGTTCTGCGTGCCACAGAGACAGAGGGCATGGTCCAGCGTGGGCGCAATAGCGAGAGCAGAGCGAAAGATAAAAGATAAAAAAAAAGAGGCTGCGCCGCCGTGATGCTGCAGGTCAAGTTCAACCAAACGAATGAATAAATTTCGTTGCTAGAAAGGATGGCTTTACGGCCTGCTCTGAAGTGAGGGTAAATGGGAAAAGGGTGTGGAAGGTGGGCGGAGAAAGAAAGACGTCGCTTGGTTTTTGCTTGTTCAATCGTGCTAACCACCTCGAGATTCTGAGGTGGCGCTTGGTCTAGTTGGTCTAGTTAGTATACACCGTAAATCAGTCATTGAGTGCCGTGCCGGATGCACAGCTCATCCTGGTAGCATGAAGTGACTGTAGGTTTGCTTAGATAGGAAAGATCGACTGATTAGGAGAGTGTGTGTGTGGGTGCGTTTGTAGAGGGGGTGAGTTCGTACGAGGGAAAGGGAGCTGGAGGACGATAGGTCGTAAGGTGTATAGCTAGGCGCCTAAGCTCCTCGCACGCCTATTTTCATATATATATATATATATATATATATATATATATATATATATATATATATAGTTCAAAAAATAGAAGCACGTAGGAAAAACATAACAAGACTTTACTGACGTTTCGGCCAGGGTCCGGCCTTCATCAAGGCCGAAACGTCAGTAAAGTCTTGTTATGTTGTTCCTACGTGCTTCTATTTGTTGAACTACTTCTGTGCCGGCTCCGGTTACTCTTTACTTCACTGATATATATTATTACGATACCATCTAGAGATGCTAAAGAGACGAGCCGCCGCGAGAAAGACGATGAAGTGTGTCTGGGCTTTTGGCTCGAGCAAGGTGTCGGCCTGGCGGTTTTGGTTCCAGTGTAAATATATTGTAAATAGCTTCTTTCGTGTGTGTCTTTCCACACGTAACATTCTGGTGGTGGTATATATATATATATATATATATATATATATATATATATATATATATATACAGGGTGTTTCAGCGAACACTTTCAAAATTTATTTAAGGTTGCCTGTGGCAGATAGCCCAATTGTAGTTAATGAGCTGGTCTACTCGCAGAGGCGGACATTACTTGCAAGAAATTGAAATGCATAATTGGCTAATTAACAAAAATTCACTAATTAAGTTTTAAACTAATTACATGATGGCTCATATTGCAATTTACAAATTGTAGCCGTGGAGTTCGCAAGGCGGATTCCACTTAGAAATAATTCTCAGGATGACACCAGTTTCGAGATATTAATTCCCGAACTTTGCGGAGAAATGCATTGGCGTTCCAGTTAATTTTGTGCTTCAATGCATAAAGCGACGTTTTGTTAAGAACCTAACTGGAACGTCAATGCATTTCTCCGCTAAGTTCGGGAATTAATATCTCGAAACTGGTGTCATCCCGAGAATTCGTTCCAAGTGGATCCGCCTTGCGAATTCCACGGCTACAATTTGTAAATTGCAATATCGGCCATCAGGTAATTAGTTAAAAGCTTAATTAGTGAATTTCTGTTAGTTATTCGATTATGCATTTCAATTTCTTGTGCAAGTAGTGTCCGCCTCTTCGAGTAGACCAGCTCATGAACTAGAATCGTGCTATCTGCCACAGGCAACCTTTAAGAATTTTTGAAAGTGTTCGCTGAAACACCCTGTATATATCAGTGAAGCAAAGAATCACAGGAGCCGGCGTCACAGGAGAATCACAGGAGGAGCCAGTAAAGTCCTGCTATGTTTTTCCTGCGTGCTTCTTTACATATTTATTTATTTATTTATTTATTTATTTATTTATTTATTTATTTATTTATTTATTTATTTATTTATTTATTTATTTATTTATTTATTTCTGCACGAAGCTAGCACATGACAGTAGTGAAGTGAAGTGAAATAACTTTTATTAGAGGTCCGGCGAGGACGCGAACTCGTCGCGCACCCGGCTAGTCCCACGTCGGGACCGGCACGCTATCGTCCATTAACTGTAATACCAGTTCAGGCAATATGCGCGCGCGATAGTTAACAAAATATATCTCAGGTTCAAGTGGTCATAGCCTGTTGGCATGCGACATGGAGGAATGAGCGCTGATAAATATCAAAAATGAAACAAGAAAACGTCGCACACAGCATGGCATACAAAGGAGCACAGTTTATGCCTGGAAAATCAAATATGGAGATAGCAAGCCAGCCTTGAAGGTATGTTATCGAGCCATTTAGTAGCCATGATAGGAGGGAAGTACAGAAAAACAAATGAACAAAAGCTACCGGTTAAAGCAACCCATTTATTCATTTATTTTATTTTTACAAACAAGATGTCGCTCACGCCCGCGAGAGACTAAAAAAACAATGTGCTGAAAGAACTTTGCTCACAAGCTGCTACAGTGACGGACAAGTTGATTTTTCAATGTTTTAATTTAAATCTGATTAAGCGGCAGTGAACTTGTGAATAAAAAAATAATTCAAGCAACTCCCTTTCATGATACGACCTGAAGCCTTATTACAAAATCGTTGCCTTAAATTTATTAAACCGGCGCCCAGGAATTGTGGCACGTTTCGATCATTAGGCACATTGGGACTTTAACGTTGTTAAATCGGCAAATAAAGGACGTCGCTGTTTGTGTAATACATTGCGGTCCACAAGATAGACACTGAAACAAGTAAGCACCGTTAGATGAGTCACAATTCAAATCGAACTTTAATCTTCAAGCAAAAATTTGATGAAGTGCTAGTGACATTTGATGAAGCCCTTGCAGCGCAATAAGACAAGATACAAATAACAGAACAGCGGACACCACGAGGCCCGTGAAGTCCGGTCTCCTGTTCTTTTTATCTTGCCTCATTTGCGCTGCAATCGCTTCATCTAGTTTCAGCCAACTAGCCCAAGGACAAGTTATTTTGAGTGCTGGTGACCCTTTATCACGTGGCCAACGACTGATGCGGTTTTATTGTTTCGTGAACTGATAAGAGAAAGTAGGTTCAACTAGTTCGTAAACGCAGGCGATGTTCGTAAGATATTTGTCGTCGATAAAATGACCTTTACATGCATAGAGTAGATAAATTGGAAACAAGCACGACAAAGAGAATAATGCTTCTGGCCGAATGCTTGAGTAGGATAAAGCTAGAATAAGTTTATCTCGGCTGTGGAACGATAGTGGTGTATGCTGGAGGCATGGTCGTGCGAGGGTCCTCGTTTTTTTTTCTTTTCTTTTTTTTAGTTTTGCCTTTAATGCGAGGGACACAAGTGCCACTTGGACATACCACGCTTGAAATCTGATACCGCTGACAATGCAAAACTAGAACCTATTATCCGACTCAGTGAAAGATTGCGCTGAATTTAAGGACACAGTGAGCGCAGATATCACCCACCGTGCTTGGTTAGTGGCTATGGTGTTATAGGCTGCTAAGCACGAGTTCGCGGGATCGAATCCCGGCCACGGCGGCCGCATTTCGATGGGGGGCGAAATGCGAAAACACCCGTGCACTTCGATTTAGGTGCACGTTAAAGAACCCCAGGACGGTACAAGCTATTCCGGAGCCCCCCACTACGACGTGTCTCATATTCAGATCGTGGTTTTGGCATGCAAAACCCCATAATTCTTTAAGCGCAGCTATCTTCCACTACAACCATTACACACCCCCTTCTCTTTTTTTTTTTCAAATATGGCACTGCCAGTCGAAACAATGAACGAGCTGTCTCCAAGGTCCTTGATTTCCTTTCATTTACTGTGTGCACAGATATCTGAGAGATATCTGCGCGACCAGGCAAATAGTCGCAACTGGAGCTGATTATACAAATCAACCTCGCGTGCTGCCGTCATCCCATCCGATTCTGTCACGCCACTGTGGACCCACCACCTCATACTCATCGGGCGAGATTCGAGCCAAGTGGCGCGCAAGTGAGCGGCGGGAGACACAGTGAGACCCTCGGTCCTCTTAATTTGCACAGTCTCCCACTTGCGTCATCAACGTCGACCTTCAGTGATTAGCCGTGAGGGTGAAATCCGAGAAGCGAACGTTCTTATCGTCCTTATCTACGTTCAGGTTATAGCGTGTGACGTGCGCTTTGCATATGCGCACCTCATGCATCAAATTATATTAGGAGTTGGGGATGAAGGGAGGGAACTTACCACCTGCTTGTAACCACCGGGACGAATACACAAGATGTTTAGTTTGCATAAAAGTCTATTTATTTATTGACTTACTTATTTCTTGTAGATGTAACTCACAGAGTCGGTTCAGGGCATTATTAGTATTATTTGTTTTGAAAATATATATACACATGACAGGAAAGATAAGGCGAAGAGAAGCCTGGCAACTGCCACTGGAAGGGGCACAACGGCTGTCTACTCTTCAGAAAGGGAATTTATGAAGGAAGGAGGCAGTGACACAAAGTACAAGTCATGTATCCAATTCGATTGGGGTTTCTAATCGAAATATTACTATTGGTAAGTACGCATATTTTTATAATAAATTCGGAACATCTTAAATCGTCAACTGTGGCCGATAATACGTAAAACTGGAGCAAAAAGTACAATAATTTTTATCCTGGTGGCAGCAGCAGACATAAAACGTGAAATGGTACGTAGTGGAGCACGCTATATACATCGCTCAGGGAGCCAGAACTTTTCTAAACCAGTATCATTCGCAATCACCGAGGAGTCCAGAGTATGCGAACAAACTGCTTAATTGCTTCCAATGCAAAATTTCCGCTAACATTGTGAATATGCATAGAATGTGACCATCGTTTTATATTAACGGTGAGAACGGCTTGTTCATTATTCGAACACTATTCGAAAGAGTATTAATTATTCGATTCAATCCGCTACTGGCACTATAGGATTCATAATGTATTGGGTCTTGATTACTATTCACACACCCTTAGAACTTCGTGTACCACACTCGGACCACGAAAGTCCAGCTTTGAGATTTCTTTTTACCTTTTCAAAATGTGTCGTAGAGCTAATTTCGCGATAAATGCAGCAGTCGTCAGCGTATAACCTGACAACACAGGAAATACGTTCAGCAAGATCTGTTATAGGAGGAGGAGGAGCCAGAAAGAGAAGGCATGGATGTTAACCAGAAATGCGTCTGGTTGGCTACCCTACTCTGGGGGACGGGAAAGAAAGAATAGAAAGATGAGATAGAAAGAGGGGGGGGGGGGGGGGAGGAAAGACGCAGTGAGCTCGCGCACGCACGCGGAGGGCCTGAGAAAGTCAAAGGTGTTCACTTAGGCCAGTCGCCCTCAAGAATGACCAAAGTACCTTCAGAGATTTGTGCGCCGACGAGCGATGCGGACGGTCTTCAAGTAGCACCTGCACGGACAACGGCCAATCGTTCAGTCGTCGCAATGCGTTCGATAATGTTTGTCTTTCCGACTGAAATCGATGGCAGTGACAATAAATGTTCGATGTTCTCTTCGTCACCGCAGAAGTCACAGGCAGTACTGTCGGTCATTCCAATCAAAGCAGTGTACGCCTTCGGGAAAGCCACTCCCAACCACAGCCGGTATAGAAGCCTCACATCGGTGAAACCCGGTTGGAGGTCGGGGTTGTAGCGAATGGTTCAGTTCGTGTAGCCTGGTGCACCTTATATTTGGGTTGTTCCACTCTACATGTTAAAGAGAGCTTGCTTGCCAGGTGACGAAGCTGCCTTGCAGCGTTTGTCCTGGAAAGAGGAATGGCAACATTTTGTTGTTCATATGACTCTCGGGCAGCTTTGTTTGCGTGATCGTTTGCACTGATCCCGCAATGGCCAGGGAGCCACTGGAAAATAATTTCGGGGCCTCACTGTTTGACGTCGTGGTGTAGCCTGACAATTTCGTACGTTAGCTGTTCGTGAGGTCCACGTCGGTGAAATGACTGCATAATGTGTAAAGCCGGTCTCGAGTCGGAAAACACCGCCCATGTACCAGGACTTTCTGCGTCAATAAATTTAAGTGCGCTGCGTAAAGCCGTGAGTTCTACAGCCGTGGACGTCGTGACATGTGTTTTCTTGAATCGCAATGTTATTCCTCTCGTCGGTATAAACACAGCACCGCCAGAACTGGTCGATGTAGTCGATCCGTCAGTATAAACGTGTGCGTGACTACGGTTGGAACTAGGGTAGCGTTTAGGCCGGTGATCCTTCAGCCAAAGGGATGAGTACGTCCGGGAGTAAGAGCGATAGAAAAAAGGGTTTATTCTACATATTTACAGTGGCTCCAAATATGGAAGCCCACTCCATGGGAGAGCACTTTGAAAGTCTCAGCTCACTACATGTCTGAGCACATATCAGAACACGTCAGGACACACCACTGCACTCAAGGTGTCTCCTTATAAAACATTCGTCTTCCCTAGTTGACCCGACTAGGGAATCAGATGACCTTAATGCGGCCAATCAGAGAGGTCGTATTGTTCGCTGAACTACGCCTCTAATGTTGCACCTTCGAAGCAAGGACGAGGCAATCCGGAAACAGGAGGTTCACACTCATTCCACGAAAGTCGGTGACTTAGTTTCTTGCCCTCCGACGGTCATCTTGCCAGGGTCGGGAGAATGGCCTTAACGCCAATCCCCGCTTCTAACGAAGGGTGTACGGTTGTGGTCGGTCGCTTCCAAGTGAGCCTCTTTGTCATCGTGTCACCGCCGGTGCCGGGCCGCGTCGCCAGGTAGGCGGCCGCTGATGAAGGGGGTGGCATCGGGGGAAGCACCCAAAGAATGCGCACTGCCGAGTCGGGGCGCTTGTTTGCCCGTCTTCTCGGTGTCGGGCACTGTCGCCCCGTGGGCGACGCTGATGAAAGGGCCTTCCTCGATGGGAAACAATCAAAGAATGCGCCCGGCCGATTCGGGATGCAACACTACTGTAAAGTTCTGTTATATAACATTAGATCTGTTATAAAAATTAATGAAAACTGGCCTAAAGTGAAGCTTTGTGTGGGCGTGAGATAAGACTGCTATATGGGATAAAGGTGATCCATTAGGAACGAAGCATTGCTTTCGGTTAACAAGATAGGCTTCGAGCCACGCAGTGTTGTCCATTACATTTAGATTTCAAATGTTTTTTTTTTGTTATTTATTTATTTATTTATTTATTTATTATTTACAAATACCTCACAGGCTCGACATAGGAGTATTATGTGAGGGTGACTATACAACAAATTTTTACAAGAACACAAAACAAAAGGAACTCAAAAACCAAGTGTTATACAATGGAAAAATCTGAGAGATAACATAGGTGTAACGCTGAAATAAGACACTTTGTATGTATTATACATATTTGAACAGGCCAACATGCTGTCATTATATAATATATAAACATGATTGCAAGAGATCATATGGTTAACAAACACAGTCATACAGGGTTAGTATTTTATTTCTAAATGCCGCGTGATCATAATACACACTACATCATCAGGGAGGTCATTCCATTGAATAATGGCACGTGCTAGCGCAGATGCGTTAAAGGCTTGGGTGCGTCCAAAAAGACGAACAAAACTATGCTGATTATGAAGCCTGCGAGATATGCGATGAGGCTTTGATAGTGGCAAGGTATTTACATGCGCGCTGTAGATTACTTTATGAAATAAACATAGAATGGCTATCTTCCTGCGTAATTCCAGGGGTGGTAATGATAACGAAGCCTTCAGGTTAGTCACACTGGAGTAGCGGTTATAGTCAAGGGTGATGAAACGTGCAGCGTGGTTTTGCACAGACTCTAGTAAGCCGATTAGATATGATTGGTGAGGTGACCAGATATAGGATGCATATTCGAGTTGTGGACGAAAAAATGTCTGATATGCTAGGTTTCGTGTTATAGATGGCGCCGCGTGAAGATTACGTTTCAGGTATCCGAGTGTGCCGCGATGCTTAATAGCGGTAATTTTTTCAATGTGTGTTGTCCAGGATAGTTTAGAAGTGAATTTAATGCCAAGGTACTTGCAGTGGTCCGTTGCCAATAAAGGTTTATTATTAAGAGAATATGTATAAGTCGAGTTTGACTGCTTTCGGCTGAACGTCATTAGTTTGCATTTCTCAGCGTTAACCGTCATCTGCCACTTCGAGCACCAGAATGAAATTGTGTCAAGATCTTGTTGTAGTACCAGATGATCTGCCCAAGTTTTAATTTCACGGTATATTATGCAATCGTCGGCAAACAAACGGATGTTTGATGATATATGAGATGGAAGGTCATTAATGTAGATAAGAAATAATAAAGGACCCAGGATGCTGCCCTGAGGAACACCAGAAGTAATGTCAGAAAATGGAGATGAGGTGTTATTAACACATGTACACTGCTTGCGTGATGATAAAAAATTCCGGAGCCAAGATATAGTTAGAGAATCAAGATTAAGGGAAGGCAGTTAAGTAATTAGACGACAATTTGCTACACGATGAAATGCTTTAGAAAAATCGACCTATATGCAGTCTGTCTGTGTGTTACCATCATATTAGAAAATAGATCATGAGTGAAATCTAGTAGCTGTGTTTCACAAGATAAACCTTTCCTAAAACCGTGCTGTTGGGGAAAACAGTAATGGTTATTTTCTAAATGCTGGGCAATATTAGATGCAATTATGTGTTCTAGTATTTTGCAAGGAATGCTAGTGAGGGATATGGGGCGGTAGTTATTTACGTCACTTTTATTTCTAGATTTGAAGATGGGTATCACCTTGCCAATTTTCCAATCATGTGGAAGTGTACCAGTGGATAATGATTGATTAAAGATATGGTAAAGGATTAAACTGCAGGGAATTATTGTTAGTTTGAGAATCTTAGTGTTGATTTCGTCAATACCAGAGCTTGTGGATACTTCAAGTTTCTTTATTACGGATGTGATTCCTTCGACTGTTAATTGAATGCGGTTCATATACCTGTAAGTGGCGTCAGTAATGGTAGGAATATTTGAGCAGTCTTCTTTCGTGAATACGGATGGGAAGTATTTGGTTAAGACATCGGCACATTTTTCTTCAATCAAATTTCCGTTTCCATCTTGTAGTGCTACGTTAGTCGCAGAGGAGGTCGGGGAAATAGCACGCCAGAATTTTTGGGATTGTTAGTCATCAGGGACTGTAAATCATGAGAAAAGAACTTGGTCTTAGCTTTACGAACGGCGCGACAATATGCGGTTTCGTAGGATTTTTGTTTCCACCAAGATGCAGGAGTGTTTAGTCGTTTAGCTGTCTTGAACAAGCGTTTCTTTTTATTTTGTAGAGTTCGCAGAGATCTGTGATTACATGGCTTTGATACGTTAAATCGGAATGAGATTAGCGGTATATGAGCATGCATTAGTTCCGATAGGTTGTGCTTGAAAGTTGTCCCGTTTTCGTCAAGTGTACGGGAGGAAAAAGATGGTATGAATGCATCGCAGAACGTTTCGAGACCAGTGTTAATGGCAGTGCAGTCGGCTTTCTTATAATTGAAGATGCGCTTAGGAGTAACGGTTCGTGAATATGATGGGATAATAATAGGTTTAAGATTTTGTGGTCACTGAAACCATCAATTACAGTAACGGCACTAGTAACCTGGGGATTTGACACGAGAATGAGATCGAGGGTGTTAGTTCCTCGGGTAGCGACTAACTGTACGAAGGAAAAATCAAGGGTGAGCTTAATGAATTCATTCGAGGTGCGAGAGGTGGAAATTGAAGAGGGCCAGTTAATATCAGGTTAGTTAAAATCACCCGCTAGGAATATATTGGATTTAGGATACTTCTCTGAAATAGCATCGAGAATGGCGCGAAAATCGGACGTGAAAGAAGGAGAACTGTCCGGTGGTCTGTAACAGACGCCAATGAATGAATTAGTAAATGATGACGTGATGCAGACCCATAGGATCTCCAGTGGGCTGGGAATATCTACAACAAATGATGTTATGCCACTTTTAACGGCAATTAAAACACCACCCCCTTTTTTACCTTCGCCATCTTTGCGATAGACAACGTAATCGTTAGTGTCTGGTAAAATTTCTTGATCCGAAATACCCACCCGCCGTGGTTGCTCAGTGGCTATGGTGTTGGGCTGCTGAGCACGAGGTCGCGGGATCGAATCCCGGCCACGGCGGCCGCATTTCGATGGGGGTGAAATGCGAAAACACCCGTGCACGTAGATTTAGGTGCACGTTAAAGAACCCCAGGTGGTCAAAATTTCCGGAGTCCCCCACTACGGCGTGCCTCATAATCAGAAAGTGGTTTTGGCACGTAAAACCCCATAATTTTGATCCGAAATACCCGAATGAAGCCAAGTTTCTGTCATAGCTAGTATATCACACTCGCAATTTTCAAGATGCGATTTTAGTTCAACGTGTTTTGATAGAATGCTATGTATGTTAGTATAGGCAAGAGATAAATGTAGCGGCTCATCCTTCAGGCGCTGGGGTTGCGAATGACCGGTAATATTTGCCGTCTGCTTCCGTCCTAGCTATCGCGTAGATTGAACAACTGCGCATGACATGGCATCGTAAAAGTATGTGCTATCAATTCGCAGCTTATCAACGTTCAGTTTGTACGGCATGCCTTTTGATTTCGCGAAGTCACGCAAATTTTTCCTAGCAACTCACGTCTGCAGGGAAAGATCCTCGCGTACTGCCAATTTGCTACCTTTCAGCTTGAACCCATTTTCTAAGATACGCTGCTTGTCCTTGAAAAGTGTGAATTTAGTAGTAATTGGCCTGCACTTGTCAGCGTTGTACTTTCCAAGGCGATGCGAGCGTTCGATTTGCGATGGTTCCATACTTATTCCAAGGTTCTGTGAGCAAAATTCTATCACTTTTTTTTTCCGCAGACGACCAGTTTTCATCATGCAAATCTGGTATACCGAAAAAAAAAAAACAGATTTGTACGCCGGCGTCGATTCTCGGCGTCATCACGGCGCGATTCGATAGTTTTAGGTTTGTCAGTCAAGCACAGAACGGACTCCGGTGACCCTACAGATGAAGAATTAGATTAGCTGTTATTTTATTGTTTCGGTGTCGACCTCTAGCGCACGAAGTCGGGCTGCCAACTGCCGTAGCTCTACGGCCACAGAGGCTTGCCAGTTTTTTAAGGCATGAAGATCTTTCCGAATGTCGTCTTGGCCTGACTCAATTCTTTGAATGGTTGCTAGGACAGTTACTATAGGATCTTGTCAGTATCAGGACCGGGATTTGACTCAATATCTCTGGAGAGCAGCAAAAGCATATCAGAAAAAAAAAAACGCTGCGACACTCTGTCTACAATTAGTCAATACAAGTGGCCATTTACTGGCGCACAACACCACAATTAGGAAGCGATCGTCGCTCCTGACATAGCAGTAAGAATGGTCTAAATAACCAACCTGGAACAACAGTACGGGTGAGTGTTTCATCGCAGTATCGGTGCTGTGCCCCGGCGGAAGGTCACCGAAGAGTGGCTTATATGGCGCGCCCAGTTTGCTGATTGCGGCGTCACGTGTCGATGATCCGAGTGGCCAGGTGAAGTTATTGTGGCCATCCAAAAGCAACATCGGTGGGCAATCGTCGGACCTGTCGGCACTTGTGCAGCACTGCTCCGTCCTCGAGAAATCCGTAGCCGCGCCAAGCAAGAGGAACACCTGGAACAACAGTACGGGTGAGTGTTCCATCGCAGTATCGGTGCTGTGCCCCGGCGGAAGGTCACCGAAGAGTGGCTTATATGGCGCGCCCAGTTTGCTGATTGCGGTGTCACGTGTCGATGATCCGAGTGGCCAGGTGAAGTTATTGTGGCCATCCAAAAGCAACATCGGTGGGCAATCGTCGGACCTGTCGGCACTTGTGCAGCACTGCTCCGTCCTCGAGAAATCCGTAGCCGCGCCAAGCAAGAGGAACACCTGGAACAACAGTACGGGTGAGTGTTCCATCGCAGTATCGGTGCTGTGCCCCGGCGGAAGGTCACCGAAGAGTGGCTTATATGGCGCGCCCAGTTTGCTGATTGCGGTGTCACGTGTCGATGATCCGAGTGGCCAGGTGAAGTTATTGTGGCCATCCAAAAGCAACATCGGTGGGCAATCGTCGGACCTGTCGGCACTTGTGCAGCACTGCTCCGTCCTCGAGAAATCCGTAGCCGCGCCAAGCAAGAGGAACACCTGGAACAACAGTACGGGTGAGTGTTCCATCGCAGTATCGGTGCTGTGCCCCGGCGGAAGGTCACCGAAGAGTGGCTTATATGGCGCGCCCAGTTTGCTGATTGCGGTGTCACGTGTCGATGATCCGAGTGGCCAGGTGAAGTTATTGTGGCCATCCAAAAGCAACATCGGTGGGCAATCGTCGGACCTGTCGGCACTTGTACAGCACTGCTCCGTCCTCGAGAAATCCGTAGCCGCGCCAAGCAAGAGGAACACCTGGAACAACAGTACGGGTGAGTGTTCCATCGCAGTATCGGTGCTGTGCCCCGGCGGAAGGTCACCGAAGAGTGGCTTATATGGCGCGCCCAGTTTGCTGATTGCGGTGTCACGTGTCGATGATCCGAGTGGCCAGGTGAAGTTATTGTGGCCATCCAAAAGCAACATCGGTGGGCAATCGTCGGACCTGTCGGCACTTGTACAGCACTGCTCCGTCCTCGAGAAATCCGTAGCCGCGCCAAGCAAGAGGAACACCTGGAACAACAGTACGGGTGAGTGTTCCATCGCAGTATCGGTGCTGTGCCCCGGCGGAAGGTCACCGAAGAGTGGCTTATATGGCGCGCCCAGTTTGCTGATTGCGGTGTCACGTGTCGATGATCCGAGTGGCCAGGTGAAGTTATTGTGGCCATCCAAAAGCAACATCGGTGGGCAATCGTCGGACCTGTCGGCACTTGTACAGCACTGCTCCGTCCTCGAGAAATCCGTAGCCGCGCCAAGCAAGAGGAACACCTGGAACAACAGTACGGGTGAGTGTTCCATCGCAGTATCGGTGCTGTGCCCCGGCGGAAGGTCACCGAAGAGTGGCTTATATGGCGCGCCCAGTTTGCTGATTGCGGTGTCACGTGTCGATGATCCGAGTGGCCAGGTGAAGTTATTGTGGCCATCCAAAAGCAACATCGGTGGGCAATCGTCGGACCTGTCGGCACTTGTACAGCACTGCTCCGTCCTCGAGAAATCCGTAGCCGCGCCAAGCAAGAGGAACACCTGGAACAACAGTACGGGTGAGTGTTCCATCGCAGTATCGGTGCTGTGCCCCGGCGGAAGGTCACGGAAGAGTGGCTTATATGGCGCGCCCAGTTTGCTGATTGCGGTGTCACGTGTCGATGATCCGAGTGGCCAGGTGAAGTTATTGTGGCCATCCAAAAGCAACATCGGTGGGCAATCGTCGGACCTGTCGGCACTTGTGCAGCACTGCTCCGTCCTCGAGAAATCCGTAGCCGCGCCAAGCAAGAGGAACACCTGGAACAACAGTACGGGTGAGTGTTCCATCGCAGGCAGTAACGGTGCTGTGTATGACAGTGTATGGGATATAGTAATCGGACGCACCCTTCTGAAATCTCGAAACATACAGTAATTATGGCTGCCAGAATTGAGTACATTGGTATCGTCGTGTGTAAATCCTAATAATTCAGCATCGCACGAGCAATTCTTTCTAGAGATGCGCTGCGTCTGTCAAAACAAGCTGTTAGCCGGATTGTGCTTCCTTAAATTTGTGCAAATTATGCGCTCAAAATTTGAGCAGGATTCACACAATAAATAGGTTGCTAAGTTGTATGCTCGTTTTGTTGCCGCTGTTGTGAACTGGAGCTAATTTGATTCTTTTCCAGTCAAGAGGTAATTCACCTTTCGATATAGATTTTCTTTAACACAACTATATATTAAGAACGGACTAATTGAGATAGCAAAGTCTTTATTTCTTTTTTGAAGTCACCTCCAACCATTGCGCGGGCTACGGCTAAAGTGTGTACTGCTAAAGTGTGCACTGCTAAAGCGGTGTACTGCTTCACGGTTTTTCTCAGCCAATTTTCCTAAAAAAATGATGCAATGCATTTGTGTCTTAGGCGCGTCTCTTTTCGTCATTGCTGCACCGTTCTGGCTGGTATACAGATGCGGCACCGCTGTAAGCGCGACGCTTCTGTTGCTGTTTCATCCCATGCTACACATGCTACATGAACCCATGCTACATGAACCCATGTTACACATTGTTTTTTTTTTTTCATATTTATAGCTTGGTTTGCACCCGCGAGCACCCACGAGCTAGCAGCTTGCCGTCTCAGGAAAACTAGAACACTTCTATTATACGCGAAGGTGAATCTCAACTCTTTGGTGCATTGGCTATCGCCTTGTTATCACCCGGATCGGTATCGCGTTGGTCGGCGTTGGTGCACCACCCCCTACCACGTCTGCGCATCTTGATTTTCTACGATGTTGGACTTCTGAGCGAGCGTTCTGTTTTAATTTTATCCGCTGCTGTGTTTCTACATCTTATTTTTTTTTTCTGCTCTTTTTATTTATCTATTTATTATTCATTTCTTTCTGGAAAGGGGATGGGCGTATGTTTTTGGAAGCGATTCGTTTGAGCTCTGTTTTGTTTAGTACTGCACCTTGTTTATTTAAGTTAGCGTGGGGCGGTCGTCAGTTCTTGCCTCGGTCTCCCTTCTCTTTTATTCTCTTTACTTTCCTAACGCTGCAAGCTGCTTCATGCTTGTCAGCGTTACTCGGACGGAGCAAGGATGGAGGACAAAGATAGAGAAAGACAGGGAGTTTTTACCTGTGCGAAACCACCTGGGTTACCTTGTACTGGAGTAAGCGATATGACAAATTAAAGGTGACACAAGGAGACCTGGAATGAGATAAAAAATAAAAATAAGAAAAAAAAATGCCCTCACAACACTAAACTGCATGCGAACACTCAAAAGTCTCGAAAGCCTGCAGAAACATGCGATCCTAACATCGCCTGCAACGTTACCTATGTAACCACTACGACGCGCACAAAAGGGATTTGGGACCTTTTTAAATGAAAGCGATGTCATGTGGAATGACACACATGAAACGCACCGCAGTCGCTTTACGCGCTCCAATTGGGCACCACCGAAAGCTAACCACACTAGTTCGATGAGGCCAGCGCAGAACAAGCGCTCGGGGTTGCACCCCGTTCAGGTGCGTCTCGTAGCTCGAAGTGTTATTCATGGCGTACGCTCAATGCGGCCATATAAGCGAGCTTCTAGTATATGTGTATGTGTGCCTCATGCATAGGCTCCGCTATGCCCTGGAGCTGTTTCCAAAGACCACAGGCTCTGTCACCTATTCTCTCAGCTATTTATATTTACCTATAGGTTGCTGCTCATGTTGAGTTTCTTCGCACTCCCAGCCGCGGTTACCCAATATCACCTCAACTCTATGCTTTTAAGACGTTCCTCGTACTTTCTGCTCACCTCGTTGCCTCTTGCAACCAATGTCGGTCGGCGTTGCTTTCTTGCATATGTATAGCTTTTGTATTTTCCGTTTAGAATGGTGTGTTAGTCATGCTGGTATTCTATACCGGTATTCTATGGAATACCGCATGACATTTGCGTGCAGGAGCATGTACGGGTACAACGCAATGCACCGTGAAAAAATATCCCGCTGTATAGCACGAACGTCGTCTAAGACATTCCCCTCTCCCGTGGAAATTGTCCCATTGGCCAGACCGGATGCTGCGTGAATACTCGTCTAATAGATCATAGAGCTTCCTTGAAAGGCAAATTTATCAAATTTATCTTTGCATTAAGGAATGCGGCTGTGTTCCACTGTTTTCAGATACAAAGGCCACTGTCTAGGTACAACGACAAAGCACCTGGATGCAAACCATGGATAACCAATGAATTGTATGCTGATATTCAACTGAAAAATAAATTGTATGACAAATTTAACAAATCCCGTAACATAGCTGACTTCGAAATATTTAAGAAGTTCCGTAATAAGCTAAATTCTCAGCTACGCAAAGCGAAAACATGTTATAATGAGAATTATTTTCAGTCTTGTGAAAATGACAGCAAGAAGATGTGGAACAAATTAAACTCGCTACTCAACCGTTCACCGAAAGATCGTATGATAGAATGCATCGTACGCGATGGAAAAGAAATACGTGGTGATCGTCTGGCGGACGCGTTTAATGAACATTTTACTCAAATCGACAACCCACCAGTGAACACGAACACCTGTCAATGCCTGTCAAAGTGTCCGGACACCATTTTCTTGAGCCCGACGACTGTGTCTGAAGTAGTCACCATTTTCCACGAATTAAGGAATAGCACCACACGCGATATTAATAATCTACAAATCAGACCTGTGAAATATAGTATTGACATTGTAGCTCCAGTGCTAATGTATATCTACAATCTCTGTCTTTCTTCTGGTGGGTTGCCCTGCAACATGCAGATTGCTAAGGTACTTGCAATATTCAAAAAAGGAGATAAAAGACAAATGTGTAATTATCGACCAATTTCAACATTACCTGTCTTTTCGAAAGGATTGGAGAAAATTATTGCCTGTCGTATAACAGTATTCACTGAAACAAAGAGACTGATATCTAATTGCCAGTATGCCTTTCGAAAACATTTATCCACGGAAATGGCCCTTCTTGAACAAAAAGAATTCATTCTGAACAACCTTGAAGAGCGCTTTTTAACCATAGGAGTATTTATAGATTTCAGTAAGGCATTCGACAGTATAAATCATGCTCTACTGTTGCAAAAATTAACATATTACGGTATACGGCGTATAGCTCTAGACTTAATCACTTAGTACCTGAAACACAGAAAGCAGCTAGTGGAACTTGACGTTGTATCCCATGTCAGACCAGTCAAGGTTGGCGTTCCACAAGGAAGCATCCTGGGGCCCCTCCTTTTTAATCTCTACGTAAATGACTTGATTAATGTTGATTCTAACACAAAATATGTTATTTATGCTGACGACACCACTTTGCTGTTTAACTCAAACAATGCACATAGCCTCATAATGACCGCTAACCTTGTTCTAAGGAAAGTCTACGAATGGTCTGTTGAAAACGGTCTCAAATTAATGCAAACAAAACCAAAGCAGTGTTGTTTCAAGCTAAAAATAAGAAAAGTACACCAGAAACAGATCTACTTATAGGGGGCTCAAGAATTGAAATTGTAAAAACAATAAAAACGCCAGGTGTCTTTTTCGATGAGCACATGACGTGGAACACCCATTACGACTTCCTCGCTGGAAAACTGTCCCAAGTCGTTGGTGTAGTGTACTGCCTTAAATATCTTCCACCCAAAATAAAAATACTCATTTACAATGCTTTATTCTTAAGTCATTTAAATTACTGCTGTCTAGTATGGGGCACCGCATCAAAAACTAATATACACTGTCTCTCCATCTTGCAGAAAAATATAATACGCTTGATATGTAATAAGCCGTACGATGATCCTACTCAGCCACTATTCACAACACTTAATCTACTTAAAATTCAAAATCTCTTTCAACAACGTTTGGCACTGACGTATCGCAAGGAGCTCAGGCACGCGGTAAGCGGAATCCGAAACATAGCTCGCCTACACGAACATGTCGCAGCCTATGACACTAGGACACCTGAACAATGGAACATTCCGCACTCAAGAACGAATTATGGTCAACAAATGCTTCGACATACACTTCCGACTCTACTCAATAACCTCGCCTTACGAGAAATAGACCTTCTGTCCATATGCAGCCTGCACAACTACTTTCAGTCAAACGAATCCTTGTTAATCCTTGTTGTTTAATGAGTTTGTTTCATATGCAATACTGTATGACCTTTCCCCCCTTTATTTGCTTTAGTTTATGCTGCACTGAATATAGTGCTATGTTATGTTTTTTTTTAACACATTCCGATCTATTTACTCACATGTGAGTGCCCGACGCCCTCTGTTGCCTTTGATGGGTTTTTGGGCTGGTCAAGTTGCCTGCGCGCAACTTTTTATCCAGAACCCCACCATGTAATTCTTTTCATGGGAAATAAATTATTTGTCAAGGTGTTTATTGACAGGATTGAGAGGTCGAACTCGGTGCGGCAGCCAGAACCCTGCGAGCAGTCAGGACAAGCCCCGTGCGTAAAAGCGCTGGTGATGCGCCTGACTGACCGGCACTTCGTCGTATTTCATACACCGGAGATGCACCTGACTAACCGGCACTTCTTCTTCCTTACATTTGTCCCCCGTCAAAATGCCGCAGAATAGGAGGAGAGGTGAGCAGATGGCGAAGGGTCGTGAACGCGTCATCGCATGCTTTCGACCAGGCGGATAGGGCGTTGTCTCTAGCCAGCAGTTGAGTCAAAGGGGCGATGATCATGGCGAAGTTCTTCACAAAGCTGCGAAAATAGGAGCAGAGGCCGACGAAACTGCGTAGTGTCTTCAGATTAGTGGGCTTGGGGAACTCGGCAACTGCACGGAGTTTTGCAGGATCCGGAAGCACGCCTTCTTTGGATACGACGTGGCCTAAGATGGTAAGCTTACGAACAGCAAAGAAGCATTTTTTGATGTTAAGTTGCAGGCCAGCCTTAGTCAGACAGCTTAATACCTCTCTTAGTCGTTGGAGGTGAGTCGAGAAATCAGGTGAGAAGACAACGACATCATCTATAGGTAGCACAAACACGTGTGCCACTTGAGACCGCGCAAGATACTGTCCATCATACGCTCGAACGTCGCGGGCGCATTACATAGGCCGAATGGCATGACATTAAATTCGTATAATCCGTCCGGTGTAACGAAGGCGGTTTTGGAGCGGTCAGCCTCTGCCATGGGGACTTGCCAATATCCAGACCGCAAGTCCAAAGAGGAAAAGAACTCGGCACCTTGCAAACAGTCAAGAGCATCGTCTATGCGCGGTAGGGGATATACGTCTTTGTGCGTAATTTTGTTAAGACGTCTGTAATCAACGCAGAAGCGAATAGAACCATCTTTCTTTTTTACGAGGACAATAGGCGATGCCCACGGGCTATGGGACGGCTGAATCACGCCACGCCGAAGCATATCGCTCACTTGTTCGTCGATGACGCGGCGTTCAGAAGCTGAGACACGGTAAGGACGCTGCCGGAGTGGGGCGTGCGAACCGGTGTCGATGCTGTGCGACACTGTGGTGGTGCGGCCGAGAGAAGGTTGATGGCAGTCGAAGGAGGCGGCAAATTCGCGTAGCAGGCTGACAAGTTGCGCGCGTTGTATGGTTGTCAAATCACCGGAGATTGACGGTTGGAAGCACTCCAACGGCGGTCGAGTCGCATTGTCGAGCGCGGCGAGGGATGTCGAATGCGCGGTGTCGGGAGCATCGAAGAGCATCGAAGAATCCACAATTTGAGCATAACCGAGGCACTCTCCGCGATGCAAAGTAACCGGCAGGAAAGACACATTGCACACACACATTACACCACGGCCAGCACTGATGGCGATGACGGCAAAGGGCAGCGGAAGGGAACGGCGACGGGCGAACAAGTCACATGGCGTGAATAAGACGGTTGCGTCACGTGCAGATACGCAAGACACAGAGACGACGGCGGCGGACTGAGGAGGGATATCGGTAACTTCGGCCACAATCATTTTTGGAGGCGTCACAGGATCTTGGTCCATGGCTGCAGCGGAAGGAAACAACTCCACCTCGGCGCGGGCGCAGTCAATGATGGCATTGTTAGACGAAAGGAAATCCCAGCCTAGAATGACATCGTGGGAGCAGGACGGCAGGACAACGAACTCAATGACATGAAGAGATTCCGCGATGACAACACGAGCAGTGCAGGCTCCCAAAGGTTCGACAGGCTGTGCGCTCGCAGTACTCAAATACAGTCCGGAAAGCGACGTCGTTACTTTTCCTATCCGTCGGCAAAATCCTGCGCGTAACACCGAGATTGCTGCGCCCGTATCGAGCCAGTGCGAATGTTGGAATCCCTTCGACGTATATCTCAATTACGTTGCAGGGGTGATTTCGAGGCCTTGGGTAAAGCGAAGGGGACGCAGTTCTCGCCTCGGGAACTGCGACACTTAGTTTCCCTGAGGCAGACGGCTGCCGGCGTCTCATCGGTGAGATGGAACGGTGGCGTGGGGATGGCGAACGACGAGTAGTGTAGGGAACAGGGGTTTCATCTGGTGGCACAGGGGATTGTAGCTGTCGAGGGACGTAACTGTTCATGGGTCGGCGGTAATCATAAGTAGGCTGCATAAGGCGTCGACAAAAGCGGGCAACGTGGCCCGGAATACCACAATGGTAGCAAATCGGGCGGTTGTCGGCTGTGCGCCAAGGATTTGGCTGGCGTGGTAGCTGTGGTGCAGGCGGCGAGAAGGGAATCGGGGGCGGTCGCGCAACAGCTTGGCGAGGTGGACGTGGAGCGAAGGGCGGCCTTGCAGCGACGTCCGCGTATGTCAAGGGCGCCGCGACTGTAGGCGGCTGGAATAGCAGCTGGCAGGCACTCAGCGACTTGCTCCTTGATGACAGTCTGTAACCCTTGTGTCAGTGGGGAGTCTGGTTGCGCGTTCGTAAAGGGCACCAGGGAAAGCTGCCGAGCAACTTCTTCTCGCACGAACTCCTTTATCTGGTGCATTAGAGGCGACTCGTCAACACCTAGCGTCAGACCTGAGACAGGGGCGAATTCTGAGGGCGGCGGGTGTCGTGTGACAACTCGCTGCCTTCGAAGTTCGTCGTAACTTTGACACAGCGCAATGACGACAGACACTGTGGTCGGGTTCCGGGCGACCAACATCTGGAAGGCGTCGTCCTCAATTCCCTTGAGGATATGCCCGATCTTATCGGCGTCTGGTATCGTTGCGTCGACTCTGTTGCACAGATTAACGACGTCTTCGATATAGCTGGTGAAATTCTCACCTGGTTGCTGGGCGCGTCCGCGCAGGCGTTGTTCGGCCTGAAGTTTACGTACAGCAGGACGACCAAAGATTTCCGTGAAGTTGGTCTTGAACGCCGACCATGTCGAGATGTCGGATTCGTGGTTCCGATACCACAAGTGCGCAACGTGGCTCAAGTAGAAAATTACGTTGTTGAGCTTCACCCTATCGTCCCAGTGGTTGTGCCTGCTGACTCTGTCGTACGAGGCGAGCCAGTCATCGACGTCCTGATCACCGGTACCCGCAAAAATAGCAGGATCCCGCTGACGCTGCACGCCAGGACAGATGACAGTTGGTGCCGTGACTGCAGCTTCTTGGGCTGGATCGTCAGGCATGGTTCGAGAAGACTGGGCTGGATCGTCCGGCTTGGCCGAGATGATTGAAGGGTTCGGCTCCGAAGTTCCAGCGTTGATGGAGTCGTACCCAGCACCTCCACCAAATGTCAAGGTGTTTATTGACAGGATTGAGAGGTCGAACTCGGTGCGGCAGCCAGAACCCTGCGAGCAGTCAGGACAAGCCCCGTGAGTAAAAGCGCTGGTGATGCGCCTGACTGACCGGCACTTCTTCGTCGTATTTCATACACCGGAGATGCACCTGACTAACCGGCATTTCTTCTTCCTTACATATTATTATTACATCGGGTAAGAAGTTATCTTTTGCTACCCATGTCATGCGCGTCACGCGTGTATGTATATTCATAAACATTTAATATTTTTTAAATGTCTCTTAGTCAGTGCCGCGGCCGTCTAGTCTTTCTTTCATCTGTCGTGGCTTTTGCCCCGCAGTTCCCAAGTTTTATCCTTACGGGGCCAAACATTCCCCAGTCGTCTCTCGTTGGCTCCAATCTTCGCATGTAGCCGACGGCCCGGACACAGTCAGTCACCTCCAGACTGTCTAGCTCGCTTTGTCACTCATCCACACATCTGACTCTTCCGAAACTAGGAAAGCAACACAACATTTATATAAGCAAAAGCAGCATGAAGGCAAATATTCTCGTTATCTCTACGCTAAAGAAAATACAGGAGCACACGAAGAAGAAAAGTAGGAGGGAGGGAGAAAGGACGCGCGAACATGCACAAACACACGACTGCAAGCAAAAAGCGTGCACTCGATCCTCGGTACGAGCGTGTTTCTCGCACTCGTCGGCCGAGCCGGCTGTCGCGCGGGTTTTCGACGTATCCCACCAGTTGGGACGCTGCTACACCGTGTCTTTCCACGCATCCCGCATAAGCGCGCCGTGTAAGCGATGATGCGGCCGCATCACCCCTTCTTGGGCACTGACAGCGTTTTCTTTTCGCCCCTTCGCAGCTCGCGAATGCACGCGCGAAGTTGAAACAAGGGGGATGTGCGACGCGAGCCGCAAACGGTCGCACCGCGTTGCGGGCACCTCCCGTTTTCAGTTCCTCATCTGCGGAAAAATGACGTTGATGGAGAAGGGCACGCTGTTGCTCGGGACAGGGGGAAGTGGAAGGGGGGAGGGGGGGGGGGCGGAGATGCGCGGCGGCGGTTTCGTTTTCACTTTGTATTTCCGGGAGCCCGGCGAAAACCCTTGCTCCTCGGTGGCAGCCGGCTCGGGGCGGCCCCTCGGCGGCGCCTGTCGCGACCGCAGGCCGCATCCATCAGACGCGCAAAGCAGCGCGCCGCGCTCCTCGCCACTATTGGTCACGACCGAATGACCGAACGGGCCCCGCGCGCGCCTCGGACGACGCGCCGCCAACTTCGCGCAAATGGAGAGATCCGCGCCCATCTCTCGGCGCACGAGCCGCCAAACACCCCCTCCCGCGGTCTTTTTTTTTTTTTTTTTTTTTTTTTTGCTTTTTTGCTTTTTTTTGCCTTGTTTAACCTCGGCGAGTGTTGCGGCGCGAACTCACTTACAAGATGCAAATGGAGGCGTGTACAATCGTCAGCCGCGCTGCGAGACGCAGCAACACTTTGCTTGACCGAATGTGCGGCGCTGAGGAGACTAAAGTTGTTCGTCGGACGCTCTGAGCATTGGGTGCAGCTTCCCTAAACACGTTTTATTGTGATAGCAATTATACGGACACTCGAGACCGCCGCCGTCGTGTTGCCCTGCTATCGACGGTGCATTCGCGGCCCGCACGTGGAGGGGGAGGAGGTGTTCAGGGACGCGCAGTGCGTTTGGCTGCAAAAACGACGAAGCCAAGTGAACGAACCGTCATCACCTGCTGCTTCAATCGGCCCTGCCGGAGCCATGGCAGCGTCTGGCTTGCGCTGCTCGCATGAGCACTGTGAGCACACAGATTAGCCTTCCTGCCTCTGTGCGTACCGCACCGTGGTATATACATACACCGGTTTGAGCTGAGCGGACAGTATAAACGTCAAGCTAAATCTATCTAATCCTTTCATTGGGACACTGACAAAGGTCGACGGTTTTTAGGCGGTCTCATCTCGTGCACTACCGACGTGAAACCCGCCGCTGCCGTCGTTCCTCAAGGCGCCAGCGTTGTGACACGCCTGGTTTCTGGCAGGGCGCTGTTTCTGCTGCGCTGCAAAAAGTGGTTTCGCGAGCTGCGTCGCGCCGTGCCGCCTGCAAGCATTGCTCGACTACCGTGTGAAACCTTGCTTTCTCTTCCAGTGCCTTCACCAGTTTTCGAAGAAAAAGAAGAAATGGGAGGAGGGGGGGATCTTCTGGAGGACCGAAGTTGAATTCATGCGCTCAGGTAGAGCGAAAAGACGCACGACTGGAGGCCAAAAGTGGACAACATCGACAGGTGCCAAAACAACTAATATAGAAGTGGAGAGCAGGTGAAGGGCAACTTCGTATCTGTTTTTCAAAAATGCGCTGGAGAAGTCACCGCTCAGACTTCAGCAGTTCATATGTAAAAGTCGCTCGTGATGCCAAAGTCCTAAAGCTACACGCGGCGCATTTGAGCGAAACAGGCCAAGTTGGCGTACCACAAGCTTCATCTCTTGATATAAGAACACACTGTAAGTATAGCAAACGGGCAGATAATAGGTAACGTAGGCAACCTATTAGTGGGTGGTGGGTGCCTCAGTGACTGAGCTTAACAAGGCACGGATTCAAGTCCTGGCTCGCAGCCTATGCCAACACCTAGCGCTCGTTAGTGTCCCTGTCCGTTGTTTTGTTGTGCACTACATTGAGTTATGCCATCTTGTTTCGAAGTTATTATCTTGATCTCTACGCCGCGTGCGCGTGGAGATCTGAATTGGAAGTTTACTGAGCGTTGATTAGACTGGCCTGAAGCTCAGTTTTGCCATGGCCCAGAGCAAGTGGATCATAACTCTATGAAAAGTTATGAAAATGACGGAGGCCGTTGAATATTATATGCATTCTTTATTAAGAAGTTCTGTGTACTTTAGGGATGCCTACGAGCTGGCAGAAATTTTGCAGTTTGTATTCGTACATTATTGTTTGATTACGAATAACAGAGGTGCGCTCGCTGCCACTCCATTGTCAGTTCTGGAGCGGGGCTTGCGCGTTTGTCAAGGGAGAAACCGAAAACCAACGACTCACGCCGAATTCCGGTGAAATTAGCAAGACGAGCATCACAAAAATAATTAAAAAAGTAAAAAAAAAAGAAACCCTGTTTGACAAACTTTTGGTGCATAAATGTTGGCAGTTAGCACAGAAAGTCATGCCCAAATTTCTCGTTTTTAATTTCTCGCCTTCAGCGCGACACCAATGACGTTAGTGCAACGTCCCTGATTTCGACGCATTTCCGAGTATTCCGGCTGTTTCTTCACAAGAGACGCTCCCAAAAGCTGCCAGGCTGTCTCTGTATTTTTTTCCTTTTTTTTTGTTTCTCTTTCCTTTCCAGAGCGGTGAATCGTTCTTTGGATGATAATTTTCTCTTTCATGATACTTCCGCAAATCTTGTCTGCTCATTGCATTGATGCTCACTTAGCCTGAAGCGGACGCTGTCAACATATGTGACGTCACTGGAAGAGCTGTTGCGGGAAGCCTGGTGTCGCCACCGATCTCTTGTTTGCGTTTTCTTTGTGGATTACAAATTCACCGCTCGCGTAAGACTTACCTCTTCGGTATTCCAGAAGTATATAATAGGCCAATATAGCTAAACGTTTTTTTTTTCAGCTTTTTTTTTTAAGAGACATTTAAGAGGAATACTAATTCCAGCTGTATTTAATATGTGCCTGCAGTAGCAGTAAGGTCACGCTGACCGTGACAAGTAAGGCGAGAAAAGCGGTAAGAACGAACAACTTGGAGCAACACCACGTTAAAGTTAAATTGCGGAGTTCAACGCCTGCGAAACTGCACATTGGTTCGCCGTTGTGGAAGGATAAGCTCAATTCTGATCACCTGGTGCGCTTTAGCGTGCACCTAATTCTACGTACGGGAGCGTTATTTGCATTTCGCCCCCATCGAAATGCAGCCACCGCGGCCAGGCATTGAACCCGCGACCTTGTGCTCGGCAACACAACGCCATATCCATTGAGCGCACCGCGTCGAGTAGCTTAAAGTTTCCACTCCATCTTTTTTGTAACGGCATGGATTTTGACATCCTCTCCTATCGGGCGCATTTAATCGTTTATTTGTAAGAAAGGACAACATTGTATTCCAAGAAACCAAACTTTAAACGTAGCAAGCTTAGACAACAGTTCCTGCACCAAAACACTCACCCCCCCCCCCCCCTCCCTTCCAAGAAAAAAAAAAGAAAAAGAAAAAAGAGAGCGAAATGAATCCATGACTTGACACCGACGTACCGGCGCAATAGTTTAAACGCAGTTTTTGGTTTTTAATGAAATAAAGCTTTCTCTTCATTTTTTTCCAACCATTTTTTCCAACCAACCTTATTCCGGCAAATCTGTGAAAATTGTGTCTATTAAATGCTACCAGAGTAAACTGATTTGCTGTTGCTCTTTAGTGTCCCTTTCAGTTATCGACAATTGCTGCACGCACTGAGTGTCAGGCGACGACTCGCCGAAAAGAACTGGCAACACGTCCTCCGTCTTTGACTGCATGTCGCTAGGAATAGAGCACGCCGGGCTCTGTCGTTGTTGAGGGGCTGCGCCTTGGTATGGCGAAAGTGTTCCCTTCCGCAACTTACACCAACCCGAGCCTAAATGAGAACGAGAATACGTGAAGAAGGACCCTGTTTTATCACGCGTACTTTTGCCGCTTGTTCTTCTTCAAGACATTCGGGAAAACCAAACTGCCCATTTATTTTCATCCAATATATGGGGCACCGGTTATGGTACATTTTTACGAAAACAAACGTGTGTTTTTGCTCTGTTTAAACATAAATTCCTTACCGTGACTACAGCTCGCGCATGCATGCGCCGTTTGCTTTTGTAAAATGTGTAAATGGTCTGCGTGCTCTTGTTCGTCGCTTCCGTGGTAACCGAAGAGTCCTTGGGGACTGCGAATTTTGTCGTCTTCCGTGGCATGGCCAGTGGAGTCCTGGAATGAGGACACCACCCACTCGTCCTCAAGATCAACGACTTAGATGATCCAAATAAATGTTGTCTCTCTCTCCCTCTCGTCTTTCGTGCAGTAACTCGTGAATGGCAAGGTTACACAACGCGACTCGATTCGTGTATTCGCGACGTTGTGTTTTGACTGCGGCATAACTCACTTCGAAGCTACAGACCTTTCCATCGGATGGAGAGAGCACCGGATGGAGAGAGCAAGGAGGGCGGTACCACTTTTACATAGCTTTTTGGGGCAGCAACGCGGCAGTAACGCTCGTTCACGGCAGTTCAGGACTCCAGATACCCCTGGAGTTCTCGTTGGGAAAACTTATGTAGTTCCCAACACGACACCCCAAACACAACACAGCATGATACGACGCGGCAGGCATGACGCATTTTTCTCAAAAGTTCGCGGAATTCTTACTGAATTCTGGGAAAGACTTGGCAGAAATTTCGCTATCGATACGAATGACACGTGCTGCGCTAGCTCAGTGGCTATGGCGTTACGCTGATCAGCCCAAGGTCATGGGCTCGATCACTGCCGCGGCGGCCGCAATTTGATGGGGCGAATTAAGTGCAAAAATGCTAGTGCGGTTTGCATTCGGTGCGCGTTTTGAGAACCCCACGGCGTCAAAATTACTGCAAAGTCCCCCACTGCGACGTGCCTCATAGTCAGATCGTGAGTTTGGCGCATAAAACCTCAAAATTCACCCCTTTAGTGAAGAAAAAAAAGAAAAGAAAACATCCGCCGCGGAGAAAGGGTATTGTTTGTCCTTATTTGTGACTCTATGAGCGTGCTTATTGATTGATTCCTCGTCGAAACTTTTTGGGACTACGCGGTTATATTCAAGCAATTTGACAAGAAAAGCCGAACAGAGCTTGTCCCGATTATCGACGTTGCTTCCAGCGTAGTATTATGATGCAAGATCGGGATCACATATGGATCGCAAATGATGTAGGCAGAGCGTCGGATTGAACATGATCTATTGTTCAACACAACACATAATTCATCATTGGCATTTGATGAAGATAGCTCTACCTCGAAAATTCAGCTGTGTTGTTGGGCGTTGCGCTCATTGCCTACACCCTACGCGACGAAGGTGTCGCAAAACAACATTCTTTGCAACCATGCAAACTGCCACCCTTTCTCAGTATGTCCGAAAACGACAAGGATGAGTAGCATGTGCTTCGCTGGTATACACGATGCCACTAACATCTAGGCTCTACATCTAAATCTACACGTCCCGCGCCTAAACAAATACTGGCAGTGATTTAGGGTCGAATAAAACTCAACGTGTTACCCGTATACAATCCGTTACGAAAAGTGTCCTGCAGTCCAGTGTTAACGAGGTTGTTATTAAAATTAAATTCTTGGGCTTTGACGTGCCAAAACCACTATATGATTATGAGGAACGCCGAAGTGGGGGACACCGAATTCAGTTTGACCCTCTACGGGTTCTTTAACAGGAACCCAATGCACGGTACACGGGAGATTTCGCATTTCGCCCACACCTAAATGCGGCCACCGCGGCCGAGATTCGATCCCGCCTTTTCGGGCTTAGCAGCGTAAACGCCACTACGCCACTACGGCGGGTAGCTTGTTATGGCGACGAGTTTATTATATCTACGTGGCGTACTTATGTAGAATTTTTGAAGCATTCCATTGCCTCTTTCTCCTACTTTGCTGGTGCTGGCTGCTGTCTTGCGATGGGCTGGTCCCGGAGACTGTGTAAACCGAGACGGCCCGGGGCGTACAGGGATATTATACATGCGGAGCGCATGACGCGAGCCCAAGATGGGCCCGAGCGAGTGCAAAGCAGCCGTCCTCCACTCGACCATCCACTTCGACTGGGGAAAGTGGATGGCAGCGCTGACCCTTGAATCACTGTGCGACAACGACCCCTCCAAGCCGATGCCAAGAGTGAACATGTTGTCACCCATATGGCTTATTCCCGAACGCACTGAAATGAATGTATTTGTTTCTAAAGCAACTTCTCATCGAAGGAAACCACAGAGGAGCGTTATTGCAGCGCTATGATTCATTCGCTGTAGTCAGTGAAGAACATCGAGTCGAGGTTCGTTTGAAAATACGGGGGAGAGGCTCGGAACGTAATCGATATGCGGCGAAGCGGGGTGGAGTCGATACGCAGGGATGAGAGAGCAGCGGAAACTGGACCGTGTCGTATGCGGGGGCAAAAGTAATACTTTCGGAAACACTTCGTGTATGGCTACGTGTATAGTTACGCTGAGCCAAGCGCCGGAGAATTTGGCCTCAAAGAATCGAGCGGTTGTCTTGGAGCTTCGGAGAACTGGTTCTCCTGCGACAGGGGCACGCGCAGCGCTAAACCCATCCGGGCACCGCCAATGTCACCCCGAGGAGTGGCTCGTCCCCTACTCGGCTGTGCAGCAGCCGGGGCGCCGCCGCGGCCAGGGCGCGAGAGACAATGCAGCGGTAGGCGGAGGATGACGTGCCCGCGGAGAAGCCGAAAGGAGAGCCCATAAAGAGCGTTTCGGTTCGCGCAGCAGCGGTTACGACACCCGCCGGTGTTGTGCCCTCACCGGTCACGATCGCCTCCTCTCGTTTTTGACATTATAGGAGCGCCACGGCCCCTGCAGCCACCGCCGACTCTCCATACGGGCCCGTAAACGCGAGCATGTTTATTTCTTATACTGCGATGGTTCGCGAGGAGCAAGATGCTCGATAAGCGGCTCGGCCGGCCCGATAAATCATGTCCCCCGCGGAGTGACCTCAAGCCGCGCCGATGGCGTATAGAGAACGCGCGCGCCTGTCGCGGGCGGCCAAATCCCGCGGCGCGCTCACGATCGCGCGCCCAGCTAGGCTCTCTCTCTGGACGGACCTTTTGGCGCCCATTTTTGCATGGCGTCCGCCCAGCGTGCCACGCATTTTTCGACGCGGTATCTTCTCGCCGCAGCGAGACGCGTGCGCGGAGGGGCCCGACACACTCGTACATGGCGCTGCAGGCACGAATCATGGTGGGGTGCTTGCCCTCGGCACTGTGCAGCAACTTCCGAGGCGCTCCTCGCGAGGGCGGTCCGCCACGACGCGTTCTCGAGCGCGCCTCGGAAGAGACGCCCGATTTCTGTATAGACAGAAGCAGCGAAATGAGGTAACACGCTGATTGAGCGAGTCGGCCGAGCTTTGAGGAAACAGAAGCGGCCTCAGTGTTACAATCACGCATGGTGAAAACTGCTCCCGCGTTGTTTTCTTTTTCTTGCCGAGAGGGAGGAGAGAGCGCCGATCAGAGGAGCCGCGGAGCGTCCGTGCCAAAGAGCTCGAAATGACGCGGCACACCCTATTGTTAGGAGCTCCGCTGAAATGGATCGGGACCTGCACGAGGCCCCCATGAGCGCGAAGGCGCGATTTCCGGGATACTCCCATTCTGTCGCTCAAGGGCCCGAGGCTCGGCAGGCGCGCACCGCGTCGTGATCCTCCCCGCCGGACGCCTCTGGTCGGCACGGGCAGGTCGCCGTCGCTTTTCCGCTGGCGAAGGCACCCCACCCGCAGCAAAGCGGCGACGAACAGCGGGTAAAAACGCCTATTAGCAGCTCGCGAAGCGCGGGACGTCAGGTGCGAAGCCAATAGCTGAAGAGCACGGACCGCAGCAGACAGTCTTCCCGCATCGGGCCGACCGCGGCGTGACACGGGCAGCGCATGTCGCTCGTCCCCCAACCGCCGCCCGGAGGCCTCCGCGCCACTGCGGCATAAAGAAAAGATGTCGTTTTATGGAGAGATCGTGATATCCGCGTGGCCGCACGCGCGCACTGGGCGGCTGTCGCGTGCGAGCAACGCCTGTAATCGGCTTTGCCACGGCTACCCGCTCAGGGAAGCGGCACCTACGCGGTGGCATCGCTGGTGTCCCGACGGGGGACCGCCGCTGCTCGCTGCGCGGATTACAGCCTGCGGTGACAAATGCGTTTGCGCGGTGTCCGCGCACGTAGTGACAAATGCGCACTCAGGGGAGGCCCAGGCTCCTAAACGTCTGCCCCCCCCCTCCGCTTGCGACGTGATGCGACCAAGGCGACTCGCGACAGAAGCCAATAAAACTCTCAACGTTTCGTAGGCGCAGGCGAGCGGTGAGACTCTCGAAAACTAAAAAGAAAAGAAAAGAAGAAAAAAAAAAGAAGAAGAAGAAATTAAAAGGTCGCGTCGTTTGTTCTGACGCGTAGGCGGCCGACGCTGCACCACCCGCTACGAACGGTGGTATAGAGTCGAAGATCGGCCGCATACCGATGCGTGTGCCTGTGTTGAGGCGCGTTATCGCCAATGTGCTCGTTGCTGGGTGTGCCGGCTACGGCAGTCACACGAATCCGATTCTGTGAAAAATACACGAGGAAAATTATCGGTAACGACGGGAAAATGTGGCTGTCGAAGATGTTGGACAAGAAGAAGGGATATTACTGAATTCTTAATTTGACACCCAATGCCAACAGAGACTTCTCAAAAGAATCGTTTCCAAGGCGCTTCCTAGCGAGCTTCTTTGACCAGGGGCTGAAAAGCTTAACTTCGAAATAGCAGTGCCGTATAAGCGACTCATTTTACGAATGCTTCCCTACTCTGCGACGCGTATGCTCGCTGTTGGCCCATTGCTGTTTATTTCTGATCGCTCATGTCCTGGTACCCGCTCCACGAGAATCTTGAGTGGGTACCGGGGGACCGAGGGCAATGAACGAGCTCGTGCCTTAGCTCGCGATTCCATAACACTGAAAAAACCCCATCAACTCAGACCTATAGGTTTTGGGCCACTTCATGGGGCAATATAGATATGCCCCAGACGTGTCAGAGCTGAACATCGAAAACAACGCCGCAATCGGCACAAGAAACGCAACAGAAATATACTTCTCTTATTATCGCCATAGCAAGGACGCTGTACTAATCCGCCAGGCACAGACGTTTACACTACCCAAACGTACCATCCAACACCACATAGAAAGTAGGCATGACAAGTCAGGGTGTCTTGACACGCTGGGACTTGCTGGGACTGCCCCGGAGCGCTCTCTTCTCCACACTTTTATAATTCGCTCAAACGCCCCACCTTTCCTTCCCTGCACCTGGGAGAGCTGTACTGCTCCGCCACAGGAGCATACAGTCCTCCCGTATATGGGCTGACCGGCGTGACACCTTGGACTTTGGCTACTGCTCATGGCCCACATCAAACACATCCAGGCAAATGCACTCCCCACCAAGACCGGGAGGGGACTCAACTGGACTCCGACAGCGATGACTCGGACTAAGGGTCGTTAAGAAATAAGTAGGGGGGTTCAAAGTGCAATTCTTTTTATGTAATCGAATACGAACATTCGAGAAAAACATACTTTGAATATCGATCGACTATCGAATATTTCCAATTTCTCGAAAGAAAAGTGAAATTGAAGGTTTGTGCATCCTGTCCTGCAGGAAACGAATGGTTTACATTGCTTTATAGATCTAATGCCATAAACAGCTGGATTTCAGGTCAACTGAGCAGCATGTAAATGACAAACAAAGAAAAGTACGAACACATCTGGCGTGCCATGACAACTACAGTAATGAAGAAAAGGAACAGCACATTACCAGACTTATGTATTAGAGCGTAAAGGTCGTTGAAGAAGCTAAAGTCAATACTATACACCACCGCACATCGCTTTGAAGGAATTCAAACATGGTGGTGACTGGGAATGCGGGAAATGCGGTATGTTGAATGTGTGCACTGAGACAATCGACAGTGATGCATGTTTTGATTGGGTGATCTCTGGAAAGCACGATTTTTACAGAAATTGAAGCAGTTTGAGGGCAGCTCCCAGACAGGGGCGCAGAGCCTGGCCTTGTAAGCTCTCCCATTAGTGAACATTGAGCTTGCACGTATTGGACAACACTGGCAGGCAACATTGGAACACTGGCAGGTATTATTCCTAGAAATAAAGCCCTGTATAACTGTAGCAGGGATGTATATATGTATATGTAAATAAATAAATATATATATATATATATATATATATATATATAGAGAGAGAGAGAGAGAGAGAGAGATACACATACAGATGTGACCCATGATTGTTCGCACATGAACTTCAAGGCCTCTTGCCCTCACAACGACCTCAAGCGACATTTTCAGAAGCTATCGCCACTCATCAAGACAGTATTCTATCAGGATATACATCAGCAGCGAGACCTTCGTCTTCCTTGTTTGTCTCCACCAGCCACAGGTGCGCCTTACCATTCCGGGGATAACTAAGAAAGCCACCGATCACCCAAGATAAGTTTTAAAACAAGCGACGCTGCTATTATTGAATGAGACATACGGGGACCGGAGGCACATCTATACTGATTGGTTGGCCTCGTCCACCAGCTTAGCAGCTGCCGTTGTTATTCCAGCTACGCTAGTCGCATTAAATTTAAATTGTCGCACACAACAACATCTGCGGCGACAGAGCGTGCCAATCGCGTGCTGCTATATACAACACGTCCTACAAGAGCGACGGCGCAAATGGATCATAATTTGCGACTCCAAAGGCAGCCCTCCAGATATTACAGTTTACCCTAGGCCACAGGACTCACTAGCAATAGATACAGGAGATAAGGAATGATCACCATCAAGCTCGTAAGGACACGACATGTTTAAATAGCTGTCAGGACATACCGGTATCACTGGTAATGACTTCGCCGACAACGCGGCCCGGTCAGCCAATAAAGGAAACCGAGTGGTTCCTCTCCCATCTCTCAGGAACCGACGCTGTGATACAACTTTATTTTAAGAGAACGTGTTGCTGGGTGAGTTCTTTCATACTTGATTTAACAAAAGCACACAGCTTAGATGGGAAAGTGTCTTGTCTCGTGTCAATTCACTGTCCAGTCTAAGGTGTGCGCTTTTGTTAAATCAAAAGCATTTCCTCGCTCGTACTACCACGCACATTTCTTGCTCGTCTTCTAGTATCACCTACATTAGCTTGATACTTCATTGAAGCTGCAATATACTGCCATCACAAATTTCCCGCTCCAGTGCAACGTTGTTATGCCACCTCTAGATCGGGGTCGCATTCACGAAAGCATACTTGTTACGCATTGGAATGGCTGACACACCTACGGGCGACTCCTTCGTGACCGAAGAAACTACTGAACACGTCCTGTGCTTTAGTTCCAGTTATGACGTCCAGTACCGTCGTTTCCTATTACACCGGCTGGACTCAATGCCGTTTTCAGAAACCGAGATTCTTGGACCATGGCCGTGTGCGTCGCATGCGCAGAATGCAACGAATGCGTTGGTGCAGTAATTGAAGCCAACAGGACTCTGCGGCCGTATGTAGACTTCGTGTGCTACTTCAAGTGTGCGCACGACGGGTTCTCTCTCTCTCTCTCTCTCTTCCCTTCTTTCTCTATTTTCACCCATTTATACCCGTTCCTCCAATGCAGGGTAGCAAACCGGACGTGCGTCCGGTTGACCTCCCTGCGTTTCCTCGCCTCGCTCTGTCTCAAACTTGGTGAGATTGGCTAAATAATAAATTGCTTTCCTAAGACGAGACGAGACGAGACGTCCTTACTTAACGGCTAATAATTATTGCGCATGTGTGACCTTTTACATGTGTTGGTTCAGGAACCGGTTCCTCGACGCCGCAACCGCGGATATTTCCAATGCAGAATAATTCCGATGAGTTTCCATTTGCATCAGTCTTTCTCCCCGTAGACTGCAAGAACTGTTTTGTCCCTTACAGTATCCGAACGGAACCTTTATTGGACAGCTTCGATTGGCAAATTCTCGAATTTAATACAAATCGAATCGGAAAGACTATTCGATTCGCATTCAAAATTTTGAATATTCTCACCTAGTAATAAGGTTTCCCTCTCTCTCATCGTTCGGGGGAATCCGGTCGCGCTACTAAGATGCATTTTAAATGCTGTTGTGCCGCAATGGCGGTCGTGCAGTTGAAGGTACTGGGAACTAAATTTAGTCATTCTTATTAGCCACTGAGAGATTTTCATCGCTTTCAATAATCAAGTTTCTCCCCTTTTAACAGTCTACTGTTTCTCGATATGCAGAGCGAGTGCGAGAAAATAGGCACCCGAAACTGGAGAAAAATAAAGAAACGAGAACCCACCGCACAGTACGTTTTCCGCTATAGTTACATTTACATATTCCGACCACATAAAACAAATTAGCCTCGGCACCCCCTATCTCCTCGTATAAATAAACTTTATTCGGAGCGACCGGAATGCGTACTTTGCCACTCGCCCTGCATGCCACAGTGCAGAAGTGCTCCTACGCTGCAATATAACAAAGTTGCACTTCCTACTAGAAAGAGCACGAACAGAAGTGAACGACTGTTTGCGTGCGCTATATAGTGGCCCGTCTCTCTGTGGGCGTGCCGGCAGTAACACGGCCTCGGCAACTCCGTAACTGCGCGCGAAAGACGAATCACATGCTCAAACAACTGCAACCAAATGACCCTCGCGTAACCGTGTGCTGTACAATCGCCCGATGAAGCACTGTACATTTCTTCCTATGTTATTCCTCTTTTCTGCTGCACTGCCAGACGCTGGCGAATACAAATATACGCGCAGACCAACGTCGGGACGTGAATCGCGTGCGGTGTTCCAGTCGGACAGACTCGTAAGGCACTGAAGAGGTCGGAGCAGCAGAGTCGGTGGGCGCGCTCAGCGGGATATCTCCTCGTGCGCTCGCCCATCAACAATGGTCAGTTTCCCGGAAGAAGGGTGCGGGCGAGGTAAGTGCAGCGCAGGTTCGGTACGCTCTGTGCCGAAATAGACTGCTGTGCTCAAGTACGAGTGGTCTGAAATTGTTTTTCACCCTTTGCGGCCACTATTTTTTTTTTTTTTCGTTTGTGCTGTCTATATAAGTCACCGTGATTGTCTTTCTGCGAATATGTATAGAAGATGCTCGTTCTCCGCTTTCAAGTGGATAGTTTCGTATACCGCTCTCCATGTCATTCGACAAGAGACGCCAGAGAATCAAAATCATGCTGAACGTCAAGTGCTTGGTCTTGTCGGCAGCTTAAAACAAAGTGCTACGGCATTTTCTAGCACTGCAGTGGAATTGTTTGCGCTCCGTCAAGCAAGACGAGCTGCCTTAAGCTGAACAGGCGTTTGAATCATGCCCCACCTTTCTTGGATGTCAGAGGCCTCCAGGGCCACCTCGTCGTACTGAACACTGCAATATAAGGTCACCGGGTCTCATATCGCGCACACCGAGAAGAAGAAAAGAACAGAAAAATAAGTTCCTTCTGGTAAACAGATGCGCAATTTCCAGCCATTTGCGCGGCCAACGTCGGCGTGTGCGTCGTAGCGCAGCCGAGCAAAATAGTTTCTCGCGGAATATCTCCCACAGCTGGCGCTTTTCTGGGTCATCGCAGCTTATCGACAACGGCCTCCCACCGTAAGTGCAATCAATGACGTCGTTCAGTATTTTCAATCAGTGCACAGGTGTTTGTGACACATGTCTTTCACTTGCTTGCTTGCTTTCCATTCGAAAGTAATATCCAAGGCCTCTCTGATCGCTTGCCATGACAGAAGCTCGCCTAAAGGAGGACGGACATATTTGGTATCGTAGCTTTCCTTGACGTGAAATGTCTTTCATTTTGGTCTGCATAGGGACGGGGGAAAGGGGGGGGGGGGTGAGCTCGCTTGCTTTAACCACATGTAACTTTACATGTATGTAACGAAAATATGTGATATTCATACAGCTTATACATTTGCAACGGTACTATCCACGCATTTTACCTTACTACCGGTGTGTACAAAAAAAAAAAAATCATTACTCGGTCATGCGTGTGTCACATCCACAGATGGCGCTGTTGTCACGCTACGTTACGCGCTAGTGA
Source organism: Dermacentor silvarum (assembly GCF_013339745.2). Taxonomy (NCBI): domain Eukaryota; kingdom Metazoa; phylum Arthropoda; class Arachnida; order Ixodida; family Ixodidae; genus Dermacentor; species Dermacentor silvarum. Next base: position 77,281,075 of record NC_051154.1, on the reverse strand, counting down.
CAGACGGCGCCAGAGAAAGGAGGAGCAGATTTTAATGAAGAGAATGGAGGAGAGGTCGGCCTGGAGAACGCGAGCGACAAGGAAAGGAGATGGGGATGATCACTTAACCTCTCTTTGACTGCGTGATCCTCGCCGTCTTCTTGGGCCTTCTGAGAGGCGTAGCTCGGCAGTACATTTGTCGATCCGTACGGGAGGGGTTGCGTTTGAGAGCAGCTCACTCAGCCGTCAAACTCACCCCTGTGCTCATTAGAAGTTATAAGGCTTACAAGTGTGCAGTCTGTTGCAGAAATTTGACAGTTGCTCGGCTATGACACCCCCGCGTTCGAGAACGTGTAGGATCTAGAAATGGCGTGAGGAGAGTCGGGCAGCGAGGCAGAAGGCAATCCGCGCCCACCATCTTTCCATGGCGGGCCCACTGCGAAAAGGGAGTGAACGCCATCGCAAGATTAGACCTTAGGACCCCCTCTAGCTGTATCATAAGTTAAGTATGTCAGCTTTGTAATGCTTGAACAAGTGTTAATTGTGTATTTTTTAACGTTTATTCCTCACCCTATAGTACCCATATACACTCTCAGCAACACGCACAAAACGTTTCACGTACCCCACTATGGCTGCGTCCCCGATACAGCCTACCCAATCAAGTTAATGTTTTTTTTTTTTTACTTTGCTTTACTTGGTATAGTTCATGAGCTTGTAATCACCGTGTGGCGTCTGAGTTGTTCCAATCTGCATCAAATGTTGTCATCTTTTAACGCTACCACTGCATTGTGCAATTCGATTCCGGCGTGGCTTTCTTTGGTTCCGAGATCCCAGCACTGTGATCCTAGCTAGAGGTCACGTGACATCGCGAACCACTGACACAACAAACATGCCGGATCAGTCCAGCACCGCACGCCATGGAGCCGACAGAAGAGCGGGTCGCGCCACCCTTCTCTCCGCCACATTGGTACTTTCCTCCTGTCTCACAAGACGGTTCTTCGCATTCGACACGCGGGAATAAACGAAGCCTACCAGAAAACAAAGAATACTTGGAGGGGATGCGCTTGGTGCCCACAGAAGAGAATAACTTTTTTTCCAGGCTCGTCACGTCGTCCGTACACTATCTGATGGTATAACCGTAAAACATGCCTACACATATTATTTATGAAGACCTCTAACACACCATCCTGAGTGGCAGTCATTTAAGTCGGCGACGACCAATGGGGAAACAATCTATACGTTTGTTAGCCGTACAAAGTGAGCTTGTGAGCTTTGACTATTCCCCTACATTACTAAGTCATATATACTCGAATTCGTTTAGAAATATCTCGCCGTCACTGATCTTTGCCCAAAAATACCGTGTTGAAACAACCAAAAGCTGATTCGTCTTCTCAGAGTGCAGACTGCTGAAACGTTCCTGTTCCTTCATTGCAGACAACTGCAGACATATATATATATATATATATATATATATATATATATATATTAGTCACGACAATATGAAGCCAACAACAGCCTTTATATTGTCATGACTAACAGAAATCAGGTCCCTCGGTTGATTCCTCTCCCCTGTGTTGCTTCTCATATATGTATATGGTGAGAGAGAGACCAGGACCAGACGCATGTCCAGTTTGCTATCCTTCGATGGGTTCCGGAAGGAGATACAGGGACCACAATAGAGAAAGAAGGGCACAGAAACAGCACGCGCACACGTGAAGATGCACAGCTAGAGACCTGTCGACTTCAGGCACGGTGGCAATGCCCTCGTTGCTTTCTGCGCCAGCGATGCGCACAGCCATGGTCAAAGAAATTTTCGTTTCTGAAAGCGGTCTTGAGATTAGCCGGTTTAATGCTGTCCGGATAGGTTGACGTTCGAATTCGTACCGGAACAAAGACAATAATGTGTTCAGAAGTTTCTCTTTCCGCAAGAGTAACCCACTGCCGTGCCGAGGAACGAGTACTAGCCTTTGTAAATGCTACCCCGAGCCAGAGGCGGCACAACAATGTCGCATCGGAATAGGAAACTTTTGATGGCAGTTGCAGATTTTTTAAGGAGCGATCCAATGCATGTATGGCGGCAGCTAGAAAGGTTGTAAGTGTGTAAGACAAGGAAGTTGGTTAGTTACACACAGTAAGTGACAAGTAGGACAAGCAAGTCTGTTGTCATAGTTCGAGTTAGGAAATAAAGTTGAATCGCAACGTCGGTTCCGGATACGGAAATCTGGACCATTCGGGCTCGATTATGCCCCATCGGCGACGTCATTACTAGTAACACTGGTGTGTCCAGGCAGCCACTCAAATATGATTTTATGTTTATATGTACACCTATATATAGAACCATCTCACAACACTATTGTCATGCACCTACGAACACCTCTCGTGCGAAGGAAAATAGGAAACGCAAACCGAACCCCCCCCCCCCCCCAAAAAAAAAAAAAAAAAAAAAAAAAAACACGAGGAAGAGTGTCTAATGAAATTGTATGTGGTCTACGACTTGACTTTCAATTTCCTTTTTTGTGAAACGTAACGGAGATATATGGCTGACGCAGAAGTATCGATAATCTCTCTTGCCATTTCATTGCCTACGCGGAAACATGTACGCCTCCTACAACAGTAGACCCTGCAATACAAGGCAAAAGCTGAGCCGTCCAAGTATCGGAAGTTATTAGGGACTGGGTTCTCGTAGAGAGAGAAAGACAGATGAAAGGTAAAGCTTGGTCAACAAGACGAGCGTCCGGTTTGCTACCCTAAACTGGAGGTTGTGTTCCCGCATGTCACTGACCTGCCTGCAGCAAGCAGGGAGTACAGCGTACTTCAGAATTGGGAAATGGAAACTATTTCCGCAACCGCAATCGGACAAGAAAGATTACTAAGGCTTTCCATGTAGGAAAGAAAGAAGGAAAGAAAAATGCACTTCCGCGTTAGCCGCTCCTTCATTTAACTTTGAAGTCATTCGACTGATGGTGATTTGATTGAGCTCCCTTATTATTTCTTCAGGGCTCTATTCTTTCGTTTTGTTTGTTATACTAAAGGGGCGCTCACATTGCGCAGACGCATGGTTTAGGGTATGATAGCGTGCGCTCTTTCCGTCAGTTATGGAGATATTTATTAAACACTTACGTTTGCGTATTCATTTTGTCGTTTCTGCCAATGTGCACTCGTTTGCCTTAGAGGCGCTTAGAGCACAAATTGATACCAGCTCATCCCCCAATTCAGCATTCTTCTCTCAACATTCAAAATTGATCGTCACTTCGCGCGTGAAATGATGACTGTCGGAAGTGAACTTCCTATAGCTATATCGACAGCCGCTCCAAGGGCTACAGTGCAAGTCGTCATGTCAGGTGCTTTGTGCTCGGTATAATCGCACTCGCACTTATGCTATATATTTTTCGTGATCTTCTTAACATTCCAGCTCCAGATCCCGAACAACTGTGTTTGCTCGTTTTATTGTTATCACGGGTATTGTATGAGAGTGTGTGAGACAATTGAAAACAGCCCCGCCTGTATCACATATAACACCGGCGTTATCGAACATTCTCATCTCCTTACGAAGAAAGTGTCCCGTTAGAACTGACATTTAGTCGCACAATCCCAAGTTGCCCAACAGATTTAATTTTCTAACGCTTAGTAAACGTGCTAAAGAATTAATACTTGACATGAAGGGTTTTTTTATGTTTTATTTTTTATTTTTCTTGTCAAGGAGCCTCCGGCCTTCCGCGCCACAAGAACCAAACTGTTTTTGCTTTTTACAATTTCTTTGGTTTCCGCTCACATTTTCGCTGTGTTTCTGCCATTTCTAACATTTAGCTTCCTTTTCAAAACGGGGAAAAGAACTCGTAACATTTCTTAGTTGGCACAGTTGGTCCTTGCCTGTACGGCGGCAACGAGGAAACAAACCAAAGGGCGGGGAAAACAACGGGCTGACACATCGAGCGTCACGTTTTCCGAAGAGCGAGTTCCCCAAGCTGCCGACAAGCTCATCGACGCCAAATCGCGCCCCGCTGGTGACGTCGCGAAAACCGAGGCCGCTCCCAGCGCAGTCCGCTCCGCGTCCAGCACCATCGGGCAACAACAGCACGCCCAGCAGGCATCCGTTATCCACGTGCCCGTCTCGCGCGCGCGCTGCTTTCGGCGGTGCCCCCATCGTTCACCTGGGGCCGCGCAGGAACCTGCACGGAGCGCGCGCCTGATTCATCGCGCCGGCACGGCCGCCTAATTCGCGCCGCGCTTCATGAGCTCCCCTCCCATCCACTTTTTGGCCGGCCGTGTTTGCGTTAGGAACAACCGCCGGCGCGCGATAGCATCGGCCGCTGTTTGATCAGTTCGCGAAGAACAAGACCGCGCGCATATGTTGCCCCGGAGCGCCGAAAATAACCCGCACACCTCTGTCCACTCGAGACTCTCGGCCACGGACTACCCCGCCAGCAACAAGCGCCTCGGCGCGTGCTCCGTCATTACGCCGAGCTATACGGGTCCGGGTGAAGAGGCTTTTACGCGGCTCTTCGGTGCGGCAATGCACGGGTGACGCTCGGTGTTCTTCTGTACTCTGCCGTTCAACGTGAGAAAGCGGCCACCGAATCAGCATTGAACCAATTACTACTCAGGTGGGGGGTTTTACCGGACTGTCGTGGACAGTCAGACTAGCACAACACTTGTTGGTTCGACGTTGAGTCATTTTTACTATACCCCGACGAAAATTCGGTGTTTCTTGTAGTGTTATACACGGCACTGGGTGTAACTCGTGAACAGGAAATTTGCCTGGTAGCGGTCGGCGCCTCAAGTTTTGAAACTCCAGCGTTCCATCCGGTGTCACTCGGGCACCATGTTTGTCTGTCGGTCAGATGAGAGTGGCATGGCATACAGGTATGAGATCATGAGCTTTTATTAAAGCAATTTGCTGTTTGCATTTCTGCATAGCTGAAACGTTGAACGGTGTAGTGCGTGAATATAAAATTTGCCTGAGGTTAAAGTTGTATCCTCTGTGGCGCGTAAACATAGACATTGCATGAGATTGCACGCTGCGTAATAGCATGAAAATAAACACATTTGTGCGCATTGCCGTTAGTTGTGGAGCATTTAAATAAACGTTTCGCATATATTCCACCATGCGCATTATCGGATCGGCATGGTTTTTTTTTATTTTTTTGTATTTTTTATTGCGGTTAGCATTCTTAGTTTACTTTAGCCCACATTGTGTCCAGATATTATCTTCAAAATAAAAAAAATCTTCGGCGCTGTGGAGATTCGAACCACCGTCATACGAGTTCCTCAAGTATAAACCGCATGCATACGATTCTTAAGTATAAACCGCATGCACGCGATCTTGGGCGCGCCAGCGACAAGCGACGCGATGGAGATGGCTGTCGCGTTCGCTCGTCGCCTACAAGTCGTACCGCACTCGAGCGACGACTTTGAGCGACGTCTCCCCGGTGTTGCCGGTATGAGGACAGCAAATACGCACCGAAACTGGCGTGACGCGTGCTTTATTATATTGAGTTGATGTGTTTTACTGTTAAGAGCAGCATAAATATTTCTAAACGTCTTGCATTAGGTTCTTATCCTTGCACGTATGAAAATTTAGTCGTTTGCTCGTTCCGTGCGACAATCGGTAGTACTTGACTGATGTACTATCGACCAAAAAAGTTTACGGACCAAGGGATCTGACAAAAAGCTGAAAATCTCCGCAGTCTCAAAACACAGCCTGGTATTTCCCATTTCCAGCCTCTACTGCGAACAACATTGTCATCTACGGTTTTACTGGCTACTGTTAAAGGCTGCTCAGATATTTAGCGTTTTCTGACAAACTTCTTTGGTCGATAGTACATCCTGTTCCGGCTTCGCGCTATTGGCTAGTCGCTCATAGCAATTCCGGGCGACGAGCGACGAATTCTAGATTTCCAGAACCGAGCGATCGAGCGACAAGAACGAGCGATCTGTTCGCTCAACGGCCCGTGTCGTCGATCGAAGCCGTCGCTCGTCGCCGTCGCGCACAAAATCGCTCTCATGCGGTTTGGGCTTTAGCGTTAGCACGGACTGGCACGCCACCAGCACAATCTCGGAGGACACGCAAAATTAAAGAGATTTCGCGCGCGCGCCGCTGAGTGGCGCTAGCATCTCCAGGTCATAGTATTGATGAAAGACAAAGCAGTCAAGAGATTGATAGGACGAGATCCGTTACAGGAATAGGTAGCGGTAGAAGGTATATATGGAAGTTTTAAGGTAGAGAAAGAAGACTAAGGAGATGTAGAGAAAACACTACACTGAAAAGCATGTATAGCGTACCTGATTAGCTCAAGCAGGCTAGGTGACTATTTGTCACCGCCAAGTTTCAAAGGGGATGTAAATAAATCATCGTCATCATCGGAAGCGCGAGAGAGGGGCCTGGCGGCAGTGCACGGCTCATCGGGACGCGTTCCGGCGGTGGCTTGAGTTCGCCACGAACGGCTATAAAAGAAGACGCGCTTCGGGTTCCGCTTCATTTTCACCATCAAATCACCCGCTTGTGACCTCCAAGTTAGATGACCTGTCACCATAAGCCCATATGCACCACCACTTCAACGCTAATCGCAATGACCTAGATTTCATCCCCAAAGGACGCGCTCTGCCTGATGTTTTTGGTGGACATATGCATAGTTACTAAAATAAGATACCGTTTCATTTAGTATTCTCTTGGATTAAGTTATAAAGTTCTGTGTATCACTCGTTATAATATAAACCGAATTGAGCTAATGTGTTCGATATCGCTTTCAGGATAGCGTGCTCAAAATGAGGTCTTGCGCAAGCAGGAATCTATTGAGAGGCGAATTCTTAGATTGGCGTGATTGCCAGAGTGTGCGAAAGAACACGTGCCATCTGGCTGTCTACTTACGGAAACAAAAATGTCAGTACAGCAAAAGCAAGTTGGAGTCGGAACTGCCCGCATTTTAAACTTCTGTACTAGACAAGCCGCGGGGCAATAATAGATATGCAAGGATAATATTTGATAAGATACGCAGATGTCGCAAGCAACAAGGAACAAGTGTTTTTACGAAAAACAAAAGCGAGAACAGTGACGATTAGTGGGTAAGGCGAATAGTTTAATCCCTTTTTCTGACGCTCGAATTGAATAGTGATAATTTTATTGAAAACATTCGCTGTGTTGGGTAGTTTTCGCAGTGCTTTTTTTTTCGTTTGCTTATGTACAATAGATTAGCATGATAGAAACAGAGAAAAATTCCGTGACTCACATTACGGACGTAAAAGACGTAGTAGCTGTAACATTCTTAAGCAACGCCGATTGGTTTCGTTTCCTGATGGCGTCATTGAATACGCAGGATAGGACGTTTACGGTTGTGGTGCGCTTCCAGTCGTATATCAGTGCGATGGCAATCTGCCTATTGGTTGCAGAGCTTATCAACGTCCAGGACCCTGATTGTTGCTGACCGACCTAATGGGTCTAAGGAACTATTGCGCCCCTTCATTAGAATGAATACCGGAAAACGAAACATTGCAGAGGGACAATGCATGAATTCGGAAGATACCTCATTATTACAGGCGCGTCCCTTCACGTTTCTGTACAGTGCATGCTGAATTTTGAGCGCCTTTCTTTTCTCTTTGAATCAGCAGCAGGTCCCATTCAGAACCCGCAGAGCGATTCGTTGGTGACTTCGGTCGTTGCCATTTAGTTGGCGTCCTCACCGACTGAGCCTTAAACTGCATCTGCTACGTTAGGGGCTCAGGTGTTGGCCTGCGTATATCTTATCGGAGTACAGTCGAATCTATTGCTTTCTGAAATCCTCCACAATTGATTCTGGTACAGGTCACTTATCGCACGTATGCGATGCGACATTACTCCTTGTGAGTGGCAGCTTACAGCCAGCTTAGCACGTTGGCCTCCATTCAGGTGTTCAGAGCCATCGACTAAGTCGTAGTGTGAAAAGTAATATCCATAAAATATGGCAATTCGGGGCTTTATATCTTAATGAAATAGTTGCCGGACTTTGAAGTTACTGTCGTGTTATGTGGCTTTTTATCAGACACCATCCCTCCGAGTGTGCCGCGCATAATAAACAGCTTTTGTTGATTCTACGAGAAGAACATCCTAATGCATGCAATTTGTTTTCGTCCTTTGTGTCGTGTAGACATCTTTCTGTACTGGTAATGTTGTCAAGTTAATGTTGCCAAGACCAAGTTGCTGCAGAGCTTCACTGCTCAGTCCTCCTTTCACATGCTTAGAGGTCGATTGTTAAAAATGGAACGAATACAATATAATAAATTTAGCAAATTACGTAGAAAGAACGCATGCTATATATTGCGAGCAGCATCACTTAGACCAAAACAGGAGGAGAAGAACCGTCGGAAACGCGCTTGTATTAAATGGGTTCGCTCACAATGGATCGTTAGGAACTAGCCCGATTTGTCACTCTAAGAAACCAATGTTTCTTTATACTTGTCTTTGTGGTCAGCATGAGCACAATAAGGCACACGTATGAACTTGTGGCTTGCCACAGTTGCAGTCTACACCACACTGGAGAAAGCTGGAAATCTCCAAGAGACTTTCGCGGCTACAAACAGATCTAAGCTGCTGTAAAATCTGCCCATTTTTCTAGCTTTTTGCTCCCGCCCGTAGCGAGTTGGGAAAGTGTCATCACTTCGGCAACTCATACGTACAGTTCAACCAAGCAGTAAACGTAATACGGTTACCGTTCCAACGCCATCCTGCCTACTTCGGTTCCTTTTCGTGTTGTTTTCTGCAAGATGCAAGTGCACCAACACGCGTCATGGCGTAAGTTGTCTAATAGCTGAGGCCACTAAGTATGTGCTCATGGTTGTGATGCCGTCGTAGTCATTGCATCGTCGTAATTCCAGCCTTGTTATCCGTCTCTCCTCGTGCCGTCGTCAATACAGTCGTCATGCATTCGTTGCCGTAGCGTCATCGTGAGGTGGTTGTGGTCGTTCCGACGTCATCGCTCCAGCTTCGTCGTGCGACTCTCGATCGTCATGCTGTCGTCGTCGTGACGTCATCGTTGTCAAAGCGTTGTCGTCGTACACAGTCGTCGTCACGCATTCGTTGTCAGACCGTCGTCGTGATGCCCTCGTGGTCGTGCCATCGTTCTCAATCTAACTTCGTCATCCGACTCTCGTCATGCCATCATCGTCAACACCAACCCGCCGTGGTTGCTCAGTGGCTATGGTGTTGGGCTGCTGAGCACGAGGTCGCGGGATCGAATCCTGGCCACGGCGGCCGCATTTCGATGGGGGCGAAATGCGAAAACACCCGTGTACTTAGATTTAGGTGCACGTTAAAGAACCCCAGGTGGTCAAAATTTCCGGAGTCCCCCACTACGGCGTGCCTCATAATCAGAACTGGTTTTGGCACGTAAAACCCCATAATTAAATTTTATTAATCGTCAACTCCATCGTCGTCACGCAGTCGTTGTCATGCGATTGTTGTCGTGCCGTCGGCGTCACACTGTCGTATGACGATCATCATCAGTTCAGAAACGTCAGCTCATTGTCGTCATGCCGTCGTCATTATACTGCCTACGTTGTTTCATTGATGTCATTCCGTCTTCGTCATTCTATCTCGATCATGCTATCGTCACTTAATCGTGATTATGCCGCCGTCAGCACGGCATCCTGGAAATTCATTTCAAGTGGATGCGTCTTGCAAACTCACCGGCTACATTTCGTAAAGTGCAATATGTGTCGTAAAGTAATTAACAAAGAAGTTCGTTAGGCAATTTTTGTTAATTAGTTGAACTTGTGATTCGATTTCTCGTGCTACTAATTTCCGCCTCTTCGAATAACCCAGCTCAACGATAAGAATTATGCTACCTGCCACAGGCGATTTCTAAAAATTCCGTAAAGCTTAATTTTGAGCACCCGGTATGAAGGAGAGGTTCACTGCAATAGCCCATGTATTCAAATTTGTCGGCGGGAAGTCTTGGGGCGCATCTGTGCAATTGATGCTACAGGTATACCATGCACTGTTTAGAGCTCCCTAAAATACAGCCTGACCATGCTGGGTAACACCAGTAAAACGAACCTATGCACACTCCAGAGTATACCGCCTCCCTAAGTGTGCCTCCACAGCAACCATAATCGCCATAGCGCGTGAGCACCATATAGCAACGTACATTGCAGTCGACGCCTAAGAGTGCACATTATACATGTCGTAAGGAAACCCTTTCACCATTTCGCTTGTCTGCCAACAACTATAGGTCGCATAACAGTTTTAGCCGTCTCCTGACTACTCACGGAGCATCGCTACCATCGAATTACGTCCCAGCAGCATGACCTTCGTTGCCACTGTGCTCTCTGCATTCACCTCGAGTGTACCTTACCATTCCAGGCATAAAGAAGAAACAAATGCCGTCAGCAGCATAGATGCAGGCAGCATTATTGCTACTATACATATGAAGTCAACGTGACCGCTTACATGTTTAGACCGATGGGTCGGTCATGCACTCTAGTTCAGCAGCTGCAGTATTTATTCCAGCAAAATCTACAGTGATAAAATTCAGGACATTGCACTTGACATCAACGACGACTGTTGAACTTACAGCTCTGCGTGCAGCACCTCAATTGATCAATCAGGAAACTCCAAGAAATGGCCCATCTTCTGCGATTTCAAGGCAGCCCCATCCAGCGTTTGCTCTCTGCATTACGCCGTGGACTCCATGAACGTCTTGTCATGGACTAAAGATAAATTTACCGTCGGGCAGTTGAGAAAGGACGTGACATCGTCTTTCAATGGTTGCCAAGTCATTGTGAATTCTTGGAAACGAGCAAGCAGCCGCAGCCGCTCGATCTTCACATGACAGTGGCGATTGTGTCGCTATCCCGATGTCAAGAACAGACGCAGCGGGAAAGCTCCATGCGCTTGCTCGCAAGCTTTCGTTGGTCAAGTGGAATTCGGCAGGCAATAAAAACCTGCTCCTTTTGTTCCTTGGGTTCTCATCTGAAGCGCGGCCTTCTTCATCACGGCGCACCACGACGGGAGGTACCTCTCATTTGTCGTCTATAAGGCTAGGAGTCGCTTTCCAGAATGTGAAATTTGTGGGTGCAAAGAGACGATTGCGCGCATTCTGTGCGATTGTCGTCGTTTAATGCACAAAGAAAAGCCATCAACACGATGCTCGACAAGGTTGACAACCGTCGCCTTATGAAAGCCAGAATTCTTGGATCCTGGTGCCAGCCAACGTCGGCCCGAACTGCTTTAAAAAGGCTAATGTGCTTTTTAAAAGCAAAGGGATTGATCGGAAACTATAGTGTGTGCGAAATGATGCGTTCTTTGTTTTTGTCATCTCTTGTTTTCTCATCTTTTCTGTCCTTACTCCATCCCCCTGTGAAGAGTAGCCAACCGCACACTTAACCTGGCGAACCGCTCTGCCTTCCACCTCTTGTTTTCTCTCTCTCTCTCTTGACTTTGACTTCACCAATATGGTATTTCGCTGCATTGCTTGAATGCTAATTCGCATTACCGTTGACAGTCATCGTGAGATGATTTCTGCCGTAATTAAAAATATATTTGCGGTTGTTGAATCTTTCAGGCATTCACTGCACCTCTTATACATCAACTCATAGTGTCACTCAAATAACTTTTTTATTGGGAAGTAATAAATGCATCTGGGTGGCGGAGAAATGTAGGGAGATACTTGTCGGGTCGGTACCAAGAAGTTGCAGTCGCAGTAGCATACGAGGCGCCCAACAGCCATGTGATACTCAAAAATTACCAACTGAATTTACATTTCTGCAAAGCCGCAAACATCTGCGAGCATTCAACAAAACGACCTTGACAGACCTGACAAAAGACAAAACATACGTGTCGCTTAGCGTGTGCGCTGTCCCGCGTGCCTGTGATATCACCACAAAGTTCCGTGTGCGATCTCTAATCTCCGTTTGTTTTCTACTCTTGCGTCAATGCTAGAGAAGATTCCACGGTTTCCGAATGACAAGACTGCCTCGCAATGCGAGCTTTGCGGAAACACTAATGCATGAATGCTTTAACCTCCAATCATTAGTACTCAGTTGAGTACTCCAACAAGAGCACTCAAGATATTCTTCAGCACAATAGCGGCTCATCACTTTGCTACAATGCGTCTAAAATTGTCCTTGCAGTTAGTGACGCCTTTGAATGAAATGCTGCCGTACTTCCATCGCAATATGCCACTTCGATGGAACTATGCGCACATCCTCCCCGAAACCGAATTAACCCAAACTTGCTATGCTACGCAGATGTATTGCGTTTATGAACTTCATCACCAAAAGTCGTCTTCAACGTCTTGTTGTTATTGTTGTTGAATTACGATCGTAGTTTGGGCATACAGCTGCAGCGGTTGCAGGCGCCCAGTGGCAACTATATATATATATAGATTCGTCATCCTGCACAGTATGCTCAGACAAGGCGAGGGGTAAACCTGCTGCCGGCATTCCAATTTCCTAGTTTGTGAAAGTGGTCACTTTTAAACTCTCTTTGTGTGAACCAACGACGAAATTCTATGCCCGATGCGTTTCGCTGCTCCAGCAATCCGTCCGTGAACCAGAACACTGGGTTCCGCTCAGAAGTATATTTTTCTATACTTCTATGGGTAAATTACCGACCGGACACGAAACGCAACGAGCTTCGTTGTTGTTATCAACGCAAACGATTGCCAGCCTTCCGAAAGCCAAAGTATGCATAATTCGGCCATATATTCGAGTATTACCAGACGTGAGTAACCAGCAAGGACTCAACATACGCACAGAGCTGAGGAGCAATCTTTTGATTTTCGTCTTGGGGAATTATCTACATGAAGGCCACGTGAGGGCTGCTGGCTGCTTCAGTCGTTTTTACTCCTTTGCGCGTTGGGCCTGTCTCAAACTATAGAACAGAATGCTTTCTGGCGTCACAGTCTGGAGACGCAAATAAACAATTTTATAATGCTGAAACTTGTATAACAAGCTGGAACTGTATGCATATGCTTAATCAGCCTGGACCATGAAAATTGTGTCCTTCAGGATTGCTCAGACGACATTAAGGCCGTCCCCACGTTCCACTTACAGCATTCGATAAGTAAGCTATGTGGAGTGATGCGTTTTCTGACCGTGGCCTGCAATGAATAACTGAAGACCTCCGAGAAATTATTTTCGATAGATGCCACCGTAATGGCAGAGAGTAAGAATAAACAGTTCTTACAGCTTCTGCTGTGTCGAGTAATGCAATTTATTGCACCAATATCAACCGTTTCAACCGCGTGCGCGCGCCAGCTTTCTGCTAGGTCAGATTAATTTGGGGTTGTACGGCTCCAGCTTCCGGTCACCCACTGTATACTGGCTCTTGGTGAGTTCGAATTTCATCTTGACCGGCGAGTGGCCGCCCTCCGAGGAGACGGAGCCCACGAAGTCGAGGAAGCGTTGGGGCGAGCACTTGGCAGCGCCGTGCTTTCCGCACATGAAACGCATCAACTTGACACCGAATATTCGGGTGGGAACGCCCTTGCAAGCTGCGTACAGTCCCTCGGCGAAGCTCGGGTGCACGGCATAGACCAACTCCGTGGCCGAGGATTTGCCGCTTTCCTCGGTGCTGGTCCCGTTGATGGCGACGAATTCGGACTGTTTCGGCGAGCAGTACGCCTGGCAGACGAGGTTCTGGAAGTTGAGCAAGCACCCCTTATATTTTTTTTCGTTGACGAGGTTGCGGAGGGTCTTGAACTCGGACACCATGCTTTCCGCCTGCTTAGCGTCGCAGCAAACTGGCGCTGGCTTGCCGGAAGGGTCGCGCAGAGCGGGACACGCTTTCTCCAGGAATTTACTCTCGAGGGGCTGTGGACCACGGTTGACGGCGCATGGCAGCGGCTTGCCGGTGTCCGGCTCTGTGCCACAGTTGCCGTAAGTAACGCACTCGGCCAGTGCCGACGACACAAGCGCGACGCTGAGGGCGATGGTGAAAAGCCAGCTGTTAGACATCGTGATGCGTGCCCGTCACGGAGGACTCAATGGTGCATCCGTGGGTCTAACGTCTGCTCCTTTTATACGGCTCGCAGCGCTCGGTTCGCGCGACAATTGTGCTTAGCCCGCAGTTTCTCGTGTGAGTTAGATAACGCAGAGTGACCTTATAGATAACACACGCGGATAAACGCCGGACCTTCGTTAGATAGATACCCCCTGCAGCTCATATCGCTTAATTGTCTGATGCAGGGATGCCAGCCGTTCGACTGCAGGTTCGTATGTCAAGTGTTGCATTGCGTAATACTAAAAGGCCTCACTGAACATGAGGGCAGTCGGACCATTTAGGCACTTAGCACGTAGCGATGTCCTTGGGAAAATAAATGAATGTAAAATAAATTACATCTATAAAGGTGATTCACTCTCAATAACTCGCACTTAACATCACTCAAAAAAACGACGTTTTGGAATAGAGGAGGAGCCACATTATGAGCGTAATTTGAAACGTTAGACAGCAAGCAGCATCAAATTTTAATAAACTTAACTTTACGTATGCATTGTCCCACAACAATAATCACAATCAATCTTCTTCGCGTTTAATTTCATTGTCTCTACGTGTCGGTACTTCCCAGGAATTACCTTGCCTCTCTTGGCAACCTGTAGCGTTCCTCAAAGGAAATTAACGGGTGCATATCCTTAAAGAGAGGACATGTACGGGAGACTGATGATTATTAGTACTGTGGAAAAATTATGCCGTGAAAGGCCCTTAGTTTTTATCAGTGCGTGTTTGTAGGGATATTATTGCACAGTTGCATTGCATATTCGAAACAACAAACAACAGGCAATCAACAAATAGCTCAAGGCAACACCCACTTCCCCGTGACGTCATCATATCAGCTCTGTCGGCGTCTATAGCGATGCTTTGAAGCACACTTGTCACGACGATGAGCACCTAAGTGGTTTGCCTAAATGCATGACCACCTATGCATATTTGTAAAATGCTTTCTCCGTTGGCACCTTGTGGTGAAAAAACATATAACTGTAAATTTATAATAATCGACGGACAGAGGTTGGTAGAAATAATGTAGTAACACTCTACTTGAGGATGCTGTTTTAACGAAATGATAGATTCCTGGAGCCTCATACTCGTTCAAAGATATAACTTATAATTATATGTCGTAATTGATTGATTTGATTTGATTTATTCTGGGGTTTTACGTGCCAAAACCAGTTCTGATTATGAGGCACGCCGTAGTGGAGGGCTCCAGATTAATTTTGACCACCTGGGGTTCTTTAACGTGCACTACAACGCAAGCACACGGGTGTTTTTTCATTTCGCCTCCATCGAAATGCGGCCGCCGCGGCTGGGATTCGATCCCGCGATCGTGCTCAGCAGCGCAACGCCTTAGCTGACTGAGCCACCGCGGCGGGTAATATATATGTCGTAATACATCGTTAAATAATATAAGGGGGTGTCATGGATTGTTTACTGCCGTATGTACCATTACGCACAAAGAGAGAAAAAAAATACGCAGAAGGTGTGTGCAAATTAATTTTTACATTGTCATTATCCATAATACAAATATAGCACTAAACCTCTATAATTATCCTTTCTGGCACAATATTCACCGGGAGATTCATGTATATTTACTGCCAATAGTCCGCAAAACTTCGAGAACCTGCCTTGACGGGCACGCAGTCAAGTTACGGCATTTAAAACACTGATCATTCGTTTTTTTTTATCTAACTTCAAGAAAGTTGGAATATCTTGGTTGTCCCGCCATGTTTACAACGTACTTGAATACCGCCTAACTGGAACAGTACTTTAGGTTGATTACAACATTATGCCTATATCTTTATTACCAGACCTACGCGAATTGGACAAGCGGCTGTAGCCTGAATTGATGTTTACAGTGCTACAAGTGCTACTGTGCTGTGCAGTGATTCTTTGCGGTGACAGTGACCGACTGTGATTGTGTATCTGTGCTCCCTTTCGTTCTCTCTCTCTCTACTTTCCTGCACTTTACCTCTCCCTCCCCCCTCTCCCCAGGGTAGTGTAGCAAACCGGATCTTCCCCTCTGATTAACCTCCCTGCCTTCCCCATTTCTTCTCTCTCTCTCTCTCTCTCTCTCTCTCTCTACATCGGCACAGAACACCACCACCCTTGTGACGAAAGGTGTCCAGGGGCGAATTTTTTTGACAATTTCATTTCTTAATGAAAGGACGTGAGCGCAGAAACTGCGGCTGATTAAACTTTCTAGCATGTTTCAAAGTATAACTCGATCTGAGTAAGTTCAACGCGCATAACGACTAGAATGTGTGTCAGCGCTAGCGTCACCTTGATTCATTTCACGATTCACGATTCACGTTTCATGATTCGTTTCAGCGGTTCACCGACTTTAGGTATATACTCGCAGTCAGAACACAACGGGTTGCGTGTGGGCTGGCAAGCGTTTGCCAGCTGCATCTGGGGGTGGCGAACACTGCACCGTCTACTCCTAATTAATCATGGATGCTGAGTCGCTCTGAATTCTGTAAGGTTGGTGTCGGAGTAATCACTCGCAAGTGCGTTGGACGTTCAGTAACGGAATGCCAACTACCCTGATATTACACATTGCTATAGCGGAGTTATCACTTCAATGACCCATCTTCTAAAGGCGGTCGAGAAGGGCCTCTCATCAGGGCAAGCTCATCTGTATTTATCGAGAAGCCCGACGCACAGGCATCGGTGACAAGCCTAGGAACGACGTGTGCCCACCTTACGTACAATAGTTGAGTCTCCTGATGGCTTTCCTGTGAACCTCTGCCAGAAAAGCATGCCATGGGCAAGCCAGCCATTTGGCAAGATTTGCGACGAATTAGCCAGTAGCCTGAACCAACCACTACAACTGCGTAGATTGGATATTCTGTGAAGCCCTATTAGAAAGAGCAACCTTCGGTCAGACTGTGTGATCCGGGAGTAACCAAGGCACCCGGAGACAGTCTCCCGTTTGGCAATCTGTTCACCCTTCTCCCCACTCTCGCGGATGGGCGAGCGTAGGATAAGAGGAGCAGGCGGGACATCATGACGACATCTACGGCCCAGCTGATTGACCATCCATCTCGTAGTATCCGGTCTAGCCAAGTTTCAAGGTTTAAAAAGAAGACCTCGTGGCAGTCCTTGAACTAAATATGCAAATGAGCAGGTTGCTGCTTGCCTCTCTTCGCAACCTCAACTTCCCACCATCAGTGCATCTCGGCATAAATAGGCGGACGACGGTGTGGGCAAGCGACCTAACTACAGAGACGTCCGGCTCCATATCTCGAGCGATACGTTTGACTGAAGAGCCAAAAAAAGTTTGAATATAGGACGAAATTAAGTGAAAGTGAAAGTACTCGGTGATGGGCCATATTCCAAAACTAGGAAAATGCCCGCGAACGCTGGCTCCCTAAGCATTCTGAAGTCCTTGCGGGAGAGCAGAACACTCAGATCCATAGCGGCAGCCGGAACCACAACTCTCACGAACAATATACAGATACGTGTTCCTCAGAGTTCTATTCTATCGCACATGCACGATTTTTAAGCTGGCCATAATTCGTTCAATTACAGGCCGGTCTCCTTACCATGTATCTCATTCAAGCAACGTAAACTTATAATTTACTGCAATATACTTAGTGCTAGTGCCCGTGCTAGTGGGGCCTTGGAATAGGGGCTCCACCCTGCTGGACAAACTTCGTCTTCAACCCCCTACCCCCTCTGTGGACTGGGGTAGGAGCCTGTCCGGTTTCTGATTATAATAAAGTTTTACTACTACTACTCCTACTACTACTACTACTACTAAGAATCTTACACCTTAGCAACTCCGGTGATTTTTCGACCATATCAGGGGTTTTCGCTTGCATTATTCGCTCTTATTAATGATTTCTTTGTCGCTATTAAGCAAGCGAGTGTTTAATAATCGGCTTCGCTGAGCCACTTGGTGCCCTATCACGCCAGTTAGTGCTGTTGAAACTTAATAAAATTGACATTGCTTATAGCATTCTTAAAAAAGATCAAGCATTTTTTATAAGATAGGACGCAAAAGGTAACACTTACTGAATGTCCCTTCAGCTCACATACAGTAACTGCAGTAACGTCGGGCATTCCTGAAAGGTCTGTATTCAGGCGTCCTCTTATTCTTACTACATAAATGGCCTCCCTGATACTATTATCGTAAATATAAGGCTTTTTTTTTCTTATTGCGATTAAGGCTTACCTTAAGACATAATGTTTGTTCGGGTATCATACGTGGGGTGTAAGTCGTGCATTGCGTTTAAGTTCGAGCGGTTTCATCATGATTGTGTTATATACCGACAAATTTCCAGCACGTCTGGTACTTATAGCCGTCAATCTAACCTTGACATAATTTCGTGCATTTGGTGCAACGATTGACTTTATGAATCTTTACACTAACAAATGTAAAAGAGAGAGGGTGACACGAATAGTTAAACAGTCTAGCTCATTTACCTGTCATTTTCGTAGTCTCCTCTTTGAGTTCGTCGACAGATATGAAAGCTAATCATTTACATGAGTGAGAACCTGTCATGGCGAAAGAATGCCGACTACTTTACCAACAATACCAATACGTGGTTCAACTTTCTTCGCGAAAATTTCCCCTAAACCCTATTTCATTGACGGCCTCTCCACATAAGACGCTGTAACGCTCTAAACTTGATCACCTTTCAGACATGCGGGGTTCGCCGTCTAGTTCATATTCTATGCTGGATTTGTACAGAATCATTCTGCTCGTTACATAATTCCAAAGCTAATTCGTTTAGCCATTGCATCATTCATGACGGAAACACTTGCCATACCACACCTTGTTAGCAGCAGGGTGTCGAACCGAAACCGAACCGGAATTCTAGCCAGAGCTGAACCCAGACCCGAACCGATATTCTTAGAACGTACCTGAGCCCGAACTGAAACTTAACCAAAAAAATTATAATGGTTACCGGTTCGGTCCGTAATGATTCAAGCATATAGGGTGCAAACTGGGGCTCATACATTTTTTTATTCGGGAAAAACAAGTACAAGGTTTGCCCGCGATTCTCCGAAAGCGATTCTTCGAAATAACTATTTTTGTGTCGGCACTCCCCACGAGAACACCGTTACGATTCGCGAGTAGCGTTATGTGCCAAATGGGGATAGATGGTATTGATAACTCTGTATGATTATAGGCATGTGCTAATAGATATGTGCTGATAGGTACGTGTTGAGGCCGAAGCATTAATATTATGTGAGCATTGTATGCCGTGGAAGCTTTCGCTTTCACTATATCTGAAGAAGGTCAAATATGGCCAGGCATCACGGCTTCGGCGGGGTCCTGAGAAGCGAAGGATATTGGTTGGTTCAGTCATCACCGTCTGCTCATCGCTCTGCCAACCCCTTCTTTTCTTCTCTTGTGTCTCTGTAGCGCGCGTGCTGCCTGAACTGAGCGTCGGTGCTGTTGCTTTCACCTCGATGTCACTGCTGTGCACTATAGCAACACCACCTAGATAGCACAAGGCCTACACCACTCCGATCTATGACGTCATGCTACCTGGCCCGAAATTTCCATTGCCAAGGCTGGCGTGACGAAAGCGGTGACGTCAAAATCACTATTGCTTACGCGGGAGCATCCCCATTAGATTCTATGGCAGTCGGGCCAGCCAGCATGACGTCATAGATCGGAGTGCGTAGGCCTTGTGCTATCTAGGTGGCGCTGGCACTAGCCGTGCTGCGTATCTACTCTTGTCGCAATTTGTATCATGATTGGTTACTCCTTTTGCATATTTTGCGTCTCCCGTGTGCCAGGGAGCCCATTTATTCCACCTACTGACCAAGCCTGCGCATGCGCCTTGCGGACAAGTCGATACCACTGTGCAGCATTTCGCCATAGGGCAGAATAAAGTTTACTGTGCTGAACCGGTTCGCGAACCATTAAAAAAGTTGATTTCTTCAAACCAGAAGTTAACCAGAATAATATCGGAACGTGCTAAACCCGAATTCGAACCGAATCGGTATTTTTTTTCGGTTCGACACCCTGGTTAGCAGACGTCGTAGATACCGCCCTTTGAATGTTCCTGCAATAATAACAGTGATTTAAAAAAATTATTTAATTGCACACCTCTTTGGTATCTGTCACCCTGCATTGACCGCGAAATGAAATTTGAGGTGCCACAATGCAAGTGTGAGTTGTATTTCGAAAGTCAAATTTGGAAGACCAGCAAAGACCGGAATCGTCTTTCTGCTTCCATGTCTCTGCCACAGATAGTGAAACGTCCATGAACCTGCGGTTTGCAATTATGTGCTACCATAATAAAAAGTATTTCCGTTATATATTGTACCACATCTGTTTGTAATGCCTCCACAGGTCCTAGATAATAAATATACGAAATTAAATACACGTGAAATGGTGTTCCACCCCAGTGGCACGGCACAAACTTGCTTAACTTGCCGCTGAAGTAAGTACACGCACGTTTTATGTTCAACCACCGTCGGAATGCGGCGGCCGCGGTTGGTAATCATATTGTCGGCTGTCTGAAGAACCGCCTAAATGGAGACCAAATGGCCAAGACACCGTGCCACAATCCGCTCGCGACATAGTGCGATCGCGGACTCGCGTGAATCATATGAGAGCGAAGCATACGCCGGCAGTAACGCGCCACTACGCAGCGACATCGACCTTGGCGACGCCAGCACCAACGCTGAGTGAAATGTTGATGGAGGCGGTGTCGTGTCATTTTTATTTATTTATTTATTTATTTATTTGAACAGGGAAAAATGAAGACGTAAAGTGCAAAACAAGAGAAAAATAAAAATAAAAATGATCGCGGGCTGTTATAACAAGAGCTGTCAAGAGAGATGGAACAGGCCGTTCCTCGGCGATTGCTTCGAGAGAGAAAGGGGGAGGGGGGGGGGGGGCAAAACGAGCTGTTTTCAGAGCATGCGAGGCAGTCGCACGGTGATGCGTCCGTATACGAGGAGTAAACCGTCGAGAAGGGCATCGCCTGCGGCGCCGCCGATTTATCTATTTCGGAACAAGCTAATTGCCGTGGCATAATGAAACGACACATTGCGCTGGCCCCCCATCCATCAGGAGGCGCTGCAGCAGCCGCCGCGGGTCGTGCCGGCGGCCGCATTGCCACCGTCACGATTCGCCCGAAATTCGGCGCCCATCCATCACGGCTCCCTCGGGTGGCGGTCGTGATGCCCGCAGTGACGGCCGGAAAACACAAGCCGCCTTCTCCAAATCCCTGACGAGCAATTAAAAGGCAGTCGGAGTGAAAACTGAATTAGAGAGAGCGAGCACACGGCGCGGGCGCCGTTGTCCACTTTGGAGATTCTCGCGGGAGCGTGCGTGCAGGTGGGGGGCGCTTTCTCTCGTCAGCGCCGGCGACGTCGCTCGCGGACGCCGCATGATGAACGTGCCCACGGTCACCGCCGGATCGTAACTCGAGCCTGGCTAACAATTGGCGAGGCCCCGTAGCGGCGATTGGGTGCATACGCTCGTATAGTCGAGCGCAACAGCCGCAGTGCCACGCTGCAAGCCACGAACAGCACGACGTGCTCGACGCTTCCCCATGCGCGCGTGCAACGGATGTCATGCAAGCGGCGCGAGAAGAAGGCTGTGCATCGATCGACTAAGCAGCCACATTTCCGGCCGTAATGTTACCCTGCGGCTATAGCTGCTCAATGCTTAACTAGCAATAGTTGATGGCCTATGAAGAACACGCTGCGAGATGGCGGGACCAGCGCACTTTTGCTTCTTAGCGCTTTGTAGCTGTGCCGCTGCGAAGAGGAAGGCGCGGAGGGTGAATGCACAAAAGGTTGCTCCAGCTTACGGGCTACTTTTGGACCACTTGAGAAACGTCTCTTCCCAGTCCTTAAACCAGCCGATAATTTCTGCCTTACGGCCTATATCTCCCTCTCAGTGCGCTTCTCGTCAGCCCCGATAGCGAAACGCGAGCGTGCCAGAAATGATCTCGAGTGCGCAGTCTTTACGGGGAGTTCGAATCGCGGAAGTATAGCGACAGAGGTGCTTCCGTAACTCGCCGTGCATCTTTAACGCAGTTGGTCGCCCTCTTAGACGATGTTTTTACAGCGAAGCTGCATACCTCCACTCTGTAATGCATTTGTCGTGTCCGTGGGCAAAAATGTGGGCCGATCCCGGAAGTCGTGCAATACCGGGCCGACCCGCGGCGGAGGTGAAGCAGGCTTCAAGCCACTCCGCCAATAATAATAATAATAATAATAATAATAATAATAATAATAATAATAATAATAATAATAATAATAATAATAATAATAATAATAATAATAATAATAATAATAATAATAATAATAATAAATCAAGATTCATTGTGTTGAGTCGATGGGTATACTGGAATCGTTTGTGAATAGCACATGCACTCAGGAGCAGGAGGCGTGGTCATATGCGGAAAGGAGAAAATGTGTGTAGAACTATACACCCCTGAATAACAAGAGGACAATGCCACTAACTGTGGGGATGTCTGTTCCGTACAAATGCAAGGCGGAATTGTGATAGCCCCTGTATATATATATATATATATATATATATATATATACAGCCAACCATTAGATTCAGGAATGGCGCTCTAGCTCGACGAGACGAGGCGAGCCTCGACCCGGGCGGGAAAGTTCCATTTGCGACGCGCTAGTCTGGATGCTGCTTGAGTAGGTGGCGACGAATCAGCAGACGAGCGTCATCAAGCTTGCACAAAATTTCAGGGCAAGTACACTCGTTATGAGTGCAAGTTGAAGCCAACCGATCAGCCTCTTCATTTCCGGCGATCCCTACGTGTGAAGGTATCCATTTGGCAACGAGAGATACCCCACGTGATGAAATTTTGTTGGCAGAGTCAGTAATGCTGCGCACAACTGGGCAATCAATATGATTGCGTTGTAATCTGCTAAGTGCAGCGCGGGAGTCCGTAAAGATGACTATCTTTGATGTGATTACCTCCTCTTGCACGTATTACAGTGCAACATTAATTGCTGCTAGCTCCGCAGTTGTTGACGAGGCTGGATGGGGTATACGATATATACGTCGTATACTTCAGTTGAAGGGCAGAAAAAAGCTGCAGAGGCGCCTTGACCGTCGCTGTGTGCAGATGCATCTATGAATATTTGAAGGTAATCTGGAAATCTTTCGAACATGTGTGACTGAGCCAATTGGAATATTGTCGAAACAGGCATATCAAACTTTTTGTGTATGTCAGGGATTGTGAGGTAAATGGGGAATACATGTTTCGTGATATCTTTCGGAGGTGGAGGCGCAACTGAAGCAACATGCTCATAAATATCAGCAACGTTCATAAATATTGCCGCCATTTTTCCCATGCTAGAAAACAGGCGGTGAATCAGACGATGAAGGAGCGATTGACCATTCGATGCGCGGTGCATACTCTCAATATGATATAGAGCTCTCTGGTCTGCTTGCAGCCTCAGGAATAACTGATGCGCTTCAGTGAGTAATGGAACAGATTGAGCCTCTCGAGGTAATCCCAGCATTAGTCGAAGGGCAACCCGATGACCTCGTTCCGGTTGGGCCACCAAACTAGGTGGTACTTTCAGGACTGGTAACGCGTACATAATGCCTGAGAGTACAGATGACTGGTACACCTGCAGAGCAGTTGTTTGGTCGCAGCCAGCACCTCTAGCAGTCAAGGCGGCCACATGTACTTGAGGAGGGATTGCGGTTCCCGTCGTACAAATTTAACGGCAGGACGCCAAGAGATGCGATCATCCACAATTACGCCCAAATAACGGCATTGTCGCACCCAGCTTATCGGCGTTTCGTCAAGGTACAGTCAGCTCATTGTTCGACGAGCGCGTTGTTTAGGATGGTATGCTATCGCAGCCGACTTAGCAGGTGATATCTGCAGGCCAACTTCACCGAAGTACTCTGAAGCCGCGGCTCAAGGTGCGAAAGGCCGCTTATCCACAGAGGAATACAATCTGCATAGATATCTATGCTCACAGGAAAGTCACTGTCTCGAGGCAAGCGACTTGGAAGCGCGGCGAGTACTGTGTTAAACAGAAGCGGCGATAAAACGCTGCCCTGTGGGACACCGCACTTGACAGTGTGGGATTCACTCGTTATTCATCCGACACGCACTTTCTTCATTGATTCATACAACAATTTACTTCTTCCCCACACTTATCATTTATAATAACTAGATCACTCAGTCAACAAAGGTCCCACTGATTTGTGTGCGTGCGTGTGTGCGTGCGTGCGTGCGTGCGTGCGTGTGTGCGTGTGTGTGTGTGTGTGTGTGTGTGTGTGCGTGTGTGTGTGTGTGTGTGTGTGTGTGCGTGCGTGCGTGCGTGCGTGCGTGCGTGCGTGCGTGCGTGCGTGCGTGCGTGCGTGCGTGCGTGCGTGTGTGTGTGTGCGTGCGTGCGTGCGTGCGTGCGTGTGCGTGTGCGTGTGTGTGTGTGTGTGATTACCGAACCAAGGTAATGTTGTTTGCCGTCGCTTGGAGCAACTCAGACTATTTCTTGCATTTTGCCTGATTGCATAATTAGCTATTAATAAGTAATCAACTTCTCAAATATTATATTCAGAGCAAAAGTGTCAATGAGAAAATTGTAGACCATCCTGAAGAATTCCCTGTCGCGCGGCACTTTTCCGTGTTTCGCGGGCTCTCTTTCAGGATTGGAAAAAAACTGCATCAGAAACCTGCAGATCGGGATTTTTTTTTTTTTTTCATTCTACAATGTCTACATTACAAATTCTTCAATACACCCGGAAGACTTTAACCATACACGAGCACTAATGCGTGATTTGCGTCTAACCACACTAATTCGGTTACTGTTGATGGATATAGTTGTTTCAGGGACATTCAGTCTGGAATACCCGAAGACTCGGTCCTGGCATTCCTGTTATTTCTAATTTATGTTAAACAACTTCCGTCTGCGGTATCCTTAAAATTCGTCTGCTCACTGGGTGTCCGTGGGTGACTCACTGCCTAGCTAGTGATCCCTCAAATAGCACCTCTTCAGAAATTGTAAGCTCGTAGTTATACCTAGGCGTTTACGTCGCGGCTAACGCAATGTTATAGTGCATGTGGAACAATTTCGGTCGTAACACTTCTAGCGCTACAATTTTCCTAAAGTGTCCACTTTACAATATTCTAATACATCCCAAAATTTGAACATGCTATTTCAGTATGCCGCCCTGGCCTCGTTGATTCATTGAAACGTGTCCACAAATGATCTGCTGTATATTTGGAAATTGTAACAACGCCGAACGCTATTTTCGGTCTTCCTTTAATCATCATTTCGATGCGTTATTACGCGCCTAACACTTTTTCTCGAATTTGATAACCATCCTGAATTTCAGGGTCAACTGATTACAGGACGACACTATGAATCGCAACGCATCGACCACCGTCATAAAGCTGGAACTGAATATTGTCCCTCCGAGGGATTTTACCGGTCTTTTTTCGGCCACGCGTTCATTTATTGGATCCACGCACAATTCCCGCGAATGTTATAACTATTTAAATTAATTTCCTGTTGCGTGTGACGTTAGCTAACACCGGATAGCGAGAATTTCTTGGACACTTTTGTGTTTTTTTTTTTTTTTTGCTGCATTGTTATTTTCGCTGCATTCTCATATCCACTCCCCTCTGTTGCGCCTGAGGCTCCGAGAGTGTAAGTGACAAAAAATGAAACATTCTTCGACCGTTTCGCAACTTAATGAATGACTCGTCTTTAGCGCTTACATTTTACTGGTCCTGTCGCAAATGATGACTCCTGCTCGTCCAGGCTTCAATTTCTCTGTTTTGCACGCTGTAGAAACTATTTAAGGTGGTGGTACTCCGTTTAGGCACTCATTTCTTTTACCGGCAGGTTTTATAATGCGGACAGGCAATAATGCTCAAGAGATAAAGGGACTTTAAAACAGCCAAAGCCTAGAGTTTGGCCCGAGCATGCAGGTGCGCTATAGCCCGCTGCTCTGCACTGGTGAAGATAGAATTAAAGCAAAGTAACTGATGAAGAATGATGATGAGGAAGACAGGTGGAGAGGGATGTGCACGTACACACGTACACACTGCTGACGCAGTGTGTACGTTACAAAGTCGCCCTATACTAAAGCCGCGCGTTCATTGCCTCGATGCGAAAAATTTAAAAAAAAAAAAAGCTATTGCTGTTTGCCTTGCAGTTGTATTGCCAGGTCACGGACGCAGAACAATTAAGACTCTCAGATAGCGGTTGCCTGCCGATTCAGTGTCCGTCGCTCCGACGCATATGCTTGGGCAAACACATGTGCCCCACAGTTTCAGACACCTAAAAGTGCTCGCAGTCAGGGCTGTTCGTCGGTCGGTCGATAAAGGTGAGCGTAGCGCCGCGTGAAAGCAACGCCCAAGCGTACTCGTGCACAAAGCATGCCTGGCTCCGCTTGACCTTTGTGGACCCGAATGATGATTTCCTGTTGAAACCATGAAGCATTTCCTGTTGAAACCAAATGCATGCAGAGGCCCGTGAATACGGTAATATTATTTTAAACTCGCCCGTGCATCCAGGGAACGCCTATTTCTGAGGTTTTCTTTTTAAATATTTTGATTAAGGAAGCAAAGCAAAAGACACGTGTGATGTATCTTTTTGAATTAGGTACAAGTATTTGGTAGAATGAAAGGTAATTGCGTACTCGTTTAAACGAAAGAATAGGGGAGGTAAACGGTTAGTACGGGTTGATGTCCTTAGCTTCATTTCGTATTGATGTTGCGCTTTCGAGCAACTTTCACTGATTAGCCAATGCCCATGCAAGTGCTACAGTTGCCTGCTTTAAGTCACGCACGAGGGCGGCCGGCTAAGCCTCACCGTAGTGTTCCATTTAACTTGGACAAGTCCCTTAGTAGAAGCCGCGTTTACGTGAATGCGATAGTAGCGTATCGCCTTTCCTAGCACATCGCGGCAATACTATACAACAGCGTTTACATGTGGCACGTTCCCCTTCTTCTGAAACAAGCTGGAATCTGTTTCCGGCATTTTGCCGGTGAGTAGGGGAGAGTATACGCCGGCAGCCGCCTCTATTTTTTCCTCTCTCGATGCCAGATTTTACATGCACCGTGTGAGTTGACTTACCCGTCTCGATCTACCCTCTCCTTTTTAATCCGCCTTCTTAGCGCATTGCCGCGCCGTATACACACGGATGCGATGCTCTAGAAATGCGATAGAATGCGCCTCTTGTCGCTATTCATGTAAACGCGGCTTGCATCACTATCAAAGAACTCTGGTATCATATGCGTATAGTGCTCTATTAGGGCATACGATATGTGGTAAATATAACGATAAATAGCATTCTTATTATATTTCAAAGTCGGATAACCTGTCCAAATATTTGTCAAAGGAAAAATGTGTTCGTGCATGCAGCCATGCAGCCTAGCGAGCGGAAGAAGCACATTTTCTAAGATACGTTATGCATTCGCACTCCCATGTAATCGCTTTGGGGGCACGTGTTTCCACGTTATACTACATATCCCAACTGTGCATAACATGCATAATTAGGACACGGTTGCGAAAGGCCCATACATGCATATGGGCTTTCTCGTTCAACTACTAGAAAGCCATGAAACAGACGCCGGTCTGTTGCCGTTCAGAGTGTCGTTCCATTTCCGTTGAAAGTCAACGGCTGATGTCAGCAGCGGCATTTGTAGGGAGCTCAGTCGCTCAGTCACATTGGCCCACCTTGCGGTCTCTGTGGTACACTGTCACTTTCGTCGCGTCTTGAGCACGAGCTGGAGACGACGGAACGCGCCCCATGATGCATGACAGACTATAATGCGCACAATGCAAGCTCATCTTCAAGAATGATTTCATCGGATGAAAACATCATCGGCGATCTGCGATTGTGGAAATTAGGAACGTGCACTATTTAACCTTATCGCCACGTGCAGTTAATCTCATGACGATAACAAACAGTCACTGCTCGGAGGAGTTGCGTAAAGTCGTGCCGATTCACAGAAGCGGCGAAGCAAAACTGAATCAGCGCGGAAAGAAGCCGGGGTTTAAGGGCAGCTACAAGAGGGGAGTGGTTAAAAGAGAGGTGCCTCAAAACAATCGGCCAGGTTGGATGCCAGGCCTTGGGCGTCAACCCGTCTCGCCAGTTCTGCATAGGAAGTTCGCCTGGACGTCCTTTAACTTCTTTTTTCTCCTTCCTTCGAGTCGCCTACATGTTTGATGACCCCGGCAAGGCGTGTGCACGACTCGACCGGCCAGGGAAGCGCCGGTGGACTTGGCGCGCATCAACCGCAGGCGGTCGGGAGGCGATCAGCAGCAGCAGCAGCAGCAGGCTACGCCCGCCGCCGCGTAGATCGGCTGTGCCCCTCGCAGGGTGAGTTGATTGCCCGACGTGTCTCAGCTGGCTGCTGGGTGCCGTTGGGCCGCCGGGTGAGATGGACGATGGCCAGAGCCAGCCGGACGCCCGATTCGGAATGCTCTCGTGACCGAGCTGCATGCATGCGCGCGCGCGCGCGCGTCAGTGGGAAGCTCGTGCAAACCGCTGCGTCGGCGGCCGCTCCAGGCCGACCACAGTCACGCTCTCGCTCTGCGCGTATCGGCGGCACTCGCTGTAAACGGCGCTGCTATGATCGAGGTAAGCTTGACGAGAGCAAAGATTTGGGCTGGGTAAAAACTATCAGGCATCACGCGAAGGACACGCCACACGAACAACGCGACTGGTCTACAGACGCTGTAGAAGCAAGTTCAATTGAAGGTTAAGTACTTTTGGCTTTACATATATGCATACTTGGGGTGGTCATGGTGTGGACGAAGAAGTGAGTTTTAGGTGTAATAATACCATTCTTTTTCATTCACATTTATTCGCTCTCAACGGCAACTGGTCTGCATTTGCGGCGCCAGCGACGCCGCTGCGGGTTAGTTGTATACGGGCTGATCATTCTTAGGCTTTACAGAATTTTAAAAAGCACCTGTGGCAGATAGCATAATTCTAGTCCTTGAGCTGTATTATTTAAGAGGCGGACATTACTTGCGCAAGAAATCGAAACACATAATAAACTAATCGACAAAGATAACTATTTAAGTTATTAATTCATTACTTTACGGCATGCACATACTGAAATTTACGAATTGTAGCCAGGGAGATTGCAAGCGTATCCACTTGGAACAAATTTTGAGGATGGCAAGAGCTTCCGGTCTCACCAGCGGTACAGTGTAGAAGGGCGAACAGGATCCGATTTAAATGAAATCGTTACTCTCTGTAAGCAAAGAACAGTTCAGAAACATACTCTTTGTATGCATTATATAATCGTTGTCATATCGCATTTCTTCAATCTCGGAAGTTGGCGTAACCGTTATAGAGTGGTTTAGACACGCCCAGAGGAGAGACGGCTTGAAGCACATTCACTTCATTCCAATTACACGGTTCGTCCTATAGAGCTTCTCTATACAAACCACGACCAGTGCCACCCTCTGTGCCATCTCTCGGTACTACTCCTCTTGCACTCGATTGACACGTTCGTGTTCTTGTGCGTGTTTGTGCGTTAAGGCTTAATTTCTTCAGGAGCAATATAACCTATTCGGTAATAGTGTGGACACAAGGAGTGCAGTAAAGTCCATAGGGTAGAGGGTCAGGTGCAACATGTTCATCAACCTCCTAAGCGAAGTACGTCTGGTATTGTGTTCCTGGTACTGGTACGTCTGGTATTGCTTTCTTAATTGCATCTCGTCCTTCATTTCTGGCAAGTGTGTAAGTTGCTCCTACGAACTAGCTCTGTGTTTCCTTCCTTTCAGCCGCACCTGTTTCTACACGAAGCGTGCACATTTAAACACACGCCTTCATCACGCACAAGCTTACGCAGAATCTGTTTAACACCAGTGAATTTACCAACGCACGTCTCCACAGACTCGATCCACGTCTGCAACTCCTTCTTCCACCAGGGTTACCACGAGCGGAAGCGACACTCCTGCGCCGCCTGTGGCTCGGCGTGGCATTCACAAACGCCTATTCCTTCCGCATTGGAATGGTCGGCAGCCCTGCTTGCGACAACTGTGGCTGCGAGGAGAGGATCAAGCACCTCCTCTGTGAGCAAGAAAAATGCTCGCGACCGCGCTCGAAAAACTAGACGCTCGCCCCTTCACAGAGGAAAAAATTCTAGGGCACTGGCCCAGATGAGTTTCGGCACTCAAGGCCTTATGTGCTTTGCTCAAGTCCTTAAGGACCGACTTTGAAAGTAGTAGCGCGTAGAATCGCGTTATTGTGTTAATTTTTCTCACTTTTTTTTATTTGTTTCTTCTATCACCTTTTATGCCCTTTACCCCTTTCCCCAGCACAGGGTAGCCAGCAGGTACTTACACATTACCTATATAACCTCCCTGTCTTTCCTTCCCTTTTGTCTCTCTCTCTCTCTCTCTTCATCGCGCAAGTAACAATAAGTGAAAATCGCTTCCTCACTTGCAGTCAACTACGGCGTAGCAAGCTACTTTGTGTTCGTTTGAATTTCTTTTTGGCAGCGTCAGTTTTTTGTCTTCGGTGTGCATACAGGGAGGATATTCAAAGAATCCGCACAGGCAGCTGCGTGAATAGAGCTAACGTATTGAAACGTTGTAGAGAGTATTTGTCGCGAGCAGAGTATTTGTCGGTATTGGCGAGGTATTTTTTTATGTGTCAGGTAAAGTGTTGAAACCAGTAATTACGTTCCACGGTACCATTGGCAGCTACAGGCCGAGCGCACTCGAATGAACACAGCCTTATGTTATGAGACGCCTTGTTCGTGTAACGTATTTGCAAACAACCCTCACATACAGTAAAGTAAAGGTATACTCAGCTTAAACTTAGCGTACACTGCGTACAGTGAGGATACACTTAAGCCAAAAAAAAGTGAGAAATGGGAGTTATTACGGCGGTCTGCCGGCGCGAAAAACCATTAGTGCACAGAGATTAAACCCCAGGAGAGGGTGCTGCGTGAAAATTTCGGGGAGTGACAATTGGTTCCCGAGAATTAGTAGCGTTCGGTCCCACGAACATTTCCTCCGCGCAACCCACCGCGAACGAAATTAACATACACGGAGAGTAGCAGTCCGCTGAAGTAACCGGCTGCAAATATTCTCTACGATCGGGAACAATAGTGAGCGCGAAAAAAAGTGTTCTTGGAAAAACACTGCTAAAAGCAATTTTATATGAACACGTGTTACGATCTTCACGTAGGGTTTCTTGCAAGGGTAAACTCAGTTGGGCTCCGTCGCAGCATTTGGCGGCTGTCGCGAAGGGTGGTGCTGTGAAATTGTTTCTCTGACGCTTGTAGTTACCGAAAAGATACCCGTATATCTTCGCGATCCAGCTAGTAATTAATAATCAAAGTTTCGAGGAACCCTGAAAAAGTGGACGGGCGCGCTCGGGCGAACACAAACATCGGTGACATCCCGCTGACCCCACAAGCGGACATTACCAGGAGGTACTTTCATAAACTTGTCCAAATACGTCCGTTTCAATCGTCACAGGCAGGAGCACAGAGTTATTGATGTAAAGCTTTGTCTAACAACTGAAACCGGCTGAGTTGGTGTGGACTTATTATTATCGATACAGTGTGACAGAAAGACAAAGGACAACAACGAGGTGAACACACAGAGCGCTGTGTGACTTTGTATAGGCTGAGCAGGTATATATGTGCAGAGAGAGAGATAGAAACAGAGGGCAGCCAAGGTGGTTAACCAGAAAAACGATATACGGTTGGCTACCCTGCATTGACAAACAAGAAAAGGAAGTTAAAGGGATAGGAAGGGAGAATAATGAGTAGGAAAATGGAAATCGGCGCACAATATTCTGAGCTGGCTCACGTCACTATCACAGTCTATCTTGCGAGCCGATGAACCGCGAGAAGCGAATTCGCGGTCTAGCAGCCTTTAGCACATGCATACGTTCGTTGTGACCACTGTCCTAATATACCTTGTTCTGACAACAGTCACTGACGGTCCAGTGTGTCTAGCGCTGCACGCAGTAACTACCTCCCAGAACTGTATAACGTGAGAAGATGCACAGATGTGGGACTGTTTCATAAAAGCCGCAAGAGTCCCAACTACTGTGATATGTACAGGTACTCTTGTGTCATAGGCACTGTGTAGGTGTGCTAGCGAAACATTCGGATATTGTCTGGTAAAAAATTGAAGCTGGTAATTAATTATCAACGTGGCAAGGTACCTTAAATTCAATTCACAAGTCTTATATCGCCTTTCAGGGCTCGCTCACAGATGACGCTGTTCTTGATCTCCCCTTATAGAAGTTTCAATAGATCTACTACATTTTGTTTTCTTGTTCGGTCGGCTTATTTGCTTGTTTCATGGCTTTCAGTAACCGGTTTCGCTATTTTATACGGTATAGTTAAAGTTAATGCGGTTGTGTCGCGCATCATACAAGCCTCCCGTCCTTCACTACAACAATTCCTCCACTCGCACGCTAGGTCTTCCTACACGGACAAACTATGAGAAAGAAGAAGAACGGAGTAGCTTGCTACCGTTGATAAATGGCATCGTACGTCAAAGGCACCGCTTTGGGCGCAAAGACTTAAGCATGTACTCTTTGTTAGTCGGCTAGATTTCTTGCGCGTCCCAGCCATGTTAGTTCGTAATTCTTCTGATCGCGACGTGTGCTTGTAGCGATTTTAATCGGCGTCCGCGCCCTCGATCGCATGCAGCGGCATAGTGGAAAACAATGTCACGCGGCACTACGAGCATTGGTGCGGCGCTGATAAGCGCCTTCCTTTCGCGTGGATCGCGTCCAGCGCCATACAGGCGGCAGATATACGACTCTTCCGTTTGTTTACACGGACCTGATGTGAGCGGTCCATTGAGATCGTAGCGACATCCAGCGCCGGGTCGAGTCAACGAAGAATGCGAACAGAACGGCGCAACTGCGGTCTTCGACCGGACCCGACCCGTCCGCGTTGACATGCACCGTGCTGAGTGGGTCGGACTCGTCAACTGCGCGCCAGGTTTCTCTCATCCCGACCCGTGGTATAGGGGGCAATAGGGACGCTTGCTTTCCTGGCAGGTGAATTTTGAGCCTGATTATTGTTTCAGCATATTGTATACATAGACGTACGCTACACCTACGCACACCAATAGGAACACTGAAAGTTTGAGACTGAAGCAGGGATGCTGTAGAGGTGACATCTTGTAACTCTGTGACGATAAGAAAGTGTGCAAATGTATTGAAATGAATGGCCATGCTCATCTTACCTGCCTGGTGTGAGCGTTTCGACAAGTGGCATAATTAACCACCACAAAGATATTGTTGACCTGTTTCGTTTGTTCGTAAAGAAGAATTGCGTAACTTGCAATAATTTTGCTCGATCAAAATTGGAAGCTTTCATTGCTACACACTTTTCTCTTCTCTGGCGTCGGTATCACCAGAGTCTTGCGGCCAACTTGTTTTTCAGAAGTTTTTATCAGTCTTTCATTCCTAGAACTTCGCAAGAATAGGACCACCTTCCAGGTTGGGCTGTCGCTCTTGAAAAAAACACCAAATTTCGTAACGGCATAACAGATATGATTAGCCTAGAATACGCGTGACCTTTTCCTTTTCTTGCTCTATTCTTACACGCGCATCTTTATGTTCTTACCCGCTCTCCTCTGTAATATATGGTCTTGAGGGTGCAACAAAATATAAATAAAAGAGCAGCTTATGTTAATTCATTTTAAGTACATGCATTTCTTTACTGTGCCAGGCAAAGCTCAGCGCACAAGTATAGATGCATGAGTGTTCTGTCGTCCCGCGGCCCAATCTGAATGCAGCCGCCTTGGTTGGTAATACAACCCGCGACGCCGTGCTGAGAAGCAACCCCCAATGACGTAAATTTAAGGCTCCAAATAAGCAGAGTTGCTATAATTTTTCTTGGGAATATCTTGATAGTTTTTTATCATGCCATATTTCGCTGATGACGTGTGCGACGTGTTGCAGTCCTTGTAGCATTTGAAGAAACGCGCGCATTCCTGACGTCCGTCTTTGTTTCACTATATGCCCTCAGGAGACACTTGCATTTTTATATAACTGCGCACCGCGTGATAATTTATTTTTATTGAGAAGTAAATTGTTATCTTTTAAACAGTCTCATCTGTAAGCTAAAGGCGGCCGCTTTTCTGCTCCAGGTCGTTGTTTCATCTGATGAGCTTTATGTTTGTGACGGTGAGCTTCGTGCAGTGTGCGAAGATACGCTGAGACATACAACATTCGGAGTGTGACGTCCGCACAGCTGGGAAGTATGATACCTAAAGCTGAGATGGGGTGTCAACACCCTAAGAAATCGGCGCGCGTGCTTTCAGATGCGAGACGGTGCTCGACGCTGTTAAATGGTCACTTATAAGGATGTTTCTGAGATAGTAATTTTTTTCATCGCCATAGCTTAGTCTACGTGCTCTAAAGGCTCATTCACACCGGCGACTGACAGTGGTCGCGCGACCAAGTTGGTCGCAAATGGTCGCAAATGGTCGCTTTTCTCGAAAAGCGACCATTTTGGGCCAGTCGCTCACTGCGCGATTTTTCAGTCGCGCGACCGTGGTCGCAAAGCTGCTCAACCAATCAAAAGTGATGTGTGTCGTCGTGCACGCCAAATGCAATTCCCGCGTCACGATATGCAGGCTACAGGCCGGTAATTGGTGTCTTGTCTTGTGATTCTGGGACGCAGCAGTTGCAGCAACGTGTCGAATGTACGCGGTCGCATTCGCTGGAAGCTAAACAGCAGGAAAAGAAAGCACAACACAAACCCTTTTTCCAGCTGCCGTTCGTTGGATGAGCACGCCACCCAAAGGTGAACAGCGGGTGAACAGCTTTGCTTTAATATTATGCATCGAATAATATACGCAATGCGAACTAGAAATTACGACTTGCTCTCTCTCGATAATACTCGTTGTCATGCGCACAAAGTTCGGGCAGGAGGCGGCTTGCGTGGCCGGTCACTTCACGCGAGCGGAGGCACGGGCGCACCCACGAGCGTCGCGTTTTCTTCGGAGGCTTCCGCGCTGCCACAGCTGACACCCCGGCGGAGCACATCAGCACAGGGACGGCGTCTTCCTGTTCACTCGAATCAAAATCCAGCCATCGCTCGAAACAAAATGCATGGCTGTTGCCGGAACGCGAAACCAATTTACATAGTGCCAGCGAAATTCGATCACATTTGAATGGAAAAATAGGCCACGCATGGCAATTTTTTTAATGCTTAGATCATGTAGATTACGTCCGTAAAAAGGCGGTTTTGTAAAGTTCCTTAGTGCCCCTATAGATTCTACTTAATAAAGAGACGCAGTAGACAACACACGCACTCGCACTCGCGCACATACACCACCACAACAACAAAAGTCCACCGGCCGCGATGGCTCAGTTAGCTAAGGCGTTGCGCTGCTGAGCACGAAGTCGCGGGATCGAATCCCGGCAGCGGCGGCCGCATTTCTATGGAGGCGAAATGCAAAAACGCCCGTGCGCTTGCGTTGTAGTGCACGTTAAAGAACCCCAGGTGGTCAAAATTAATCCGGAACCCTTCACGATGGCGTACCTCGTAATCAGAACTGGTTTTGGCACGTAAAACACGAGAAAGACGAACAACAAAAATGCTTTATGTTTTCCATGTTGAAATGTGGCACTGATTACACAATGCTCAAAAGTTCACCGAGTCGCAAAGCCGTTACTACACCTCAATACCGGACAGTGCAGTCCTCGAAACCTTCCAGCACAATTAGGCCAACAAACAAAGCACTGCACTGCACAACACTGAAACAAAAAGATGAATGAGTCACTTTTTCAACTGTTTTCTTCGGTTTCAGCACTATAACTTTCACACAGTTGCAGACATGTGCGTCGCTGGCAGTGGTAGAGTTTCCATCAGATCTTAATCGTAAAGGAGACACGTCTCAAACATCCTGCGGCGATGTATTCTGATGCACTTGCGTGAGACTACTTCTGGTTCAGTGCCCACGCTTCGGTAGACGTGGATAAGCAGGAGACCCGCCAGCCGTTCAACTGTCATCGTCGATCGTGTGAAAGGAATAGTGCGGCGCAAGGCATAAAAGCTTCTCTCCACCTCGAAGCTTGTACTCGGTAGGGTCCCGTCAATTCGCAAGAGGGTTTTAATGTTCGGAAACACATCTTCAGTGGACCTGATCAAACTGCCAATATCGTGCTGTCTGTCAGTGCATTCATCTCGCGTCCAAAAGTGGTACCATTCTTTCAGCTTCATCTTGAGTGACGACGGTGACGGCAGTTCTATTTCCCAAAGTCCTGTCTCAGCTTCCCTAAATCAGCTGAGCCAATAGCTGACGGCAAGAGCCGGAGCCGCGCAAACCCAACTCGGTCACTTTTGGGGAAGCGAGCGTCCATCTCTTGGATCACGTGATCGAGAAAGGGAATAGCAATGTTATGGTGGTAGTATTCGCTCGGATCCAATGATGGCACGTTCTCGCGGTTACGCTGGAAGCCCGTAACTCGTGGCTTCGTTAGCTGTGTGTCGATAGAGTTAGCAAGCTCTCCAGCCATCTGAGACCAGCCATCTGAGACCAGCCATCTGAGACCAGCTGCAGAACTCGGTGTCGATTTGAGAGGAGCGATGGTTGCGTCGATCACAATGTAGGCGCCACAATGTCTCCATCTCGTTTTTGAAGTTTTGTTCCAGTTGGTCGAATAAAGTCCAGTACATTCCTGAGGATTATGAACGCGGATCACGTCAGACGTTCGCAGCCTGCAAAATAAGCCCGAAGCATTGGAAACTGAGCTCGAGTCGAACTGCCAGAGGTTCCTGTCAAAGCCATGAGACTCTGGTGTTGCCTTAGCGACAAGGCCATCAACAAGGGGCACGGAAAGCGAATGGAAGGTTTCTAGCGCAGTGTGCCGTTCCACCCAACCAACTTCTATCTGGTCATGCCCAGTTGTCGCCATCTAGACTTTGCGTACGACCTGATAGGTCCGCTTCTTGGGGGTATATATTCAAAAATTAAGTGAGGGGGGGGGGGGGGGGGTTCAGGACATCCGCCCCCCCCCCCCCCCTCTAAATCCGCCCTTGTGCGCGCATATATTCTGGGCCCTTATTTTACAATAATAATTTCATTTTCTATTTTGTTCGCCCTTCGTCATTGACTTGGACGCCACCACGCTGCCGTTATCTTTAAAACCGGCCTCTCGGTCCGACCAGTGATAAGAGAAGAATGGAAGAGAAAGTAGAAAGCTGCAAAATACGTATCCTGTGCGTGCAAACGGGGAAAAGAAGAGCTACGCAAAACGTAGCACGCCGCATAAGAACTGAAACTGCTGTTTTCAAATGTGCTCTAAAATCCTAGTTCTGTGATAGCGTCCGTAAAGTTAATCATTAGAACGTTATTTTATTATTCCGTGTTAACAAATTGAAGAGCACACAGAAGAATCTAGGTGATCTTAAAGATAGTTACTAACAACATAAAGTTGGTTTGAGCCGCATAGAAGGCCTTTTTTCAATTTATTTTGTTTTCTACATGTCAGGCGTGACTATTGCTTGGACACCTTGCATGTATGTGCGCATGCGCTTCTGTGGGCATGTAGCTGCACACAGGGTGCCACATCTAACGTGATACAAGATATCATAAAGAGGCTGCGAGATACGAGGAACCCGGAGCGGTAGTTATATGCTAGAGGTAGTTAGAGGTAGTTAGTTGAATCCCGGCCACGGCGGCCGCATTCTGATGCAGACGAGATGTGAAAACGCCCGTGCACTCAGACTTTAGATGCACGTTAAATAACCCCAGGCCGTCGAAATTAATGAGGAGTCTCCCAGTACGGCGTGCCTCATAGTCACGTCGTGGTTGTCGCACGTAAAACTCCAGAACTTTATTATTATTATTATTATTATTATTATTATTATTATTATTATTATTATTATTATTATTATTATTATTATTATTATTATTATTATTATTATTAGATTCGATGATGCGACAAACAGTGTTCCGCTGGCAGTCGCCTTCCTCAAACGGAAGTAATTTGATCCGAATTCAAATTATTAAATACCGTTCTAATGAAGAAAGCTCTAATCACAAATTGTGCGTCGCATTTGAAATCATCATGTTGAAAAGTTTCCAGTTGGCTACAGTTTTCATTAATCTTTTTTTTTTCCAAGTTTCAAAGTTTTCGCGAAATTCAAAACAAAAATACAAAAGCGCGCAAAAAAAAAAAAAAACGCGAAACGCGAAACGCGACGGAATTAAGCGCCCTCCTCGCGTGTGTGATAGCATGCAGCATTCTCGATTCAAGTGATTTCAAACTAAATCTACTACTAATCTACTCATTTTCTTGTTTTCTGGTCAGTGATCTCCAAATTTACACTTCTAACGTGAGTAATACAAGTTTCAATGCCGAATACTTGCAAGCCTATAGATAGTTTGCACGTGACGTCATGAACGGACAGCTTCTCACTGCGCAAGTGTCCAAACATGGCGGCCACGATGACGTCAGAGCGCCGTATTATATCGCGTAGATTGTTTTGCTTTTTGACGGAGATTGTTTTTCACCAGATTATCGCTGTTATCGATTTGTCGCTTGGCGCGAGACGCTCCTATATCGTGCTTTCGCGTTTCTTGTTTACGCAGCTTCTCGACATGCATACCGAAGATAGCGTCTACGATAATGACAATGCGAATCATCTATGTATGATTACTTTCACTGTTTCTATGGCACTCGACGGCCGCAGCTCCTGCGGTAACCTAGTTTACTTCAGAAATCAAATGATTCTAAACATTTTTGATACTTCGTATCAGGAAAAAAATTGTGTTAAGACGAAAAAAATTACAAGTTTCATTTAGTTCATCTTAACAGGAGTGTACTCTAATTTCAAACAGGAAGAGTAAACTGAAGGGAAAGAAAGTTGACATTAAGTTTAACGTTGAACTGTTCAGTTAAAACGGTAAAAAAAAAGCCGTCATAACTGTGATAACTGCGCTGGAACACATTTTAATTGCATTTTTAAATTTTAAAATAGAGAAAATATAAACTAACTTTGTTCGTCTGGTTTGCGCATGGTTAATTGTTTTGAGTATGAGTGAGTGATAGCCGCATTTGGAATTCTTGACCCCGAAGACAAATGTTTTACTTCATTCGCCGAAAAATTATTTCAGAAGTGCATCAGCTGAGTGTTACTGTTCGTTCTCGTAAAAGTGCGTAAAGACGGGGCCGTGAAGAACGATAAGACAAGACAGCGCTGTCTTTGCACGCTGTTCCCAGAATGAACCGACAACTCGGCCAAATTTCGATGCTTCTGAGCGTTACTGATTGTAACTTATTGCAAAGCTTTCGGTAATATTGCTAGTCAACAATTGCTAAGCTATCGGTAGCGCTACCAATAACAAACGTTAGGAAACTATTCATAGTGGAATCGATACTATCGATAATAAAAAAAATCTCTCGATGGTCAATTTAGCAATAGTTTCGCATCGAGTTTAGCACGACGACAAAAAAAAAAAAGAAGAAGAAAAATGTAGTCGGCGGAAAACTATTGAATCTTATGTTTTCGAATGCGAAGCACAATTTGGTATTGCAGCCTACGCCGTTAGATCCCTAATTATTAATTTTGAGGGTTCTCAGCGTGCCACGTGATAAGAAAATAAGAATGGTAAAAGAAATGGCCCTGTGCGCAAGCGTAGCGTCATACCTTCGGGATGTGACATCGCAGGTCATTTCCCTTCACAGGAGAAGAAATGTATCCCGCAGACGGCACCCGTGTTCATTAACCACCGTGCTTTAGATGTATGGGCTTCTGTGTAAGCTTCACTGGAATGTGTAACATACATTCCACCTGCGTTTGCTTCGTTCGAAAAGATTACTTTTTTTTATCGGCTGTGAAATATAGCACTGTTCCAGCTTTCCAGGTAATTTTTTAGAAGACGCGCAAATTAATGGCATGTGAAATCACGTCCAAATAGCTACGTCCAAATAAACGTTTTAGGTTGTTCACTTTAGAAAACACGAACAGGTTGAAATGGCGAAATTGAATCCGAGCAGTAGTGAAGTCTGCTCAGCAGAGATCTAAGTCTATCACAACTTTCGAGATATTCGTCCCAAAAAGCTGTTTAAAAAAAACTGAGAAACGACCCTAATCCTTGACTTAGGTGTCTGTTAGTGGCACTCGCACCTCGGCGTTGGTGTACCCTGGTGTATTGTTTGGGTTAACTTTGTGTTTTCCTAGTGTTAACTTTGTGTTATTAAAGTGAACTACGACAGACACTGAAGCTGGTGAATTCTTTATGTATTTATGTATTTGAATTATGTATTCTTTATGTATTTGAATTAGTAATGAGCGGGTACCCCTGGTTCAAGTGTCACGTCACTGATGGCGTCACTCCTGGTCTTGGAGTTTCACAGGAACTTGTACTGATGCGGTGGGTGTCTAAAGTGTACGATTGTGTGCTTTGGTGCATGGCAATTAGACTTTCCTTAAATTGTTTCTAATTATTCCTGACACTTAGCTCTTTACTGTACTAAACCTGTGCTCTGATGTCATATCTATCATCAACCATAAGTAGAACCATCGATATCTACCTGTTGTTATTAATTTTTTATCTTTAATTTCGTCCCATCTGTGACAAACCGGAAGTCGGTCCCTAACTGGAAGTTGCTGCGCAAGAAACAGGAGCGTCACTCGGTGCTCGTGCCACTAAAATGTATTGGCATTGCAGGTGATATTGTAACAAACTGCTACGAGGATGCTTTTGGAAGAGTGTTACCTTCGACAAAGTGTCTAAAGGTACGTCTGAGGCGTCCAATTGTACAAGTTAGATACAGCGGATCCACAAGGAGAAACTCTCCCGCAAAGCGGCATCCAGCAAAAGCGTCAAACTGCCTTCAGAGTGGGAATCTGTGCGGAGCTGTCCATACATACACGTATACCTTGCCGTCATCCCAGCTGCTTGGTGGTATTCTGAGCAAACAAGAGGGAGAATCGGCGTGAGGTATCTGACATCCATGGCAATCAGTTACAGTGAGGGCTTGCTTTTGGCTGTAGGCGTTAAATACATTATAAATAAAAGTTTAAACTAGAATGTGCGTAAAGTGCACAAGAACTAGCCTCCCGAAACGCCGAAATCAACAAAAGTCATGCGGCAGAAGCGTATAAAGTTTGCAGTCAGTTCTTAATATTGCAAGTACAGATGTGCCCAAGTGTATACCTCACTGATGGCGTGGCGGTGAAGTTTCCGGTTGCTATGCGTACGGGTGCCAACGTAGCAACCGGAAATTGAGAACCTGGGTACCCAAGTTCGATACCACGTCGCACCAGTTTCTTTTGGTTTCTCTCTCTCTCTACGGTACTTTGTCTGATGTGGTGAAAACCTTTTCGTCTCTTACATCTGACGATGGCAACATGCAGCAAGCAGTGCGTGCTCACTTCCGCTCGATATAAACATATATTAGAGACAGTTGGGTCATGCGTTCAAACACGCTTATTGCGCTGTTTTTATATGTGCTATCTAAGTCATGTAAAAACAGCGTTAATTAAACGTATAACCCTATGGATATGACTTCGGGTAGTATAGTGAGAATGGACTGCCTGCTGTCATGTTGACCTTGTCAGACGTAAGAAGCGAAAGGTTTTCGCCACGGCTAGGCGCACTGCCACAGTGAAAGAAATGTATCGAAATATTACAAAATCTGTACTCTCCTGGCACCCAAAGAGACCCCGACACTATAGCGTGGCAAATGGAGATTGTAACGCAACGCCAAAAACGTGTAACCCGCCGTTGTTGCTTAGTGGCTATGGTGTTGAGCTGCTAAGCACGAGGTCGAGGGATCGAATACCGGCCACGGCAGCCGCATTTCGATGGGGGCGAAATGCGAAAACACCCGTGTACTTGAATTTAGGTGCACGTTAAAGAACACCAGGTGGTCCAAATTTTCCGGAGTGCCCAACTACGGCGTGCCTCATAACTCAAATCGCGGTTTTGGCACGTACAACCCCATAATTAAAAAAAAAAGTGGGTAACTTGCAGTCGTTTCTCTACTCGTGAGAACCACTGACTGCAAACTGTTGAGTTTCCTGGCGCCCATATGAAGCAAACTGGCTACCCTCCCTGTCTTGCCCTCTTTCCTCCTCGAGCGAGTTTTCAGTGTCGCGGTTGAGCACTTTACAACAAAAACTAGAGTCGATGTCTGACGAATATTTATTTTTAAAGCAATTGTTAGTGCACATAAGCAATGTTTGAAAGACTGCAGAGAATGCACTGAAAGTGCCATGACATCTCGTTCTGTTTGCTGTATCTAGGAACGTTAATAAAATGTCGGATTAAAGTAATGTAGAACTGATCGATTACGTAATTGTAATTGTAATGAGTTACTTTTTTTTCTGTAACGTATACAAGTCTGCTTGAATATAACGTGCATTAAGCGCTAGAAACAATCGGGGTGGCAAGAAGTGATAACGACGAACGCTAGCTTTGAACACATGATGTATTTGATACATATGCCCACGTGGATACTAATGACGACGCACATATGCCATCAGAAATGCCATGCGCAGAGATGCGGCGTTTTGCTTAGACGCACGTTTATGATGGCACATGTGCGCCGTCAATGTTCGTCGGTTTCGAGAAATCTGTTTGTTGAAAGTTAGCGGTCGTCTTGTGTGCTTCGTTTTCATCCCTGTCTCTACTTGCGCTTAATACCTGTTGTCATGTCACATACGAACAAGGCCGAACGTCAACCCTTGTCATGTTATCTGGAACGCCGATGTATTTTGTGGACGGATATGTGAAAAGTGATACTAATCTCAGGAAGACGTGATTCATTAAAAAAAAAAAAAAAACTAAGTGCCGATTTAGCGGTAAATGCGAGAGAAATGCGTTAGCATTACGTCGCACCTTGTTGAGGTCCCGGATCCATGACTTAAACCGCGTTCGCCACATTGCAAAGTGTTGTTCAGGAGCTCACTCAACACACGTCCTGCCTCGTCGAAGAGCGAAATGCAACTTACGGTGGCCCGGAGCAGACCACCCGCAGTTGCACTATGGGGGGTCTGCTATGCGTTTAAGTTTATTACGCTGTTTTTCAATGTCCTAGTATATACAATGTCCTAATATAGTATATAGTATAATATAGTATTAATGCACAATGTGCTAACATACATACATACATACATACATACATACATACATACATACATACATACATACATACATACATACATACATACATACATACATACATACATACATACATACATACATACATACATACATACATACATACATACATACATACATACACCCGTGAGCAAAAGTATACGGACCACAGGGTGGCCGAAAAATGGGAATTTCTTCGTAATTAACAAGCATATACTGGCATTGATGATTACACTTAAAAGTTCGCAGTGTCAAGTTTGGACTGCAGTCCTCAATTACAAGTTGCGTTCATAGGCAGAGAAAAAAAAACAGCTTTTTCGCGCAACCCCTGGTCCGTATACTTTTGCTCACGGGTGTACATACATGCATACATACATGCATACATACATACATACATACATACATACATACATACATACATACATACATACATACATACATACATACATACATACATACATACATACATACATACATACATATACATATATATATATACTATATATATAATATATATATATATATACAGACAGACAGACACTCACACATACACACACACACACACACACACACACACACACACACACATGCAAAAGTCATACCTACCAATACAAATGTGTCCTAATGTAATAATTTTTAAAAGTTTAATATGTGAATACTTTTATTGGCTACCTAGACATTATGATTTTTCGTGCAAGGAATGTCGGCCTGTTAATGTACTGAGACCGGCGGAATCGCCCTATAATATGTGAGTGAGTGACATAACTTTATTTGAAATCCGGCGATTGGGAGGCCCGGGTCTGGGGCCGCCTAGATGGCCACTGGGAGCTGTTGCTCCCGCACGGCATCCATAGCTCGCTGGACGGCCCAAAGTTGGTCTTGGAGTTCTGAGCTGAGCAGTGTGGCCGAAACCGCGCCCGTAGATTTTCCGGGGAGACTGCCATTTTTTCTAGATATATTTTACATCTCCACAACATGTGTTGAAGGGTGGCTCTAGCAGACTTGCATAGCTTGCATATATCGCTGGCGTATATCTCGGGGTAGAAATTCTTTAACTGCACGGGACTCACATAGGTTCCTGTTTGTAATCGCCTCCAAGCAACGGACTCAGTTCTGTTCAGTTTAATGTGAGGCGGTGGTAATAATCGCCTCTGATTTTGATAAAATTTTGTAATATCGCTAAATCTTTTTAATCTGTCTTTTTCTCTCCAGATCTCTCCCTCCGCGTTCCCCTGACCAATAAAAGTCACTCCTTGCTCAGCTCGGCGGGTAAGTCCTCGAGCTTCGCGGTGTGCTACCTCGTTGGGGTTGATTGCGTGAATGCCTGGAGTCGTATGCGCTGGGAACCAGAGCAATTGCCTGCCGTTCTTCTCTGCGTTAGAAAATTTTGCTTTGTTGACTATGATAATGTGCCACGCCTCAGGAGAGATCCTACCCTTAGCATAGTTTCTAATGGCCGCCTGAGAATCGCTAATTATGTATTGAGCATTTGTGGAGACCAATGCTAGTGCAATGGCTACCTCCTCTGCTGTCTCGGAATGTTTGGTATTAACTGACACGCTGGTAAGGGGCTTTTGGGTGTGATCTACGACTACTGCCACGTAGCTATTTCTGTGTGTGTATTCAGCCGCGTCTACGAAGGCTGCTCTGTCGTCTGAGCCATAGCTTCGGATCATTTTCTCTGCTCTACTCGTGCGTCTGCCCTTGTTGTAAACTGGATGCATGTTCTTGGGTATATTTGTTACTAGGAGTTTGTCGCGAATTTCTCTCGTTATCGTCATCTTTTCCCCGTATTGATTGT
This sequence comes from Dermacentor silvarum, assembly GCF_013339745.2. Taxonomy (NCBI): domain Eukaryota; kingdom Metazoa; phylum Arthropoda; class Arachnida; order Ixodida; family Ixodidae; genus Dermacentor; species Dermacentor silvarum. The sequence goes on along the minus strand of NC_051154.1, from coordinate 77,236,286 downwards.
GGTAATTCATTCCTAGCTTGCGTAGTATATGCCGTCCTGTTTTGGTTTTGGTTAGTCGTTCCACCTGGGATGTTTGTTGCGCTTCTATGAGTTCGTCCAGTGTGTTGTGGAGTCCTAACTTTAGGAATAGATCTGTGCTTGTACTGATTGGAATCCCTAGTGCTAGTTTGTATGCCTTTTTTATGAGGATGTTAATTTTGGTCTTTTCAGCTGCAAACCAATTGTGGAAGGCTGCTATGTATGTTATCTGACTGATTATGAATGATTGTATGAGCCGTATGATACTTTCTTCCTTCATACCCTGGTGCTTGTTAGTAATTCGTTTGATTAATCTCATGGTGTCCGATACCTTTGTGTCTAACTTCCTTATGGTTTCCCCGTTTGTACCTTTGTTCTCGATTATTAGACCCAGTACCTTGAGCTGACTGACTATTGGGATATTCCGCCCGTTCTTGGTGTGTAGCTTGATTTCCTCATGAGCCTCGTTTCTGTCGTATCCTTTGGGAGGTCTGCCCCTAAGTATGGGGCGGCATAAGATAAGTTCGGACTTCTCTGCAGAGCATGTGAGGCCTGTTCCTCTGAGGTGTTCCTCTACTGTGTTTATTGCGGTCTGGAGTCGTTGTTCTATTTATCCGTCGCTACCATCACAGACCCAGATAGTAATATCGTCCGCATATATTGTGTGATTGAGGAACTCTATGTGGTTTAGTTTTTCGGGGAGTCCCATCAAGACGACATTGAACAGCATCGGGGAGATGAGAGCCTTGAGGCGTGCCCCCCCCCCCCCCCCCCCCCCCGATGTCGATTTCGGGTGACGTGAGTCCTCCGATGGAGAAGACTGCTTTCCTATCTGATAGGAAGCTCTTTATATAGTTATAAGTCCGTTGCCTTAGTCCTAATCGCTCGATGTTTTCCAATATGGTTGCGTGGTTTGCATTATCAAAAGCCTTTTTAAGATCAAGGCCCAAGATGGCCCTTGTAGAGCGCGTTTTATAGTCGATTATCTGATGCTTAAGTTGAAGCATCGCATCTCGTGTGGAAAGGTTTTTGCGAAATCCTATCATTGTATCTGGGTATATGTTATTTCCTCGAAGAAGTTATCTACTCTGTTTAAAATTACATGTTCCATTAATTTTCCGACGCAGGATGTTAGGGAGATCGGTCTGAGGTTGTCGATATCAAGCTTTTTACCGGGTATTGGAATAAGCGTTATCGTCGCTTTCTTCCATTGAGGTGGTAGTTCTTCCTTTATCCAGCACTCGTTTATATATTCCGTTAGATTGGTGATGGATCCATCATCGAGGTTCCTGCGAGTCTTGTTTGTTATACCGTCTGGGCCTGGGGCTGATTTGGTGTTTAACTTTTGTAGGGCCGCGCGGATTTCTGCCTCCGTGAATTCCTCGTCTAATTTTGCGTTGATATTCCCATTGTATCTAGGATGGTTGCAAGGGGGTGCCTGTGTTATGTATTTCTGCTCTAATTCTTTGAGAAATTCCTCTTCTGTGCCCTTATAGGCGTGTATTAACTTAGTAATGGCTTGTCTGTGGCTTTTCTTGTTATTCTCAGGGTCCAGCAGGAACCTAAGCATGTGCCAGGTTTTGCCGGTGCTTAATTGTCCGTCCATGGAATTACATATCTCGTCCCATTGTTGCTTGCTCAATTGCGCAGCATATTCTTCTATTTCTTTGTTGAGGAGTGCTATGCGCTTTCTGAATTTTCGGTTATGCTTCTGACCTTTAAGTCTATTTTGCCGCAACTGTGCTTAGCTTCCCACATGTGGAGAAGTCTGCTTTCGCATTTTTCCAAGTTAGATTGAGGTGGTGCTATTTTTGTGGCAGCTTTGACGTCATCGCTGAGCTCATTAGTCCATTGCTCTATGTCTGTGATGGATCGTTGGTGTTGGCCTCTCGCGATCTACGAAGTAGTTCCCAGTCTATTAATTTGATCTGTCGTTCCTTGGGTCTATTCGGCCCTTCTTTGACGAGTAACTCCGATATGCGGTGGTCGCTACCCAAATCTTCTAGTGTGTCGCGTCACGTCACCTTTTCAATATTCTTGATAAATGTTAGGTCTGGGGTTGTGTCCCTGTTTAACGCCGTGCCTACTCTGGTTGGAGTGCCGGGTTCTGTGACTAGCGTGAGGTCGAATTCTTGCGAGTCATTCCATAAGGCCCTTCCTTTTGGTCTAGAATATAGATATCCCCCCGCAGTGTGTGGGGCATTAAAGTCTCCTCCTATAACTACCGGATTTTCTCCAGCTAGTTTGAGTGTTTTCTGGAATGGGCTCTTGAACTTGTGCTTATGTTTAGTGGGATTACTATAAATGTTCAGAATAAATAAGCTAGGTCCTGTCTTCTTTTGTGGGGTGAGTTTCAATAGAATATTCTCTATGTTCGCGATGCCTGTATTGTGTTGCACGCACACTATGTTTCCTTTTACCAGCGTGGTTAATGCCCTGGTCTCCCCCTAGGCATAGCCAAAAGATCTGTATCCTGCTAGCTTTGAGGCCATGTGTTTCCTGCAGAATTATGACGTCCGGCTTATCCTTGTCTTTTAAATGCTGCTGCAAAACTGACTTTTTGTTTTTGTAACTTCTACAGTTCCATTGCCATATCCTGAACCCTTTTGTAGCGCGCCTCATGGCGGGTGCGACCATGGGAGGGATACGGGAGGCTGGAGAAGCCCTATAATATGTGCAATAAGTATGTTTAATGATAGGTTCTAAATAAACAAGGTATATACGCACTTCATTCAATATAGCGCGAGACAGTTGCTTCTAAGAAACACTTCCCGTCAGCTTTTCACTCACGATATATTCAGAGCGGCAGTAATTTTTCTTATTAAGTGAAGAAATTATGCAAAGCAGTTCACTTCCGTATGGTAAGGGACTGGGAAGCGATGCATGATATTTCTTTCTCCAGCCCAGAATATCTATATATCGCTTGTGAATGCTGGACCATTATCTGCGCGAAAGGAATTTCTGGCTTTATTCAAAATATTTTTCGTTGCAACAAAGATATCAGGCTGCTTGCATCTTCTCTTCCAGCTTCGGCGGCCACAAAATGCGCGCATTCGTCTACTGTAACGGGTAACTTATTAAATCCTCTTGAGTGCCTCCCTTTTCGCTTTGAAATGTAAAATTAACAACTTCGAAAACGATGTTGGGATACTAGAGGAGGGCAATCCCGTTCCCTCGAGCCTTGTATACTTTCCTTACAGAAACGTCATACATGTGCCATATCTGAGTCGTAATTGTGTCATATTGGTATATGGTCATGTATATAAACATATTGGACCTAATACAATGTCATGTATCCGCATGTAAAGGTGCACACAGGGCCAGATATGGTGGGCGCATTACTTAGTCTATATCACGCTTTATATGACCCAATATGAGAAGGGTTGTTACAAATTTACGACGCCTCCGGCACTCCTGATTTTTTGCAGCGACGTTCACTGCAGAAACCGGGCCGAGAAGATGACTACGCGCGCAACGATCAGCCGGTATTCGCCAGCTGACACGAGAGCAGTGGGCCAACATTAATAATTCGCGGCGACTGCCGACGCCTCCGAAGGAGCAACGTGCCTGAGCTGCTGAAGTGTCCGCGCGTCAAAGGGCACGTGCTCGAAAGGCAGCCAGCCGTCGCCGTGGGGCCCCACTCAGCTGTCGGCGCTCCGAGAAGCAGCAGCAGCGGGAGAGACGAATGGGGGGGAGAGCCCGGGCGCCGCGCAAGAAGCCGCCCAGCAAACAAGGCCGCGGGAGCCAGGTGCGCGTCTCGTCAGCGCGCCCGGGCTCCCAGGTAGGCAGCGCGGTGTTTGTCTAGAGAACGTTCCGCCCGGAGATCATTCTGATTAACAACAGCAGCCCGAGGCGAGGAACGGCGCTTCCCAAGGCAGCGCATTTCGACAGGCAACAAAACGCGCGAGAACCGACAGGCAAGATAAAAAAAAAAAAAATCTATGTATAAGATCCGGAGCCACGGGGGCTCTTTTGCATTCCGCGCCGGGGGGGTGGAGGGCGTAGCTCCGCTCACGTCCCGGGCTCCAATCCTGCCTCGAGGTGGCAGCAAGAACGGCGCCAGCATCAGCCGCCCCCGGACGACTCTCTGTTTGGTTAGCGAACGGCACCGAAACTTTCCCGTGGCACACGGAGATATTTTTGTGTTTGGACTCCGGCCCGAGAAATCGGGGCGACAGCGCGCAGCCCGTATTTATCCGTCGTCCCCAAGGACAACAACAACAAAGCAAGCACCGCGCGCGTCCAACTTTTTGGACCCGCGCGGGATGCGCGCATCCCATTGTTTTTCCTCTCGCGGCGCGAGGTGCGCTCCACCGGCGCGTTGTTATTCAAACGGCGATACCGCTTCCACGGCACGGCCCAGAGAGCGCGCGTGCAACTCCCCCACCCACTCTTCACCCCCAATCGGGGCGAAGAAGGCACGGGCTCTACAAGCAGCGCACACGTCAGCAAGACGAGACGCTCTGGCGCACCGCTGCGGGCCGCCGGGGGTCATTGTCAGGCGGCGATAATTTTTATCTGAAAGCCACGATCATTCGGGACTCCGCGGTCCGTTTTTCGTCGCACGCACGAGAGCCTGTGGGCGGTTCGCGTGCGCACTCCGCTGTTTCCTCCTTGGCGCTCTTCTTGTTCCTCAGCCCTCGCCCTCGAGTGTCGCCTCGGCTTACACGCGTTTTCTTTTAATAGGCCCAGCGGAGCCAGTCAGCCTGCAGAGAAGAGCCGGCGCAGCCTCGATAAAGCCGCCTTTCGAGACACCCACGGAGCCAGTGCACGAAACCCGTCCCAGACGCGAGTGAACTTGCCAGACGGGCGCCATGAACGCGGCGCCGTTGAGCGCGCTGCTCTTGCTGCTCTGCTCTGTCCAGCACGCGGCGACGGACTGCGTCTTCCGGGGCCACTGCGCCAACGACGACGACACGGGCAAGGCCATTCCCTGCGCAGTGCGGCAGAAACCCGCACCCATGGGCGACGACTCGTCGTGGCGGCTCTTCTCCGACGTTTGCCCGCAGCTTGCCGCCGAAGTGAAGGCTGACCGCGCCGTGTGCTGCGACGTCTCCCAGGTGCAAGACCTCGCCCGCGAACTCGAGCAGCCTGCGAGCCTCGGCATGACCAAATGCCCCGCCTGCATGCTCAACTTCAAAGACCTGCTGTGCCGCATGACGTGCTCCCCGAACCAGTCGCAGTTTCTGGCGGTCAATGCCACGGCCAAGACTGGCTCCCGTCCGCACGTCGCCGAAATGGTGTACGCCCTGCGGCCCGATTACGCCCAGGGCGTCTACGACTCGTGCAAGGACGTGCGCAGTGTGGTGCTCGGCATAAAGCTCATGACGCTCATGTGCGGCGGCCGCGTTCTCGGCTGCTCGCCTCAGAAGTGGCTCGACTTCCTTGGCTCCACGTCGGCCGAGGGCGGCTACTCGCCCTTCAAGATCCACCACGTCATCACCGAGCGACCGGTCGCTCCCCTCGGCCGGCCCTTGACGCCCCTCGTGGCGCCCTTCCTGATGCCCTGCTAGGGAGGCCCTCCGGACTCCTTTGTACATCACTCGCTTTTAGTACTGTAACATTAAGGAAATTTAATAAACGGTGTTTTATAGCAGTTCCCTTCTATTTCGTGAACGACAGGCGCATGTCGAGCTGCTAAACTTCCGAAGCTACACTGCGCTGGACCTACTGTAATGCCTAATATAGTGTCCAGAATTGCGTCATGCATGGGGCAGATGCGTGATCCGCTTAAGCTCGGCAGGCGTACTTCAGTGTTTGCTGCAGCGTTCGCCGTCTCCCACCTTGGTCTCTCCTCTAACACTACATTGTCTCTTAATTCATGCAGGGTAACATTTGGATGACACGATGCCCATAATTCACATGTATCGCGAAGCTTGGGACAGAATTGAGCCCAGAACCAAATGTCGGCGACTTCAACAAGAGGGTTTGGATGAAAAGCGCGCCTATACTATAGAGTATTCCTTCTAGGTCACTCCAGGGCATCTAGTAGAAGGTAGAGGAAGAACAATGCAGATAAATTTGAAAACCTTATATATAATACGCTCAAACGTATACCTACAGATAGAGCATAAATTCAGGTTAGTTGGTTATTGATGATCATTTAATGAAAGCGCGTAGGACGAGGCACGAAACAAACTAGATACATATCTTTGTATACGTTCCTCGTTTTACTCGCTGTTATTAGATGGCTGTACTTGCGGGACAAACTTATTGCCCACAATAATGCAAGTTTCAGACTCCAGTTAGACGAAGTGCTCGTCGTTTATTGTTGGCAATATATTATACATTTTTCTGCGTCCCTCTGTAGTCGATAGTGCGCGTGATCGTTTGCGCAATGTTCGTGGCATTAGTTAACAAACGTGCACTCTCGACGTCTGACTTTTTAAGTACACTTTCTGGGGCGCCTGAGTAACTTATTGTCACTTGAACAGGATCTAATGAAATGCGTACGTGTGGGTCCGCCGCGGTAGCCCTACGGTGTTGCGCTGCTGAGCTCGAGGTCGCGGTTTCAATCGCGGCCGCGGCGGCAGTATTCCCATTGGGAGCGGAATGCAAAAACGCCCGTGTACCGTACATTGAGTGCTCGTTGAAGAACCTCAAGTGGACAAAATTAATCCGGAGTCCCCCACTGCACCGTGCCTCGTATTCATATCGGGATTATGGTACGCAGAAATCCAGAATTAATTTTTAGTTAAGTACGTGTGAGCTGACTACGACTTCGTTTCTTAAATGCGAAGCATTTATTGCCGGCGGCTCTGTCGTCCCGCGTCCCACACCCCCACAGCGCATGCGCGTCCCCTCCCACTCTCACTCCTCTCCTACGCTCCCCCCCTTTCTCTCCTCCAGGAATCCTCTACGGAGCGGCACCCGCGTGCCACACCCCCACAGCGCATTCGCGTCCCCTCTCCCTCTCTGTCCTCTACTACGCTTCCCCCGCCCTTTCTCTCCTCTAGGAATCCGGAGCGGCGCGCACAACAGGTGGTGCGATAGCTGCATACTCCGCTGGGGGCGCCACAGTAGTTCCGCGGTATAAAAATGACGGAGCGCGCGCGCCTCATTCTCTCTCCTGTGCAGCGCCGCGATGAGCGCTCGGGCCGCTGCCGCGAAACCATCTCCCGCTCAAGCTAACCATCTCCCCGCTGCTGTTTATGGCGTGAAAGCAGATCACCATCTCCCCGCTCTGTTTATTTTTTACAAAGCAAAGGAGATAAGATAAGCGAGCTCGTACACTTTCGCATGTGTACTTGTACTCGGTGACATTTCCATAGAATGTGCAATGCGTCATTACACTGTAAGTGGGTGGACGGAAAACGGTAACTCAGAATGGGTTCAGGCCAGGAGTATAAGACAATGCTTGTCCTCTAGCACCCCCCGTGGGAGTTTATTATGCTCCGAATGATCGGAGTATAATTTTTACTCCGAGCGGGCGGAATTAAAGAGCTTTGCAACGTGACAGTGCCTTCGGAGTTTTTTTTCTGTCATTTTTATTTTTTACTTCGAGCTGGACGGAGTTTTTTCGTGGAGGTGCACCGGGAGTATAAAAAAGACACGTCAATTTACGTGGAGAATTTTTATGTAGAGGCTTCGGGTCAAATTCCCAAATATACACACAAGCATAAGCCAAATTCTGCGAAACAAGTGAACGAGACCAAACAGACCAAGCAATACATAACACAAACATTTGAGAAACACCCGACGAAGAGCTGTGAAAGCCATCGAACGCACACTCGACACACAACAAGAAGCAACCCTGCCAGTATATATAGCCACGATAATGTGGGCCTCGAAACGGCCTAGCGAGCAGCTGTAGTGTTTTCAGAGTTACGACTCACAGGCTCGCACATATGAGATCGGTCTCTCTGAAAACAACATGAAACATAAATCCACATGGAACTGTTAACTTAGAATATTGAAAAAAACAACGTTCATGGCATAATTTTTCAAAATTAGAATGCCATTCCGTGAGCGCTGAAGCGACTTCGCACACTGCCGGCGTCCGCGGCCAAAAAGTAGTGCGTTAGTTACAGTACGCAAGAAAAATGTACGTGCGCGTGCTTCATGACAAAATTAGCTTCATGCGAAAGAATTGTGGCTGGATAACAATTTATTACATGTGAGCATGACCCGTAGCAGCCTACGTAACACCGAAAATTGCGTAGTCATACATTTTTTTGACCGCACTACTTGCTCCGCGTCCAAGCAATGTCTCTCGGCTGTGAAACGAAGCCATATCGCTCATCTGGCAAACGAATCCTCACGCTCGGAGCCAGCAGGTATGCTCCTAAATCAGCATGTTGGATGGAGCTGATGTTAATGCAATATTCGAAGCAACGACGTGATCAAAACAGAACTGCGCGATAACAATTCAATTTACATCGCTCAGTAAGAAGCTTTATTCACAGTACGTACTTACGTCCTACCGTATTTCTTGGGCGAGGATATCCGTACACAGATTCATAAAAGAGTTGCTTGCACCACGGTCTAACTTACTGGCAGCACAGCACCGTGACGAACTCGGAATATGGCATTCATGTGCGGCTATCACGGACGTTGTCGCTCGAACCGTGACTGCTGTTGCCATTGCTACGCGGCACTTTACAACGGACGTTGTCAGAATATACTCAAAAGGACATAAAAGTGGTATTGAACTCACTGAGGAACACAAGTCAAGGTCACGCAACACGGAAGCACAGCCAGAAACCCGAGCCGACATCACGAGTCAACCGGCAGCTTCGTGGTCACAACTAAGCCTTTTTCCGCACTTGAAATCGTTGCTCTTGCATTCATCGTTGCCAGCAGAGTGATCACAGCTAACGCACATGAAGATGAGATGCAGTGAGCTTCAGACAGGCCTATAACACTTTCTGGAAGGAAGTATAGGAAAGAAAATCGGCGAAACGCTGGCACGGAACGACACTTCACAGATGTAAACAAACCGTCAGCCATGAGCACCGCCGACTCCGCCGAACGCGGCCGGTCGCTGGCGCGGCGCACAGCCTTATGGGAAGCACCACGTGACCAACCTGTTCTGGCAGGGGAGTTTTTTAAAACTCCCTGTGCGGAGTTCCCGGGGAGAACAAAATTTTGAAGGCGGAATAAAATCACGTCATGTCCGCCCTTATCCTCCCACAGGTTGTGAGCGGAGTGAAACGAGGGAATGCCGTTGTATTCCTCCCATACATCGGAATAAATATTGAAGGATGGGAGTATATAGGGCACATCACCTCCTTAAAATTCCCATGCGGGGGTATTTTCGTTTACAGTGTATGTACAGGTGCCCACAAAATAACTCGGAACGCTGGACCGGTGACCGCTCGTCGGCGGAGCGCGCCGGCGAAAAAGTAGTGCGCATGCGTGGTGTCCCTAGCAAGCTCGCCTCGCTCCCCAGTGCATCTAAATAGGCGTTGCCGTGCTCCAAAAAATAGCGTTGGGTGTTTTTTAGCGTTGTCATAGGGGGGGCTGTGCGGATGCGGTCTCTAAAACATTGTGTGCGCTCGTGTGCACGCGATGGAACATAAGCGCTCGTGCGTGCGCGTTATGGACATCGGTGCCTTTTAAAGTGAAAGGCTTAACTGGCTCATTAGTCGCGGAATGTGACCATCGTCGACAACACTTGCGGTAGCAAAAATCAGAAAGCGGCATGCTGCACCTCTACGTTCAATTAAGCATGTAAAAGTGAATTAAGCACTAAGTAGCTAAAATTAGGAGTAATTCAAGAGTCCCAAAGACAAATTAAAAGTAATTAGGTTAATTAACAAGACCAATACATGTACATCATACGACACCTTTATTAAAGCATGCTAAAGGGAATTAATATGTAACTAATAATAATTATGAATAATTAAAGGTAATTAAGGGTTGCGAACAGTAATAGAGACTACGTAACATCAATTCGAGACTCCGTGATAAGACTGGTCACGCCAAATTAAGACTAATTAATAGTTCTAAAGAGTAGTACATGCTAATTAGGATCAATTCAAGACTCCGTAACAGCAAGTAAGACAATAATTAAACCGAATTACGAGCAAATAATAGTTATTTAATTAATTCGCCGAAGTAAGCGAGCAATCGCAAATGAAATGACGTCAACGCATTAAAGCTTTCGCCGCCACAGTCGTCTTCGTAATCGATATGGGACCCCACTGAATTTTTTTTTTTTTTTGTTCTTACGCATTATAACTCACGCAGCTGAACACCCCCTTGATTAGCAGCGTATCACGCCACTGAACGAAAAATTGAATGTTTGCGCCAACTAACGCAGACGCGATCAAATGTTCGAGTACTCCCTACTAAAAGTGCAAAGTGGCCAGATTTTGCAAATAAATAGCGCTCCATGCGATGTTCATTGTTACTGAGAAGCATTGAAGAGACCTTTATAATAGTGCCGCATATATAAAATTAATTCCTGTGCATGAAATTGACGTATTGGAATACGCCGTCTGATGTCATTTTGAAAACATTTATTACTGCACGCAGTCATCCTTGTTAAAGGAGCCGTCGTGTTACAGTCAAAGTTCTGATCTTATTCCAACAGCTCCCAGTGGCCATCTAGGCGGCCCCAGGCCCGGGCCTCCCAATCGCCGGATTTCAAATAAAGTTATGTCACTCACTCACTCATCCCAAGTAGTAAATGCGTCTCGGAATATAGTTGAACAAGGACTAAAATACATCGCGCAACCCGATAATCAGGTTGAAAAGTGCGCTCCAGTGCTATTATAGGCGAGCCGGGGAGCTCGCCCGCATGAAAGATAAGCTATGAATTCATAGTCTCCTTAGGCGAAATAATTAACTCAGATATGCAAGCCATTAGGTATAATTAAAAGTAGAGCATGGTGAACTCACTGGTCACCACTCAGTTATAAACGCTCATGAATTCCATCTACCCAAGCTATCCATAAATCCTGACCATCTCTTACATGAATGCAGATTCCGACGAGAATACGCCACAATGATTACGCGTGCGTGTAGAGATTACGCTTCATAGCGTGCGAGCATGCTGTAGCCTATAGGCCCCGATTGCCCCCCTTTCTCCGAAATGTGTTGTCGCAGCGCTAAGAGGAACAAACCGCTAGTTTTTTTACGCAAGGCAACGCTTATCTAGATGAACTATAGGGACCGAGGCTTGCTTGCTAGGGATGCCGCGCACGCGCAGACCATGGCTGTATTTTTCCGCGGGTGTGCTCCGCCGACGATCGGCCATCGGTCCGGCGTTCCGAGTTATTTTGTGGGCACCTGTATATGCGCGCCCATGTGTGAGCGCGCCTGTAGGTTAGTTTTGTAGCGTTAGCTACACTGGCCTAGCCAAGCCCGTTTCGCGCGGCACATCAAGAGCCGTGCTGCGCATGCGCAAGTATCAGTGATGTCACACGGCTTGCGCACCGGAGCCGGCACCTCTCGCGCACTCCGCCGCCGCCGCCGGTCTGCGCATTCAGAGGAGTGACGTCGTAGCCGTGGTAGACGCACTGGCGCCGGCGCGCGCTCTCTGTGCAGTCAACGTCTGACACTGCGCTGGAGCCACTGCGCTTCTGACTGGCGTTTGCCAGTGTGGTATAGCTATGGAGAAGGAGAGCGCAAATGCTGCTCAACAGCGCAGAAGAACGGAGAAGCTTGACTCATCGGATCCCGAATTAGTTGCCTGGCAATTAGCGGTTGAGCGTAGGAGACAACCAGGAAAGCTAAGAATAATCAGCTGAACCTTTGCTAACGCTACGTATATCCTGGCATAGCCGAGCTAAGCCACTGCAACTTTTTTACGTGACGTCACGGAAGCAGCTTTCGCCGTGCTAGTACCCGAACTGGTGGACACGATGACGTCACTGCAGTATATTATCACGCGTGCGTGATTTTGATTTCTCACGGTGACCTTTTTTTCACGATATCATCATTGCTATTAGTATGTCGCTAAGCTCAAGACGCGCCTATGTGCTGTCGCGTTTTTTGTTTATCGAGGTGCTAGTATTCTTAGATGGCAGCCGCGGTGACGTCAGTGCAAATCATATGTACGACGTTGGGGGTAAAAGTAATGAGAATACTTTTTCTTTTTTTGCGATATAGCTCTACTACTCCTGCTACAAATCCAGAAAACGTCTGGTTCCGCCAATCTGACCTTCAAGCTCAGCCAAGGTCAAACTGGGACTTAGCCTGCCACTACCGGCAGCTGTTGCGTACGCCGCGTGAGCGCCCATATCTTGAAAGTGATCTGCGATGTGGACAAAGCGCGTGGTCGCGCGGGCCTCATCTTCAAAGCGATCTGCGATGTGTAAAGTGCGCCCAAATGTTGGTAGCTTCTTATGCGCCGTGGTGCTTTCGACGCTTACTCCGTGTTGAAGTGAGACGTAGCATGAAGGTCAATTCGCTCGCTGCTGCTGCCGCGCCGAGCAGCGTCTGTGTGTTCTGGTGCAATTTAGATGCGGCAGTTCCTGACGGCGCCGAGCAGCGTCTGTGTCCTTTCCCAAAGCAAGCAAAACCGTGCTATCGCTCGACAAACTTCGTTTAACCGCGTTCAACTACGGCAACTTTTTTCAAGCTAAGCTTGTTATAACTCACAGATTTCGGTGGCGTCCATGTACGCACAAAATTATCATCAGCAGCATTGGCTCGAGCATCGTCGTCTTCTTCCGCAGCTGGCTCGTTAGCGCCCCTCGGTTTGCGCTCGTGCTCGGCACGCGCTCGTGCCCAGTGCTCCCGCGTTCGTTGTCGTCGTCGTCGTCGTCGTCGTCGTCTACTTCCACAGCTGGCTGCGTTGCCGCTAATAATCCCAGCGTATAATTTCACTTCTCTTCTGGCGTCGTACTGAGGAGGCCGCACTTATCTGGGTATGAGCCATTGCTTAAGGGGGTATGAGCGTGTCTTACGTAACGAACAGATTTAATTTTTAAGCAAGTTTATGTAAATCCATCCAGAATGAACGCGCTCGGCAAAGGGCTCGTCATGGACGTGCCGATTCTAGCGTGAGGACTTCCGAAGTCCAGCCGAAGCGTCATCTAAGAGCCGCGGACCCCGAGTTGCGGGAGCGCGATGTTGAGGCCAAACGTCAGCGAATAGCCGCCTACCTCAAGTTAAGGGAGCGCGATGTTGAGGCCAAACGTCAACGTCGTCTTGTCCTCCAGAAACCCGACAACGGTGGTGCACGCCTCGGCAACGCTAGCGCCAACTTCCCCGGTGCGACGGCCAGGTTTCAGCGCGAGTTTCTCAACGGGAACTTCGGAGCCAGCTGCAGTGCGTGTGACCGGTTGTGGTTCGAGCACAACGTGGTACTCGTCAGCGCAATTTGTTCGGTGGAACACCGAAGAAACACACGACAAGCTTCGCTTACCCCCATTTCCTCGACAGGGGAGGGGCTACTGATTTTTTTAGAGCATGCACCTTACCGCCGTAAACGCGCGTGGCAAGCACGTGCCTCGCTCGATGATCGACGGCCTCACTGCACGTGATATCGCGAGAAAAACGTTAACTTCGCCGCAACTTCTTTTTGACTAGGTTGCCGCATAGAAAAGACACCATCAAAACATGCGTCTGTACATCTGCATAAAGGAGAGCTTGGGCCCCTCTCTCTGCGTTCTATGGGGGTTCTCATTGAGCTTTCAATGGAGCGATCAAGGCCCTCCGAGCAGCCTCTGGCTGTTACGGAATGGGTCTTTTCCTTGCCCTTTCTAACGTGCGGCGGAGTGCTTGAAGCTTCGTGCTTCACCTCTGCCGCGGGTTCTCCTGGAGCGCCACTTGCTCCGGGTTAAACCCTCTCCTTCTCTTCCCATATTAGCACCTCTTCCTCGCTCAACTTCCATCTTTCAACCCCACTCACTCCCCTTTCTCACCTCCTTCCCTCTTCCCACCCCCTCCTGAGAAAATCAAAAAGCAGACCAAGGGACAGGAAGTGGTGTTAAAGCGTCAGAACGAATAACGCGACCATGGCTTCAGTCTTCGGGACGCGTTGTGGTTCTAGAGGGACACATTGTGGCTATAGTACCGCAGTGGACTAGCAAGAAGCACGCGAACGGCGAAGACTCAAAGCCGTGCACTGGTTAAGCATTTTCTCTTCTGAAATGACCTCCTTAACATGCGCAAGCCTGTGTATGGGAGCCTCTTGCGAAGCGTCCAACGATTGCAGTTTTGAGGTGCAGTGTTATTTTTCAAGGCCATCGCGCAAAGGCCACTTAAGCCACTGCTGCTGCCGCGCCGAGCAGCGTCTGTGTGTTGTCTTGTAGTGCAACTGTAGATGCGGTAGTTGATGACGGCGCCGTTTCCTTCTCGATTAGGAAAATTTTTGTTCTCAAAAAACCTTTTTTTCTTTTATATATATATATATGTTACCGCTAGGCCAGATAGTCAACCAGCAATTTTACGTTCAAGTGTACCAGCGGTAGCGCGATACTGTTCGAAGAAAACTCTACGATCTGTGAAACTAAAAAAAACATTAAATTATGGGGGTTTTGCGTGCCAAAACCACGATCTGATTATGAGGCACGCCGTAGTGGGGGCTCTTTAACGTGCACCTAAATCTAAGTACACGGGTGTTTTCGCATTTCGCCCCCATCGAAATGCGGCCGCCGCGGCCGAGATTTAATCCCGCGACCTCGTGCTTAGCAGCCCAACACCATAGCCACTAAGCAACCACGGCGGGTGATCTGTGAAACTCAGGCGAATGGCTCGTGCTTCAACGTTCCCGCCCACACAGCACTGAGCTTCTTCTTATTTTTAACAGCGAAGCTGTTTAAGCCAGCCGTACTTTGTGCGTGTGCCACGAAATTATCATCATCAGCTTTGGCTCGAACCTCGTCATCGGCAACCAGGCGATGCCCCACATATACATGGCTCCGCCGAGCTCCCGCGAGCTGCGCGCTACTGCGCATGCGCTTGACGTCATCCTGGCACGTCTGCGCTCGCCACCCGAGAGAGAGAAATAAATAAATAAATAAATAAATAAATAAATAAATAAATAAATAAATAAATAAATAAATAAAATGAACGTTCTTGACAAGGCAGGATTCGCACCCGGGTACCATCGGTCCGAAGACGAGCGTCATAACCACCGCGTTATACACCCAAGCTAGCAGAACGTGCTTCTATGGGATCACAAGAAGGGAAACATTAAAGAGAGAGAGAGAGAGAGAAATAAACTTTTATTTTCTGAAACGGTAATCTTAGTCAGAACCCGGTTCACCCTAGGTGGAAGGATTCCTTCTTCCAGGAACCCTCTGGCTAGGACGTTAAAGAACTGAAGAATTATAGACCCATTAGCTTGCTTTCAGTATTGTATAAAATGTTCACCAAGATAATTTCCAATAGAATCAGGGCAACACTTGACTTCAGCCAACCAAGAGAACAGGCTGGCTTCAGCAAGGGATATTCTACGATGGATCATATCCATGTCATCAATCAGATAATAGAGAAATCTGCGGAGTACAATCAACCTCTCTATATGGCTTTCATAGATTATGAAAAAGCATTTGATTCAGTAGAGATACCAGCAGTCATAGAGGCATTGCGTAATCAAGGCGTACAGAAGGCATACGTGAATATCTTGGCAAACATCTACAAGGATTGCACAGCAACCTTGGTTCTCCACATGAAAAGTAGAAAGTTACCTATCAAGAAAGGGGTCAGGCAAGGAGACACAATCTCTCCAAGGCTATAATTGGAGAGATTGTAGATACTACAATAAGTATTCAAGGTCTTAGACTGGGAAGGCTTAGGAGTGAGGATCAACGGCGAATACCTCAACAACCTTCGGTTTGCAGATGACATTGTCCTATTCAGCAACAATGGGGACGAATTACAGCTAATGATTGAGGACCTTAACCGAGAAAGTGTAAAAGTGGAGTTGAAGATTAATATGCAGAAGACAAAGATAATATTCAATAGCCTGGCAAGGGAACGAGAATTCAGAATCGCCAGTCAGCGTCTAGAGTCTGTAAAGGAGTACGTTTATCTAGGTCAATTACTCACAGGGGACCCTGACCATGAGAAAGAAATTTACTGAAGAGTAAAATTAGGCTGGAGTGCGTACGGCAGGCATTGACAAATCCTCACTGGGAGCTAACCACTGTCGTTGAAAAGAAAAGTGTACAATCATTGCACTCTACCGGTGCTAACATATGGGGCAGAAACTTGGAGGTTAACAAAGAAGCTCGAGAACAAGTTAAGGACCGCACAAAGAGCGATGGAACGTAAAATGTTAGGCCTAACGTTAAGAGACAACAAGAGAGCGGTGTGGATCAGAGAGCAAGTGGGGATAACCGATATTCTAGTTGACATTAAGCGGAAGAAATGGAGCTGGGCAGGCCATGTAATGCGTGGGATGGATAACCGGGGGACCATTATAGGGTTACAGAATAGATTACCAAGAGAAGGGAAGAGCAGTCGAGAATGGCAGAAAACTAGGCTGGGATGATGAAGTTAGGAAATCTGCAGGCGCAAGTTGGAATCAGCTAGCGCAAGACAGGGGTAATTCGAGATCACAGGGAGAGGCCTTCGTCCTGCAGTGGACATAAATATAGGTTCATGATGATGATGACGATGATGGTTGCATTGTACTGACGATTGCAACAAAACTTCCTTTGGGAGAAAGAAAGAGAAAATGAGAGAGGGAGAGAGAAAGAAAGAGATAGAAGGAGAGCGAAAGAAATACAGAAAGAAAGAAAGAAAGAAAGAAAGAAAGAAAGAAAGAAAGAAAGAAAGAAAGAAAGAAAGAAAGAAAGAAAGAAAGAAAGAAAGAAAGAAAGAAAGAAAGCCTAGCTACAACCAAGAGACGCAATCAATCGGCCAGCTTCGCTGTGTCTTGAGCTTTCGTGGCCAAGCTTTCGCCTTTTTTTCTTGGGTTTTACGTGCCAAAACCAGTTCTGATTATGAGGCACGCCGTAGTGGAGGGATCCGGATTAATTTTGACCACCTGGGGTTCTTTAACGTGCACTACAACGCAAGCACACGGGCGTTTTTGCATTCGTTTTGCACCTGAGGTTCTTTAAAGAGCACCCAATGCACGGTACACGGGCGTTTTTGCATTGTATATAGGAGATAAAGAATACAACAAGGGAAGCTCTGAGGGTCACCAGTTTACGAGAGTTGCATAACAGTTGTGAACAGTGAATAAAGCAGCGGGAAAAGTCCACCACGTCCCGGAGAGAGTTCGTTAAAGGCAATTAATGTTTTAGAATGTTCAAAGAAATATTCAAATAAAACAAACAATTCTCGTTAATTTTGGAGGCTCAGGAAGGTCTTAGGTCCATGGCCAACATATTCAATGCAAAGACGAGCGTTACTGGCCATCCAAAGATTTCTAGAAGTGAGCAATATTCTCCGGAAAATATTGAGTAGAGTGTTTATCTGTGATAAGCTCACTTTATGCGATTCATGTGACCCGGCTTTGGCCCGTTCAAATCTTGCATTCATGTACCTTCGTGTGAATCTAATCCGTGTTTTCTTATATGCCCTGACTTTAGTGTAGTTATGTGACTGAATTTCGTGTTACTGTGATTTGGAGCTGACTTTCAGTTTTGGTGCGTTTAAGTGATTTCCTTTTGATGTCTATGTGGAAAAAGGAGTAGCCGGCGCCAATCAAAGGCGACATCATCTCCTAATCAGCACATAATGATAATAATAATAATTTTGGGTGCTCCCTCGCATATATACTGACACCCGCCGTGGTGACGTAGTGGCTTCGGCGTTGTGCTGTCTAAGCCTGAGGCCGCGGGATCGAATCCCGGCAGCGGCGAGATGGCGGCGAAATGCAAGAACGCCGGTGTACCGTGAATTTGATGCACGTTAAAGAACCACAGATGTTCAAAATGAAACAGAAGCCCCCCACTGTGTACGGCGTGCCTCATAATCATATCGTGGTTTTTGGCACGTAAAACCCCCTGAATGTAATTTTTTTTAATTTTATATATTGACGCGCGTACATTGTTTGCTTTTTTCCTGTGACCATTTTTTTTTTTTTTGCCTGGCTCACCCCTGTTACAAAGTTATCGCTCGGCGCAAGACGCGCTTGAAAGTGTCGGAACTTTCTCGAATATTGTCGCCCGATTCTATGGCGATAAAATCTTCTCTAATTAGATTGCACGTGCGACCCGAATATAGTTGCGTACATTCTGAAAGATGCGCGATCACCAGCGATTACGTTGGAACCTACAATGAGTCGTGTATGAATAACAGACGGCGCTTGACTCACAGATCGTATATCGACGACCGACGACGGTATACTCGCCGATATCCTATAGTGCTTTAAAGATCACTTCCTTCTTTTTTTTTTTTTTTTACGCACAAGTTCGCTGGGTAAAAAGTGAAATTCGTGACACACAAGTTATTGCGGCGTAGTTCTGCACCGTCACTACAACGTTAAAATATCATAGTACGTCCAGTGCCACATAGCACGAACACGCGAAGTCTTTTTTTTTTTTTTTTTTTCTTTTTTTTTACTGCTTTGACTCTGAATGTGATGCCAAACCATTCTTCTCTCTGTTTTTTTTTTTTTTTCTTTTTTTTGCCGGAATTGTTCCTCCGTTACCCCGCATGTACGATGTAAAAACCTATTAAATGTCGCGCTTTGAACTTAAGAAATTCTTTGTAATCTTCGTTAGCCTGCGTGTGCATATATCTGGAGGAAAGCGCGTGTCAGAGTGACTGGGTAAGTGCGGAAAGTGTGCATGTCCGTTGCGTTCAGGCCACTGCATTGCTATTGGACAGATAGAAAACTTAAGTGGGACAGTGCGTATATGTTTCAAGCAGTTTGGAATGCTATGCAATTTCGACAAGCGTGAGCTTGAGCGCGCAGTATTCCTCATTCGCGCAACGCATGAGCACTTACTTCTCCCGTGCTTCACGATTGCATCGCGTTTTCTTGCACAAAGAAAAAAAAAGAAGAGAAAGAAAGGAAACGAAAAAAAAAAAAGAAAGTTGATACGGTGGTGCTAAATCCCGACGCTTGGCATTGAGTATCGTGCGCCATTTACACGATGGTTTAAATTATTCTGCGGTCGATCATCTCAGCAGCACACTCATTCTCTGTTGATGGTGATACAAACTACAAAGCATCGCAGATGAACGCGTGAAAGTTGTTTTCCGATGCTTTAGGCTTGTAATTCATACGGAGGTTCGCGCTGATAATCGCATAATCGAAGCAAACGAAGCAGGCCTGCGGGCGATCTTCAATCGATATCCATGCATGCACAGACAGTCGAGAACCCGCATCGAGACGAAGCATATGCGACAACTGAGCGGACCTTGTGGGTATATAAACTAATGAGTGCCGAAAGAGGCTCATGGTGAATTCTCAAGCGTGTAATTAATTACGAAAGTTGCAACGAAGCTTGGTAGGATGCACCTACGGGCCCCGTAAGCTACACATTTGGGTGATCTCTGCGAAGTCTCCAGCGTCAATCAAAGATTGAATTTAAAAATCCTCACAGCCCTGCAGGAATTTGCTCCCAGCTGCCGCTGTTCTTGATGTATGCTTACTAAGGGTTTGCAAAGCCTGCGTAAGGTTTTATTTTTATTTCATTTATTGCAGAAAATTATTTGCTTTCCCAGCGCAAAAGCCTTTCTCTTAATAAGTACAATTATTACAGCATCTAGAATGATAGTAAGAAAAGTATCTTTCCTCGCAAGAATTGTTAATTTGTCCCATTTACTTTTTTCACTGTTGGAGACGCATAACAGGTGGCTCACTGTGCAAAATATTAAGTGAATAATCGGAGTTTACGATCCAATGGTTGGCCTGTCTATCAAAACAGTTGCACATATCGGCTAGGCATTGCGTACAAAAATCGTTTTCCGCACAGAATAGACAGGGCTCTTCCTCGTAATGAGAAAATGACATTGAACACCTTTTGTTGCAGCGCAATAATCACGCATGCACTCAAAGGGACAGAATATACTCAGCTAAAAATTTCCCACTCTGACGTTTCTTTAACAAACTCTTCCGTAATTAAGATCGTTCGTTGTGCGTTCCACGGGAATATTTTTGTTTCACTATGTAGAAGATTTCTTAACAGCGGAGCTGTTCAAGCTTGCCGTTGCGCCGTTTGGCGTGTAACAAAACTTGGTGGGCCGATCCTGGCGGCAGTGCAGAAAGGGTCCAAGCGCAATGGCGCACACTCCTGTGAACTAGCGAAGCTGAGCCTCGCTACGTCTAGCTAAGCATAGTTGGGACTACTTAAGCTTAGTGAGTCATCGGTAACCAATCGATAGCTAATCGATCAATAATCAATGAATTCCGGGAAATGCTGGGGATGACTTGGTAGTGCTTAACCTAGCCCAAATACGTGGTCAATACGTTGCGATGGCTAATCCATAGCCAATCAATAGCTAATCTATAATCGATCAATAATCAATAAATACCGGAAAATGCTGGGGATGACTATGGCCTAGTCCAAAAGCCCGGACTAGCTAGGTGCCCATCAGCTCCGCTGTCTCTTTAGCATTGCGCCTCCAGTGCAAGCTACGCTACATCTTTTATGTAATTTTTACGACCCGTTATTTCACGTGTTTCACGCAGATAAGAAAATGTTGTAAAGGCCCAATACGACAAGATAGTTCTGCCCCCAATATTTTGCTACAGCACATTAAGAAGCCGTGAATTCGATTCAGAAGAAACTCTGAGGGCAAGAACATGGAAAGAGGAGGGAGGGGGGGGGGGGGGGGGAGCTGAAGCGACACGTCTGTGATATAACAGCATATATAACAGCTATATACTGCTGCGAGCTAAGTCCCACATTTTCTGCTGAAGTGTATGAGATGTCGACCTTGTGCGTGACCTTGCGGCTCAAAGCGCGTGTGTGCCTTATGCAAGAGATGTTGGCATGGAGCACTGCAATAGCTGAGAAGATCGCAGTGACACCTTTTTTTTTTTTTTTGCGCTTGTTCGCGATGTCACGAGAATCGTGCTGGACACCGAACTTTAGCTTAGTGTAGTCTGCATTCTCTTAGCGACAGAGGGGAAGTGGTTGAAGGTGGGAGTATTGCAGGTGCGGGCTCTTGTGTGGACACGCAGTGCTTTCCAAATTGTGCTGCTTCGCTATCAACCACAGACATAAAATAGTCCAATGCGACCTCTCTCTCTCTCTCTCTCTCTCTCTCTGAGCCTTTCATGATGCCTTGCGTTCCCTATTTCAGTTCAAAAAAAAGAAGGAAATCAGAAGTAATAAAGAAGGGGGGAGAGGGGGGGGGGGGGGGGGATTGACAAAAAATGTTTTGTTTGAATGCAAATACTGCAGCCAAGGTGCAACCAAGGCGCACTCACTGCGCCCGAACCCAAAACAATAAAGAGAAACAAACCGGCGCCAGAATTAGCGATTTTTCGAATGATGAAGAGGGCGTATCTGCTTGAGCAGTTGCTCTGAAGATAGAAAACGGAAACTCAAAGACGCCAATATATTTTTCTGAGTCCCTTAACCCACAAAACAGCATTTACAATAATTCAACTTCTCGACACCTTCCGAGACTCCAAAATGCCTTAACCATGCTTACAGCGCAAGGCTTCACGTGGACGAAAGAAGAGACTACGGCACAGAGAGCGCTGACCTCCAACGGAATCTTTAATCACCGAGGAAACACTTATTTGCCTTTTTAAGCGAAGCTTTATAGGCTCACAAGTGTCGGCGGTGGTGGTGCTGGTGTCACGCTAAAAAGTGGCCCGATCCTGGTGATAGTGCAGAAAGGGCCCAAGCTAAAAGGCACATACCGCTGTGATGTGGACCGATCCTGGTGATTGTGCAGAAATGGTCCAAGCTCAATGGCACATACCCCTGTGGGCTCGAGGACCTGTAATGCGTGCCCTTGAACTACCCTTGTCGCTCATGGGACCCAAAGAGACAAAATCACCAGCCCTTCCCCTGTCGAGCAAATGGGGGTAAGCGAAGCTTCTCGTCCGATTTCAGCATGAGGGCTTCCGAAGCCCAGGCCAAACGTCAGCGAAGAGCCGCCGCCCCTGAGTTTAGGACAAACGAAGCGGAACGCCTGCGACAGCGTCGTCTTGCCACAAGCTTCACTTACCCACATTTTCTCGACAGGGGAAAGGCTCTGAAATTTTTACAATGAAATACAAGCACAGGCCCGCTGCTGGCGTCCAATCACACAAACATGAATTTCGCGTGATCACCTACGCCAGTTTTTTTTTTTTTTTTCATTCAATTTCATTTCTCTTTATGTATCATTACCATAATTCAATTAAGAACTGCAGACAAGTCCCCCTATGCTGTCCTTGGTGTCATTCATTGTTGGCTTATTATATGACTTTGTACATATATATATATATATATATATATATATATATATATATATATATATATATACAGCGCGAAGGATAACGCATAACAACTAGATTCGATGTTTTCAGCTACGATCTAAAGCCCCGGCGGCCGCATTTCTATGGAGGCGAAATGCAAAAACGCCCGTGTGCTTGCGTTGAAGTGCACGTTAAAGAACCCCCGGTGGTCAAAATTAATCAGGAGCCCTCCACTACGGCGTGGCTCATAATCAGAACTGGTTTTGGCAAGTAAAACCCCAGAAAGAAAGAAGAAGAAGACGATCTAAAGCTTTCTCATTTCAGCACAAACTAGACAATCAATACCTGAGCAGGTGGTATTTTAATTTAACCGATTAGCTAGAAGACAAAATATCTTGATTTGCGCAAGGGTACTGGCAATAGCCAATGCAGCAATCATAGTCCTCATAGGTTGCATTTTGTTTTCTTCTTTTTGAAAGGCTTAGCTAACGTTAGCTAGGACACCCCGCAGCAGGAGAGAGAAATAATCCGTTTTAGCACCGACGAAAAGGTCACGGGCTAATATGCACTAGCCTGCTGCTCTGATAAGCAGGAAAGCGTCGTAAAAGAATAATGAAATGTGATTACTAATGACAGGAGGAAGGGACGCCCACCTACAATAATCACGGGGCTTTGTTATGTTACACGCGTGCACAATATTTCTATCTACATGGCCTCCAAGCTTACAAACCAAACTTTTCACGTCCTGTAAAGGCACAGTTTTTTTTTTCTTAAGCTGTATATTTTCCAAGCCCGTAGCATAACGTCATAGGTAATTTCTAGGTCTATATACAACTTTAGTCTAACATCCCAGGAACATTATACAGCCGTCTCGTCACGTCAGCCGATCTGCATTCACCGCTCTGGCGAATCCTATTGTCGTGCAAACAAAGCGCCATCACCGCTAGCTTAACTAACTGCTCGCGCGTCATCCTTGGACGCGTCAGCGTGTTTATCGCTTCTAACGACGGCAGCTCTTGAGATACGGCTCCGCGATCCCTTCGAGACATCTCCCTCTCCTGCGCAGGCCCAAGCAGCAGAAATTTGCACCACATAACTGCGTATAGCTCTCTCAAATGCGTTTTTCCGACCCTGCAATATATGTGACTGCAGTGTCGTTGTTTGTTCCACCCCCAGCAGTTCCCTGAATTTATATTCATGCCGCGCACTCGCGTCTGCGCGAACCTGTGGTGGCGCTGTTTCTTTCGTTTGATCTGCGCACGCGCGCAGACCGCCAGCTTCAAGTGCTTCCCACTTACGGTCGGTAAGAGTTTATGTATACAGTCAGCAACATAGTTGCCCGGCATGTTTTCTTTTGAAACATTTTACCGAGTTTGCGGTCACGTCCACGCGTTATAAGCACAGAGGTGTATATGCATGTTGCGGTGAGTGTAGTGCTGTATCACCCTGCCGGGGGTCTTGACGAATGGGCTGGCGCATGAGTATAGCCAGGGCTTCTCGTGAAGGACGACAGGTTGCTTTCGGAGAGATCATTCGTCATTATTAAATAAGCTTAGCGCAGCGTAAAAAAATACAATAAAAAGAAGGCGTGGAACGAGACGGGACAGGCACCACCCGCGGCGTGCTCGTTTCCTTCTCACGTCTCTTCTTTAGGACAAGGTTTCTTTCTCCTCTCTCACTCGTAGACAGTCAACAAAACGCATTCTTGACGACGATAATATAGAGGATATTCGTTGTGCGCCTGAGATCGATGTCTGTGGCCAGTCTATTTTTCTTCTGAAAGCGCCAGTCGACACCGATGCGTGATGGATATATATATATATATATATATTTTCATGAGTAAATTAAATTTGCGCAGACACTGCCACGAGCGCCTAAACTATAACTTCTTGAAGAAAATGTTCCATCGCAGAGGTTCATAAAGAATAAACCACATTCCCAAGACTGTGCCTGTTTACCACCTTGGCCAAAGAAAGCAAAAAAAAAAAAAAAAAAGACTGCTTCATTGAATACTGCTTCATATAACAAACAGGCTCCGAATATTGTGGTTCTAAAAAAAAACATACAAAATTAAGAGGCAACTGTAACAAAAATATGCCGTTTAAAGAGCAAGTACAAGGTCACGTGTCTGTGATGATCCGTAGCATGTCGTGGTGCCGGGTGCGCGGATATTATTCGACTTCGCGTACACTTATTGTGATGTATTGAAATAAATGATGTATTTACGCGGATTTGTTTGTGTTCCTAACTTATTTCATTAATGATTTGAGAATTTTCATTAAATACTAAAATGGTCACGTTGAAACACAATTCGCGCTTTGTTTAATGGCTTTAACATTACATTCTTAGACTGCTTATTTCTACCTCGACGTTGTTGAAGTTCTATTTCTCCGCATTTTGTCTTGTCTCTTGCTTTGACATCGACCTTCGCGTATAAATTTATTCTCGAACAAACCTGCTGAGCGGCCCCTTTGAAATCGTCTCCAATACGATTTTTTTTTTTTTTGTCTATCTCACAGTGACCAGACTAAATCTCAATTTTCTCGTTACAGTGGGCTGCCTGGTATGGGTTTCGCCTCAGACAGCAGCCGCTGGTTTACCATTTACCATCGTTTTGAGTTTACATTCCGCTTTTTGTTACTATCCTGCGGGTTACACTTTTTGCATGGTTAACATATAGGCCATGGCTTTCTAAAGAAAAGAAAAAAAATATTACCTAGCCGGACGCTGCGTGATATGCATGCTTGATGAATTGGTTCTAATTGTCGTTTCCAGAGCTGCTGTCGCTCTGTACAGTTTCTTTTCGTTTAAGTATAACAAGCTGGTGTATAGCACCTCTCCTCTATATTTCATGTTGCTCGTCCGTATTTTTAGAGCTGTTCATACGTGACACCATTGCGTGTCAAGCTGCAAGTATACAGATGTGTTAACAGTGATAGGGGAATATATATGTAGTGTTCTGTTTTCGATTAAATACAATAATAAAAGCAAGAAATGTCTGCCGCTTAGTTTTCGTTCTAGTTAGGGTTTATCCTAAAAACACATTTTTTTCGAAGCCACGAAGGGAAAAAAATAAATAAAAACGCGTTCAATGGTCAGCCTACAGCACCGTCAGAATCAGTTTCTAACATAGAGAGCGCGCCGAACACCGCCATTTCCCAGTCTATCCCGAACTCAGTTGGCCAAGCAGGCCCTTGCGGCAACGCGAACTCAGTCGTGTTTAAGAATCGGCATTCTGCAAGCTAGCGCACTGTTCCTGTTTCGAATAGACGCAGTCGCCCAGTTCGGTTGTCTCTCACTAAAGTCGGCTTGGCCTGGAAGCAGTCCCAACGGTGTGCGTCCGCTCGCCGCCGAAGAAACGAATCTGCGAAGTAACCGCAATACAGGGGTGCGTGCCAACACAGTGAGTTTTATCGCATGTCCGGCCAGCTTCGTCGAAGACGTCGTTAGAAGTTATTCCTTCTATGCCTATAGCTGCGGCAATGAAGATCAAGTCTCTGTCGACTGCGAGTCCTTCTCGGTGGTTTTCTTTTCACGAAGCCCTCAAAGGCGTCCCGAACTGATAGTGCACCATTCCGTCATTTTTGAGGAGCCATGTTGCCAAAAGCAAGAAATGTTAGAACGCCAAAGCCCTTCCGTCATCACATGACGCTGTGCACGACCTACGGGTTATCAAACTAGAGTTTCTTTCCGTCAAATTTGTCGGTTATTGTCCTATCAATGACCAAGGGACTTGAAGCATGCGGGAGGTTTACGCCAATACTAGGAGTCCGTTTTGGCACGTAATACTCAACCAATAACGGCAACTATCCGAGACAACCTTCACACCTGGCGTCACAAGTGCAAAGCTCGACAGGGAATTTTGGCGTGTACACTACTCGTCGATCTTTATAACCTGTCTGACAGCTTCAAATGCAACAAAATAAAACACCAAATTTTGGATCATTAAAAATTCAGCAAAGTAATTAGCTTCATCGAGCTCAAACGTTTTGGGGAAGAAAATGCTCTAGGCAGTGAATTTTGTCGAAAATAAGCGCGGAAAACATAGAGAACTATATAGGAATATGTTAAGTTCATACGGTATCGAGGTATATAGCGCTGGCTGCTAGCGAATCGTGCTCCTGCGTTGCGCCTTGATGAGCAACAGCTATGTTGCCAAAATTCATACAGAACCGACACTGCAACCCAGAGTTCTTGATACTGAGAGAGGCATTGAACCGACTGAACCAGAGAAACTGGTGTATTGAGGCCGAGCGTGCTCGCAGCTAATTTCTTACAGAGGCGATGTTAACGTGTGCAGTGCCAGACTTAAGCAATGTCGGCTGTGTTACTGTGTATACGCGGTAGTTGCGCTGGTTCTGGTCGAGTGGGCGCCGTTATCAGCTAAGGACTGTCACCAAAGAGCGATTTGATGGCACCCCCCCCCCCCAAAACATCCCCAGATCTGCGCAAGGATTAGGAAACTGCACGTCATGGCGAATAGCCTTTTCTCGCCTTGACATCGTACCTTTTCTAAATGATATCACTAAAATCGCCGGGACGACGGCGAGGTGCGGCCTGAGTGTCTTTCTGATCGACCATGGGACATATAGCATCGCCATGACATGTAGCGAGCGCAATGCACCTCATAAGCGCGGATATCGGCCCCCGATGTCACCGGTGCAGAGCAAAACGCTTCGTTAGAGATTTCGGAGGCGGCGTCGCAGCGATAGGCTATACCAATTAGTGCGGCGCTTTTCGAGCTGCAGGATTAGCTTCGCGGTAGATTGCTGGTCTTCCACTACGCAGAGGACGTAAGTCCGAGTCCTGGCCGGGGCCAGATTTTTTCAGCCGTGGGCTTCATTAGCACGTTCCAAAAAGTCAAGTAATGCGCTTCACAGATTTATTCACTGTAACAGCATACTATAGTAAACGGCTGCACGCTTGCCCTCTAGGTTTCCGATCGAGATCGTGATATTAAAGGTGGGAGCTATGGGAAAGCTTTTCACGACTGGAGAGAGTGAACGGAGGCTGGTGGCTCGCGGCGTGTGAGCGGCAGACAGCCTACGAATGCGATGGTCGGGGAGCCGTCATGATGCACAAGCAAAGCATGCGTGCCCCAAATTACGTTATTGATTATACTAGGAGAATACCAGCAAACGTTGTTGAACTACATTCTGCAAGTGGGGCTCGAAGCACACGTGATGCAGTCACACAAAGGGGCGTCTGCTCAAAACGAAGCTGTCAGTATATATGGAACATTGCACCCGATTATTATTATTATTATTATTATTATTATTATTATTATTATTATTATTATTATTATTATTATTATTATTATTATTATTATTATTATTGGTAGTAGTAGTAATAGTAGTAGTAGGGATTCTGCGGGCTTGCAACGAACCCTCACACGAAATTGACATATTTCACAAACATCTGCTTACTTGCCAAGCAGCACTCGAATCCATTTCATAGCCAATTTCAAGAAAAGTCAATGTTCTCTTTGGATGCTATCTATAACATGTATGCTCTTTCTTCTTATATATATATATATATATATATATATATATGTTATCTTTAGCACAGAATCTCGAGAACAAGTTAAGGACCGCCCAAAGAGCGATGGAACGAAAAACCTTAGGACTAACGTTAAGAGACAGCAAGAGAGCGGTGTGGATCAGAGAGCAAATGGAGATAGCCGATATTCTAGTTGACATTAAGAGGGGAAAATGGAGCCGGACAGGCCATGTAATGCGTATACGGATAACATGTGGATGTAATGGATAACCGGTGGAGCATTAGATTTATAGAATGGATACCAAGAGAAGGGTAGCACACTCGAGGACGGCAGAAAACTAGGTGGGGTGATGAAGTTAGGAAATTTGCAGGCGCAAGGAGTCAGCTAGCGCAAGAAAGGGTAATTGGAGATCGCAGGGAGAGGCCTTTGTCCTGCAGTGGACATAAATATAGGCTGACGATATATATATATATATATATATATATATATATATATATATATATATATATATATATATATATATATATATATATATATTATATATATATATATATATATGACGACACCTGGGCCGGTATTTTGTAGCGATGCCTTTCCGATCCTAATGCCTTTTCGCGCTTGGGCAGTGGTCAGAGCGATGGGCCGCTCACGTTATCAACGGGATCAGCCGGCCGTGTGCAGGGGATTATAAGACTAGTATAGCCGCTCACGTTATTCAACGGGATCAGCCGGCCGGTGTGCAGGGGATTATAAGACTAGTATAGAATAAAGCGTAAGGCATCGCTATACAAAATACCGGCCCTTGGTCAATATAACGGTTACCATATGATTGAAGTCCAAACTTCCCGAAATTTCAATGTAACTTGTGCATGTTATACGTTAGATATTATTATTTGATTGTATGTTGTGCTATGTTATATACTTGTATGATATAATGGACCCATTTGTTGTACCCAGCCAAATGAGGTGGACGCTTGACCGGACGCTTGCCCGGCATTATACCATTTCTCACGTGCGCCCTTACCAGGACAAGCAGGTTGTTCTTGGACATTTTAATAAGATTGATCGATTGATTGATTGATTGATTGATTTCACAGTTGAACTCCTCTACAACAAATTTGCCTGTACAACAAAGTAATTCAGGCGTTGACCCACAATTACTTTCTTTACAACGAATGCATGTAGCGTCGCCTCCACTGTCCTGCGCATCTTTCACTGAGCTGTAGTGCGCGTAGGAAGCGCCGGTCGACACCGCAATAAAGACCTCGCGGGAGGGCCCGCACTACACACGAGTTTGTCTAGACAGCCCCCTACCCCGGCTTCTCCCACCCACGCAAATGTGACAATTTGCTTGTAACTGACTACCGACGACATCATCATCGAAATCATCAACTATTGGAAGGAGGCGAAGGAGTTGAGGAACCTACAGACGAACCAAGACGAACCAATTTCGCACGGGAAGCACTGGCGGCATTCGAGCCTCTGCAGCTGGGCCTTACGTCGCTCCCGGGTTTTGCCTTGAAGCATGCCGTGAACCTCGATGCCATGAAGTCGACTGCAGTATCACATATATTTCGGTCAGATCAAGTGTGCAGTATAAGATTAACGACTTCTTCCACTGGCCTGCTCAAGTTGTTCGGTGCGCGATCTTTGAAACGAAGTGACCTATATATAACTAAGAATTTTGGAGGCCCCACGCGCTTCGTCATTAAGTAGCAGCACTGTATTTGCTTTCAGTAAAGCCTCCCCGCCCCCCAACAATTTCTTTGCACTGGAAGTGCGACTACCGGCCAGCTGGGAGGCGCAGGAATTGTGGCAAACTCCGATTTCAATAGCGAAATAATAATAATAATAATAATAATAATAATAATAATAATAATAATAATAATAATAATAATAATAATAATAATAATAATAATAATAAAAGAAGGTTTTCGGGGCGTACTGCCCAAATAGGGGTGGTATGGTCAAAGAGTAGATGAAATACCTATCTGCGTCATAGAAAACACCCATAAGTGATCAACGACGTTCGAATGATCTGACCTATGCTAATTTGGCATCATTAAGCAAAATTGCTATCCGTGAATTTCCTCCTTTTTTTTTTTTTTTGATGCCGAAAAATTTGAAAGGAACTTCACCTGATACTACCCATATTATGTTGTGGTATGGGTGATGTTGAATTCGGGCTTTTTTTTTTTTTTTTTTTTTTTTTCAGGCCGTAACGAACCAACAAACTTGGAAGTAATGGAAGTAATGGAGGGGATGAAAAGGCCCCCAATAAGAGCCTTGTCTGCTGTGTCCTCCGAAATACGTGCACAGACGCCACCGCTCTCAGAGTCTGCGTGACGCACAATACCTCGCAGTAATTGCTGAGCTACAAAGCTGTCCAACAGAGCAGTGGTTAGCGCGTGGTGCATGCACATAACCGAAGGGGTAGGAGTGTGATTCGCAGAAGCGGAGAAGCTTTCTTTTTTTTTTTTCTTTGCCATACGGCAAGGGTGACACTGGCTTGACGACAACTTCGCAGTAATGACGACGACCGTCGTCGTCGGCGTAGCGGAGAGGAAGGAGCGACGGATGGACACAGGAAACCCAGCTTCAAGCTCTTTACTGCTGTCGCATTGTACAAAGAGAGCTATGCTGCGCACGACGATATGTGAGAGACAGTGCAATTATCTGTTGTTGATGTTGCCGTGTTCAGATAAGCATTCACGCTCGAAGTTAAGCCAGCTTCAGCGACCATGCGGGCTGGTCCCAGCTGCTTCGGAATAGGCGCATTCCAGAGGCATTCTTATTTGAAGTGCGAAAGAGAGGGCCCCCCTTGTTCCCCCCTTATCGCAGCGGAGAACCGCGCAGCCTCCTATTTGAGCTGTAATTACATTTCACCCCAGAGTGTCACGCGCCCAGTAGAACAACACCGAGGAAACAGCGCAGCGGAGTTCACAGTCGGAGGGCACCGATGACGGAAAGAGCACGGCTCTTCGACCGCGCACAGCTCGACGACTCGTTCGTTCCGCTTTGCCGCGGCGTGGAGCAGCTCGCGTTCAGCAAACCCATAAGCACGCGGAGGGGCAGCCTGATTAGTCGCGCAGTAGGAGTGCGCGCACGCAGCGCGGTTCCCTATTTTTCGGTCTCCGGCACGGGCTGCTTGTGCCAGCATAAACAAGCAGCGACGGTGAGCCGCGCTGGCCGTTCGCGGTGTGCAAACAGAGCGCTGTTTCCAGCGGCGCTCTGTTCCAGCGGGCAACGGCGGTCTGCAGTGAGGAAAAGAGGAGCTCCTCTGGAATAAGTTAAAAACTACTACATTCTTCTTCTTTCTTCCGCGCTCACTTTCTCCTTCCCACTGCGAGAGTCGCTCGGGGGCGAAAACGAGAGCGCGCGCGCGTGCGAACGGGTGTGCATTTCACCTTCCGCAGTATAATGAAATGCAGATAATACTGGAAAGAATGCCGCACGGCTCTCGGCGTTCTCCTTTCCCCCCCTCGGCGCCCAGGGGGTGCTTCTCTAATCGCATTTTGTTCTTGGGGGCGCCCTTCTCTCGCGCGCCCCGGAGCTGCTGCTTCTGTCGCTGCCCTGCCGGTGCCTGCGCGGTGCGGAAATTACGCGCGACCAAAGATTGAAAGGCGCGCCCGGTGCGTGTTCCACTGCATGCATGGAGCGCTCCTTGCGCCCGGGGCGCAACTCCTTTGCCGCCTCTCGAACACAAACACGGCCGTTTCGTTTGTCGCGGCGCAAAACGAAATCCCTCCCGCGAGCTTTCTTTTCCCCGCGTTATTCAGCTCGCCGGCAGCGTGATGCGCTTCTCTACTGCATACCACCGCCAGCCCAGAACAATTCGTCGCACGTGGAGGAATGTTTCGGCGCCATTCCAAATTAAACCAGCACCGTTGGAGGCGACGCTGTGGTGCTCGGTCAAGCACTCCTGTGAGAAGAACGCCTATATTCAGCTGGGAATGCTGCGATAATGCACTGTGGGCACGCTTCGAATGATCTTCGCTGTCCGCTAAACGCGCGCGCCTACAATAAAGTCGCACGGCGCGGAGCTTTCTTGCTTCTTATTGCACAGGAAAGGTCACTATCAGTTATGTTCCAAGTTCACTTTTCCGCCAATCTCACGTATTCCTTTTTTCTCTCTTTTTTTTAACCTTGCTTGTTGAAATAAAACTTTGGCGGTGCGAAAGCTTTTTTGCCGTATTATGTTTCTAAGCCATACACTTGCCCCTCTTCCTGTTCCTTCTTCGCATAAACAAGCGCGCATTCATGCACAAAAATCAGCAAATCCTAATGGCGCAACCCCGGGTTTATCTGTTTCTGTGAAAAATATTGAGGTTTTTTTTATTTGGTAAACGTATCCAGATAAATGTTTATGTAGCTTTTGGTTCGTAGAAGATCAGACATTCCTCCATGCACTGAAAAAAAAAATGTGTGCCTACTACTATCTACTGTCAAGATTACGTTGTTTAGAAATTGGCCCTCTCGACTGCACGCAGGTTCTCTGTGCTAACGATTCTCACACTTCCGAGGTGTCTATGCGTTTTGGCATTCCTCAGCCCTGTGCATTATCTAAGGTGCGTACATTATCTAAATGGCGACGCCCCGAGATCACGAGTGACGAGGATAAAAATAAATTTGGTAATTAAAGAAAAGGTTTTATGTGGATAATAATCGTGTACATTAATGAGTATTCATAGTAAAGTAGTTTAATTGTCTGAACTTTGTTAATACGAATTTTAGAGATGCTATAAATATTGGCAATAATTTATAATCAAAGGGGAAAAAAACACTGAGAAAATTAGCACGGTAGTGTACTTATTTCGCTTATAACCTGTTGCAGAGGCCTATTGTGCCGACACCCCAGGAGAGAGTATCACGGGAAGCACAAGGCTCCGCCCAAGCTGGCAAAGGGGATATTCCAGAAGTTGTTTCCTTTGAATTCTAAACCTACGGCATTCTAAAAAAGAAGTATTCTATGATTTCAGGTTCACTGCAATGATTACACTGGGTAGAAGGGGCCAAAAAAGACCTGTGGGAATAAAAATTAAGCAGTGATATCCGACAACGCAGTCTGGTAAGTGATACTTCAAGTTTTTTTGAAACACTATCTGCTGTGCGAAAGCAAGCTAAGGTTCTGAAAATTATTGTTGTTTAAGACTGATGATTTCGCATGTTCTTCATGACGAGCAAACTTTCTGAAGCTTGCAACGCGAACACCGGTGGAGAGAATGAAGAACGTTGCGCATTGCCCGTGAACCAGTGTTTCGGGCCCCGCGTTTCGATTAATGCTGCGGTACGGTACACCAGATGAGCCTGAAAAAAAAAAAAAAAAAAAGCCGTCCGCGGTTGTCATCGTCCAATAAAAGCATTAATATGTGACCACTTGGGCAAAGTTGGCGTGGCGTTGTGACTAGAATGGCGGTATGGTAATTGGTGAGGTATATACCAATTCCAGGTGTATCTTACCGGTTTTCTGTTTTACTGCGCAAACCATTAATGTCCTAGGATAGAAAACTGTCATGCTGAGGCTACTTGATGTACAGCAGGCAATTCCTGCTCCGCTAAATGCAAGCAGAAGAAAGAACAAATGGCCAGAAAGAGCTGTTCGTCTGTGCGTTCTTGCACTTACCTTTTACGCCACAAACATTGACAGCATTGTCCTAGGGGACCGAGCTTGAACGTAACGCATACAGTAGCGTAATGCTCAAAGTGTAGCCGTTGAGGCGCTCTCATGAGCAAGCTAAAACAGATGCGTAGAAACAGAGCACTGACCAACAAGTTGGAGGCTGTATAGCGAATCTTTCCGCACATATCAGCCTTTGTGGTCACCGATAAACGAGTGCCTGCCCACGTCCCTGACCAATTCCGTAAAGCGCTTTGCGGTTTACTTTGGTATTTAACCATTTCTTCTTTTCTACCGTATATTTCTAGGTTAGATTTTGTTTCTGAAAAGCATCAATACGCTTAAGTGCCCGGCCTCGATCGGTCTGAACTGTGCGCACCTAGCTTACGTTTTCTTTGATCAGCGGATATGAATGTCTTTTGGTTATGTGCTTCAACTCATATTTTTGTCTATTCTCATTCCTCTCAATAAATAAATAAATAAATAAATAAATAAATAAATAAATAAATAAATAAATAAATAAATAAATAAATAAATAAATAAATAAATAAATAAATAAATAAATAAATAAATAAATAAATAAATATTACCTAACCTACGACCTGTTCTTTATAGGAAGCGCAGCCTCACTCTTTACTGCTGCTCCAGCTGTATACGACGACTATATTTATTATTTTCTTAGTTATGTAGAAAGCCAAAGCTGTGTTTCTATTCTACGACTACACGTACCTGTTTATCGCGCCTGAAGAACAATGGTTTCCTAAACGGTGCGAAGATGCTGCGAAGATGGCCACGCCCCCAATAGGTGCAACAAGCAACGAAACCGGTTCTCCACGTTTCGAAACTGAAGACCTGCCTAACTGACTAAAGGCTCGTCTTCGCGGGTGTTCCCGCATCACGTCCGGTTTGGTTTCTGATCCCATCGTTGCCTTGCGCCGGCGGAGATTGGCCATTCTCGCTGTACCAATTAATTTCCTCGTCCATTCTACTCTCTCATCTTTCTTTTTTCTTTTTGTTTTTGGGATGAACCAAGCGTTGGTCGCTGCTTTAGCAGACAGCGTGTCAGACATCCTGCAAACAAGGGCAATGTCGGTGGCGTGCACAGTTAGTTTTAACGGCAAGGTTTCATGCTTGTCACACGGGCTTCCCGCCCATGCATACAAGGCACCGGGCAGTCGTTTCTCATGCAGTTTTTTTCATTGTATATAAGGGTTCTCGGTATCGCCTGAGCCGTGTATTGGGGCATGCAATCAAAGATGCCATGGTTTGTCTGCGTTAATAGGGTGGCCGCACAACGTCTCAAGACGTCCCCTCATGGAGAGACAGATAAATACTTTATTTTTTAAACAACGTTGGAGACACTCACGAATAGCGTCGTATTCAATTGCACACTTTATTTAGTAACAACAGCAACAAAAGGGAAGAACGATCTTTAGTGCCTTCACAATAGACTTTTGTCATTTGAAAACAGGCCTGTTAGGTGCTTGCATCGACGGTCGACACAGACCTAGCTTTTTCCCATATTCTCACTTATCTTAAGTGTAAAAAAAACTAATATTTAGATTCATCTGCGCTGAGCGAACAAGTTTCTTTTTAGGTGCTCTGTTCTAACTAGCTGATTCACCGCGTGATTCTCTCTGTAGCCCTTATTACGTAACTCTTCAGTTGTTATTCGATTAGCTCTTTGGCAAATCAGTTCTCGATAAGGTCTCTGCATGCTCAACTTACTTCCTTGCTTAATTTTTCTTTTTTATCTATTAATGTTTTTCCTATCGGTCCTTTCTCCACAGCGTCGTGCTAAAGTGAAGTGCCGAGCGTTTCTCCTTCGCGTAAACAGACCAATATAAATATCGGCGGCAGCAGCTTCCGGACAAATGTCTAACGTAACTTGCACAACCACTGGCTAAACTCACAATCAAAAAGGAAGGTGCTTGCTAAAAAGAATTTCGGGAGTCGTTGCTGTCACATGCAACTGAAGCGTTAAGAGGCCTGGTGCTTTCACTCTTGTCTCTCTCTTTCGCTACACACCTACAACTGCCGCCTCGCCCTATCTCTAGCTCGAATACCCTAGTACTTGACGCCGTAATTGTCAACAGCGTTCAGTATGCACCACTGCGGCGCGGGTAGTTACATCCTCTTGTCACAATCAGAAGGCATCGAACGTCCCAGCAGTGCGGTTGGTTGAGCGCCGGTCTAAGGACCGAGATGAGCCAGTTTCGATTCCGTCATTGTACCTTCGATTATTTCTTTATTTATAGCGACGCCTACAGTTTCCACTTAAATGTGCTCACTTAAAAACACCAATCAATCCTTTTTTATCGCGCAGTGTACCAACGCCTGTGAAGCAACGGAGTCGCAGAAGCGTGCTTCTCCGCACAAAACAGCGCAATGTGAAGAAGCCAGCCTCGAAGAACCACTTAGAGGGAGCTATGCAGACACGCATCGACGCCTTCTGAGGTGCGTAGAAACTGGACGGACACATGTTCTTTGCTGCAGCTATTTTCGCTAAGCTGCGTTAATGCTGAACACCAAATGGTGTTCCGCCATTCTGTTACCACCAACTAGGGCCTAATAGCTGTGCGTTGCATAGTTTTGTCCACCTTTCCGCGACCTGGACATGCCCCACCCCCGCTCCGCTTCCTTAGCTTGGGTGCCATTCAATGCTCCATACGGCGCTCTTTCTTGAACGACTTGCTCACGAAAGACAGGTGAACGGGACGTCATTTCTGAAACGCATTTGATCATTCAATGTCTTTAACTTGGCGGCCGCATATTATTTCTTGACGTTCTTAAATTGGCTGACGCCCCAACAGCTTCCGTGTTTGACTGGTTTTATCCTTAAGGCAAATGGTCAAGAAATGTTTTTATAACTGAGTTATATGGGGGAGTTCCTGAAAGGCTTTAGGACGGCGGTGACGGCGGCGACGAGGGACGGCGTGGTTGTCATTGAGTAGCCACGGGCACATTGTACACAGCGGAGCTGGCACAGTAGAGCCGGCACAGCATGCTAGACCATGTACCACGTATATAGCGGATATAGCGAAGCTCTGATATAGTGAAGCGTTTGAAAAGACACTGGTATGACGAAGCAATTGCGCCGGATATAATGAAGTGCTTGAAAATACTCTGGATTAAAGAAACAATGGCACGGACCAGACTTCTGGGGTTCCCGAAGGGTGGGAGAACTCGTTTATACATATTCGCCATCCTTGTTGTACGAGTTCTCAAATATGCGTACATGTGCGACAAGCTCTTTTTTTTTTTCTTTTTTTTTTCCTAGCTAGCAGCCATGAATTTGATTTATCAAAAGCGATTCTGGTGTCTTTTTCTGTTTCTTTCTTCATTGGCGTGCTTCGATCGCTAGCAGACTTAAAAGTGACGAATGTGCAGAGCAGCCATTATACTAAGCACCAGGTGGCAAGTTCGATTCCCGACCGCGGCGGGCTCATTCCGATGGAGGCAGAAGGCCAAAGTACACTGTCTTTGGGTGAACGCTACAGATGGTCATAATTATTCCGCGCTCTCTTATAGCTGCCGTGTTGCTTAGGAACGTCAAGCCCAGTGACTCAATCAATCAATCAATCAATCAATCAATCAATTCCTCTGCATTGACTCGGCTTCACACACAGAGTGTCTGTGATGCACCCAACTCTCGAACCCAGCCACAAAATGATGAAAAAAAAAGTTTAAACTTTGCCTGGTCTTCAGCAGGATCATCAAGCTCGTCTGACATCACTGACTGCACGGAACAAATTCAAGTTCCCCTGGTAGCAGTAACTTTCTGATTATTAACTTTAACACACATCTTAAAATTGCAGAGTTGAAGTCGATCATTGCTCGAGGCGCATCCATTTAGTTAAAATTCTTGAAACTATAGCAGCAGTTTCAACATGTCCGTCGCGAAACTTGCGGCGAAACGCGTTGGTGTTCCACTCACGCATTCTCCCAGAAAGCTGTCCTTAAAGGGGCTCTAAAGAGGCCGGTTAAATCAGGCTCATTTGAACAATTACACTTGACGAATACCGAAAATACCTGTCGTGCCGTTAGCACAGTCCTGGTAAATCGGGAAAAAAAAGCAGAAGTAAAAGATGTGCTTGAAGTTACCGCGCTAGCTCCTCGTGACGTCCTGACAGTAAAACAGCGTCTTCTAGGCAGTAAATTTAATAGCTTATTGATAAACAAGGATTATATTGCATTCTAATGGCTATCGCACATTCCACTTCCGCCGCGAAATAGCCCAAGGAACCTCTCACAAGACGTTATTGTGGACACAGGGTTAGATCAGCATTTGTGATAAATGGAATTGTGTAGTGGGATGTATACAGTGGTGGAATTCTATATTCCGTACTGTGTGGATTGAGCTCGAAATAATCTGTGTGTTTGGCCATTACATCCATGTTAGCACATGGATTACCTTTCCTCAAAAGTTAAATGCCGCAAAGTGTATCCCGCGTTTGTGAAGCGACATTAAAGAGCAGTTAGACCCTGCTTAAACGCTCCGTTGTAGCGGTGCTACCTTTAATATCGTGATATTTTTGTAATCACTTTTTATTTATTGTTATTTAATTTATTTGAGCATTTACTTTATTTCTTACTATTGTTTTATTTGCAGAATAGAAGAGGGAAAAAGAGAGGCAGGAAGGTTAACCATAACTGAGCCCAGTTAGCTATCCTGCATACATCTCAAAGCCGCAAGCTGTCGGTGTCGGTTTTGGCTTTCGCTGATAGCGAGCTGCGTGTTCCGCTTGTCGATCACAGCGTACGCGATGACCTGGCGTTTGTCGAGTCATGCAATCAGCGGAGTTCAAATCACTTTTGGAACCGGTGTCACGGCGCGCGGGCGCGTTATCAAGCGGCACTTTTATTTCGCGCTACGAGCAAAGCACCGAAAAAAAAATATATTTACGCAGGTCATAGCGCGCTGAAAACGACTGAATGGGATGTTTTAGGACACCAAAACCGCATTTCCCTTAGGAACTCACGCCCTTAGTTCATAAATTTAAAACGTTGATGAGTTAGTCTTCTTATTGTTGTACTAATTACCTGGGTAATTAGTAGAATACTTTTCCTAGTGACGCCAGAAAACATATGACCGAATAACGTAGGTTTTGTAATCGTATATACCTTCCATTTTTTTTATAGCTGGCTAATTAACGCTAGCTGGCTAATTAAGCTGGTTAACGCTAGCTGGTTAGCTGTGACATGTACGCAAATATGACAGGTACTGTACGACCATCACGCATCCTCGCTACCGATGTCATCACGCAAACAAAAAGTGCGGATTTTTCTTTCTTTTTTTTTCTTTTTCGCTCTCTCTTTTTCTTTTTCCATGTTGAGATGACTTCTCAAGTTTGCGAAATGATCGTCGGCGAACAGAGGCACAGCCACCGACAATATCTCATCGCTCGTGCCTTCTCGTGCAAGCGGACGCCCGCATGACAGCGAACCTGCATGACTCCCAACAACGAGCATTCCCTCATCGGCAGCGCGTTTCGTGACTCGCGTATACTACCTTTTCTCGCGTAAGCACCATAGTCGGCTCGCAGAGTCGAGACACCGCGCCCAATTCGCAGTGGT
Source organism: Dermacentor silvarum (assembly GCF_013339745.2). Classification (NCBI taxonomy): domain Eukaryota; kingdom Metazoa; phylum Arthropoda; class Arachnida; order Ixodida; family Ixodidae; genus Dermacentor; species Dermacentor silvarum. The sequence continues at coordinate 77,197,352 of NC_051154.1, read as the reverse complement.
TTTCGTTTTCTTCCCCCCCCCCCCCTTTTTTTTTAATACTCGGTAGCCCAAGGCACGTCTCTGAGAGCCGCGGCCTATTAGCTTTGGCTGACCAAGCCCGTCCATGTATATGCACCGTGTGTCGCGCCAACGTCGGCAGTGTTGTGCGGCGGTTAACCGCGCCACGACTCGGGAGAGCTTCATCGCAACTGCAGCCTCGCCACGAGGCCGACTTGGCTCTGGCGTCGGTGGAGTTCGCTGCGATCGCCATTAGGGCCGCGCGTTGGCGCAAATTGGCCATTAGCCCGGTGCCAGCTGCGCGGTGGCCCATCCACCAGGAACGTGCAGGACATTGCGAGCCGCACCGCCTCGAAAACAGGTAAACATAAAGAAAAAAAAAAAGGGGGGGGGGGGGTGCCGTGATGCGTGGGCCATCCCATTCCTCGGAGCTTTCTCCGCACGTAAAGACCATTATACCGATTTCCCTGAGAGCAATATATGCGCTGCCGTGCGCGCAGGTTCGGAACTTGGCCAGAACCTTCGTGTCACGGGGAGTCGTGCGTTCAGTGCAGACGTTGCCTGTGCTGGTTGCGGGAAAAGCGTCTGCTGCTCTCTGGGCTCTTCGAGTTCGAGCTCGTCGTCCGCACAACTGCAGGCACGTGAGGTGATAGGAGACTAAGCCGAATGAACAGACGAGAGTGTTGCGGGTGCCTAGAGGAAAGAAATAAGAGGAGGCTTACGACAATTTCGTGGGTCAACTGCAAAACACCGGACTCACGAAGAGGGCGATTAATTTCAGGCGGATGAAAACGTGGGACCCCTTTGGCGGCGTGGTGTATCTGCGGCAGTAATTAATTTTGCATTTTTGACGAGTTATGCAAATTTTCCTGCTCTTTAACGAATTTACGCGTATCTATTCAAAAGGAATAGACCCTATCGAGTGATCAGCCTTTGTGGTAAAACAACGACACGTGATTTCGACAATTTAACCACAATTATTGGGATGTGCGCGAAACTTCACGAAATAGTACATCTAGAGATATGCCTCATGAGACTGTGATCCTATGAGCGTAATTATATTACTTACTTCGGCAGCCTGCGTGAAACACGGTTTGTATGCTGTCGCTGAGCAAAATTGTACAGTGGCCCGCTAAAGAACCTGCAACGAAAATTAACAATTTTCAGCACTGCACCGGCCATGCAGAAATATGTGTGACGAAAGGACGATGGCGTCAACCCCAATGCCGATTTATTTACAACACGCGCGCCTTCGTCTCTTTTGTTCACGGTCGTCCTATGAAATAACCGTCAACCACCACATACCGACGATGCATTTTACCGAGTGATATGTCACGAACGTCAGAAACCCATTTTTCTTTTTTTTTGTATTTTTAATTTAACGCTTAGATTCCAGAAGCGGCATCTGCATATGTACGTTGACAAAGTACAGGTCTCCTCATATTTGTTATGGTAAAAGCCGCTTTTCTTCGCCTAAACACACAGGTTGCTATGTCGCTGCTGCGTCCTGTATTTTCATCTCATCTAGCTCGCAGAATTCTAAACGCACTTCACGGCTGCTTTGCATTGTCTATGACGAAACAATGGCTTAAATCAAATAAGTGTCAACTTTCTCAAAGCTGAGAGCAAGAATGATTATAAACAATTTTCATGCATTTCTTGATGCCACGAATTATGGTGGCATTCGTGGTGGGCAAAGGGCCCCACCATGACGAGGACGTCTTTGGTGCAGCCGTGAAGGCCGACAGCGAATATGCATGGCATCCGGCAACAAGGTGATAAAACCAGGTTGGAAAACCCTCTACCCGCATCCTGCCAACCTAAGCCTCATAAGCATTTGGTCATGTCACACTTCAAACCAATTATAACATGCTGCTGCGATATGTTCCCCGAAGACACCGCATGTGAATGCCATATGGCCCAAACCTCGACGTGAGTTTCACGCCCCTGCGCTAACACGGTCAAGCTCCAGGCAAGCATACGGGCGAAACGTCTGTAAAAGAAACAAGACCGTACCTAATAAAGTTCCTATAGAGCATCGACAGTACGTACATACACTTGCCCAGAAAACTTCTGTCGGTTAATTAAATTCTGTTTAGCTTTACTTCCTAAGCTCCACCTTGAAGTGTAAAATGTGCCCAATAATTGCCTAATGAATACTTTGCCGTTGCAAAGTATTTCCACTTTTTATATAGCACTCCCCACATTATGGGAACGTTTGTTTGCCGGTGCACTATCAGCATAAAATCAAGAGTGAACAAGAAAGCGACGAGCATGCGTTGTTGAGATTACGCGTTCGCTTGCGATTGTAACAGTGACTTGATTAAGGCTCAAGATCGTACACAGGACTACACGGTGCTTAAAAATGATATGAAACTATTTCCCTTCGAACTCCTATATGAAATCATGCATGGCAGATGGTCTGGCTTTTTTTTTAAACTATGGAAGCTGCGACTTGTGGTTACGTGTCCCCACAGACCCGGATTCAGAATCAAACAGAAATGGCATGATCCGGATGAAAACATTGCGGCTCCCACCAGTTGATGATGGTGATGATTCATTGGCATCCGCTTTGAGACGGGGCAGTGACAAATAGTCACCTAGCCTGCTTCGATTGATCAGGTATGCTATACATGCTTTTGATTCTAGCATTTTTGGAACATATCCTTAATCTTTTTTCACTTCCTCAAAACTTCTCTACCTACCGTGTACCGCTACCTATGCCTGTAACGGTATCTGCCTGTATCAATCTCTTCCGTGCTTTTTTTTTTTTTTTCGCCAATACTCTAACGTTTCTTGCTTATCCCGACTGCTGACCGGTTCATGCTTCCGTCCACTTTAAATCCAAGCACTTCTGGAATGTGTATGTTACCTACGGGTCTCACTGGCTGAATCCTTTCGCATTCCATCCTGAACACTTTGGAGCGCCTCTCGCATGCTGCTGTGAGTACTACTGCCCGAGGCGCGCGGCACGGTCCGAGCTCGGAATGCCCAGCTGTGAGATCTGGCCTGAATTCGCTGGAAGAAAATAAAACCTGGCTGTCCGTGGTCTCGGTGTCTTTCTTGAGGGCCACAGCCGAGTCCGAGAACCCGGGTCCCCACTACGGTTAAGGCCAAATGTGTAGCAGTTTCTGCACCGTCTGCCCCCTTCACGAAAAGTGAATGGTGGTGTAGACTTTCGTTTCCCTTCATCTCTCTTCGGCACCAAAGTTCGGTAGTTACGTCGGCGGTCTTCAGAAGAATGGTTCCCGATATCGAGGAATGAAGGCCTAACGACTGACCCGTCGTTATGGTAACAGGCAGGTGGCTCGCCATGTCAGTGGCTTGGATTGGCGTGGCTTCGCTCGTGACAGCTCGCACCTTGAAACGAAAGCGTACATAAACGCGCGAATGCGACGTAACCCCGAAAGACAAAGGCATGTATAACGCATGAACAATTATCGCCATTTCGGCTTTCCTAAGCCGGCGAGAGCTCGTGCCTTGAGGCGACTGAAATTCTCATTGACGATCACAAACGCACGAACGCGTCCGAACGTTTCTATGAAGCTTTCTCGACTCCAAGTGGTGTGTGACAAATTGGCACGGTTCCATCCGGAGGAAACGCCGCGTCGAGTGCGAAGGCGATGAAAGCACGCGAGAGTTCCCTGCGTGAGTTTTAGCGATGTTTCATGACAAATAAGGCTGCACCAACGGCCAAGTGTTCAACGGGCCGAGTTCGGTTGTTCAGCCAGAGGAAAAATGCACGTGAGGAAAGTATCTTGTAGGGCTTTCAATCCGAGCAACAAATGTTGTGACCGCGCTAGTAGCGTAGACTTGCCCAATCGCTGACCACGTGCTGTATGCACACCTCTTTGAGGCCATGCTTTCACTGTTCCTGTAACAGTAACGAGTGTGTAGCTTCTGTGGTCATTTTACTTGGTTCAGAAATCAAACAGCCGTAATTAGTCGTTGTTGTTTGCGTTTCATTTGATGCTAATGGTACATATATGCACTGGTTGTCACTACCCAAGGTAGAAGTGAAAGCTTATCATGAGGAGCAGCTTACCTGTAAGGGGTTGGCGTTTGGAGGCTGGCTTTCGCCAGCTGTGGCCGTCGGGAACCAGACAAAGACCAAATTCAGACGAACGAAGAAAAAAAATTTAATGTGGCATATTGAAACAAGGTACAGACCCAGTATTCTTAAATGAAGTGGCTGATACGATTCTTTATTACACAACGGCAAGTGATATGGATATGACATATAAAGAAACAGAACATTCGCTAATACACTGCTGCCGTACCTGCATCAAACAGGGCTGCTTGCATTTTTTGATGCATTTTGTTAATTTTTGGCACATATGCCTTGCGGCAAATCCTCAAATAAAAATAATTTAAAAAGAGGACCTCAGTAAACACTATGTTACGAGGAAAGGAACACAAAAAAATGTACCCCACCCCTCTCCTCCCTCCCATTTAGAGTCTGCACTCAGTGAAATCAAATTAAGGGACAGAAACCGGGCGGTCCATTCACAGCGACGCAAGGTGTTCGTTGTCGGGACGTGATGTTGGCGGCGAAGTGTTCCACGGTAGATGCTCGGTGATTGTCACGCACTTGGTAACCCCCGCCGTCCCACGACAACGTCTCGGCAAATACTCGCAGGCTTCCACTTGACGCTTCAGTTTAGGCGCCCTAAAAGCCTCCATAAGGAGAATTACAAATTTGTTTTTGGTTCGACTGTTGACCCGAGTAGGGTGCACGTGCGGCGAGGTCATGGAGGAATGAAAGAAACTCAAAGCGGACACAGGTATTTGCATATTCAAGAACAGAGAAAAGCATTTTATTAAAGTAACAGAGCGAGATCATATAAAGAGAGGAAGAGATCGGGACGCGCTAAAGGCAAAACAAAATAACGCAAGAGCTTAAGAATACGCTCTACACGAGAGGACGAAAAAGAACGTTGAAATATTCTACGAGATGGGAGACAATGTATGACCAAGAAAAAAACGCGGCCTATGGGTTACCCGCTCCACGTGGAGAAGCCGGACTAGGCCTATGACGACGTATTTGCTTTCTCCCGTGTCATGTTAGGGCATAGTCTAACAGTCGAGGAGGCTATGGTTAGGTAAACTGCCTTGAGCGCAGAGGGGTGAGGTTAATCACCCGTTACCTGACTGCGTCCGTACGGGATACGGTTGTATACCCATTCCCTGCCTTCTCTCTCTCTACTCCTTACCTAGGTGCTTGACCTGAACGTCTGCCTCGCGGGACGGCCGGTTGGACGAAGTGCCTCTTTGATAGAACGCTTCTGTCTCTATTCGTTGCATTTTCATCAAATTTTCCACGTTTTTCGGGGACGCTGCTTTCTGCCTCGTGGCGACGGCGGCGGAGCCTTCCCCAGGCCCGCCCAGCCTGAGGTCTGCTATGGCAAGCTCCCCGGGGAATCAACACGCCTGGTCCAGCACCAGCGAGGTCATCAGCGAGACTCGCTGCCTTGTGGCTATGGACGCGGAGTCAACTGCGGTGACACCCGACCAGAGATCAACCACGACGAGCTCATCGTGGAAACGGAGTTCCTGGTCCAGCACCAGCGAGGACACCGAACTGTACTCGGTCACCGGCGACAACTCGTCAGATGACAGCTTTGAGTCTGTGATGAGCAGGAAGCCCAAAAGAAGGATTCTCAAGGTGTCTTCACCAGCGAGGACATTAACCATGAAGACAAAAAGTGAACGCTGGCCGCACTCCGTCCTCTTCGTGCCCGAGGACTCCTCCATCAGCCTCCGAACACTTAACAGGCAAGCTCTCTCCGTGTACCTCGAGGTGGTCGCGCCGAATGAAATAAGGGAAATCGAAATAAACACGCGAAAGAATATCCTCGCTGTGGACGCGACAAATGGCAACGCGTTGGACAAGCTTCGGAATGTAACAGATTTGGGAGGCATCAAAGTCCGAGCGATGGTATCATTGGACGGAGCTTGCATGGTGGGCGTCATTTACGACATTGATTTGGCCATAGCGAACTCAGACCTGCCAATTGTCATCAAACCGGCGACCGAGGGAGTTATCATCACGCATGTGCTTCGCCTTGGTAACACCCGCTGCGTTAAGCTGATATTCAAGGGCGATTCCATCCCTTCGCATGTCAAGGTTGGCCACTTCCGACATGCTGCTCGGCCATTCGTCCCCGAGCCACTTCAGTGTCATAACTGCATGAAGATTGCATGGCCATGTGAAGGGCGTCTGTACAAACAGTACGGTTTGTCCTCACTGCGCTGAGTCGCACACTGTGGACGCTTGCCGCGCAACAAATCTAAAGTGCGGTAACTGTGATGGCTCCCACGATTCCTCATCCAAAGACTGCCCGCAAATACGGAGAGAAATTGCCGTGCTTAAACAAATGGTCAGAGACGTAGAAGCTGCTGAGACTGTACGACGCCGGCGTAATCGTCGTCGCAAGCGTACAAGACGGGGTGCTGATCATACGCAGAACGTACTTAACCCACTACCTTCGAGTGCCAGTAAACATACAAGCACGAAGAGGATTGAGACTGAGAAATCTAACGCCGCGAAAGACTGGCCTGCGCTTCCGCGCACACAGCCTGCCAAGGAGCCTCCCCAACTGATGTCTACTTCCACGCATACTTCGGTTGATGAAGTGCCAAGAGTTGACCGACAGATCATACCGATGCTGCGGTCCCTAATGAATGTCATTAAAGAGCTACTGACAAGTATCGCAACTCCAGCCGCTTGAAGTGGCCTGTAAGTGCTGGAGGCTCTCAGCCCAGTCTTAGCAGCCCTCGAGTAGAACCATGGCTGACAATCACCAATCGTTCCGCAAAGAGGTCAGAGAAGCATCGATAATCCAGTGGAACGCCAGAGGACTTAGATGTCGGATGCCTGGCTTTCGTCAGTTTGTATACTCTAACCGCTTCCCAATCATCGTAATCTGTGAACCGAAATTAACAAACCCAGTCCGGCTATTCGGCTACGAATCCATCATGTCCTCAGCCTACAACGAAAGCAGCAAGGTCGTTGTATTTATTCGTCGGGAGCTTACCTACGTCGTTCAGCATGTGCCGCCTCATGATGAGAATCAGTATGCTTGCCTGACTGTTGAGAAGAAAAAGGTAGCCTTTACACTGGTGGGTACCTACTTATTCCCATCAACCCGGTTTGACAGCAAGAGACTAGAAGACCGTGACCCATGGTCCATGGATCATCACAGGGGATTTAAACGCTCACCACCCTATTTGGGGTAGCTCCAAAATTAACGCAACCAACCGACGACTGGTTTCATTTGCATCTGACCATGAACTGCCCTTGCTTAATGATGGGAGCCCTACCTTTCTACGAGGCTCATCATACAGCAGCTGTTTAGACTTGGCATTTGTGTCACGTCGCTTTGCTACTACTGTGAAGTGGTTTTTAGACATTGAGACGCATGGGAGTGAGCATATCCCCAGTTACCTTAAGATCAAAGGTTTGACCAGCTGTCATTCGCCAAACACAATCCGGCGTATTGACTGGTCTACATTCGAAACCAGCATGGAAGAAGCTTGTCGCAAAGGTCTCCCTTCTGGCCTTCAGCAAGCGATCAAAGAAGCAACGCAGAATGCGATGTGCACACTGACATGCACTTCCATGCTCTCAAAATCCGACGTGGAATTGGAGCGACTCCGTGCGATTCGTCGGCGTGCCGAACGAAGATACCGACGCACAAAGTCCATCCATGATCTAAGAATAGCCAGACGCACGCATAAGAAGATCCAGCACCGAGTGGACAAATTGGAGTCTCAACGGTGGGCAAAATTTTGTGAATCCCTAGACCCCCGAAAATCTCTTTCTCATATATGGAGAACCGTGCGAGGCCTACGTACATTTCCCGAACAACGCGTGCCTATCAAAGCCCTGGCGCTTTTCCAACGTCGAGAGAACATTGAGGTTGAGGAAGATTTTTGCATGAAGATTGCAGGCCAATCAACGTACACAGGCATCCTTGGTGCTAATAGCATCATGCCCCATCCACGGGTTTCACGCATGGACCTGCCCTTCACCACCGAGGAGCTTGATGCGGCTCTTGCTTTGTGTAGTCGGTCGTCGTCTCCTGGACCAGATGGCATATCGTGCCGCATCTTGTACCACCTGGGTGAGAGAGCACGAAATGCGTTGCTCGATATATTCAATGAATCCTGGTGGGATGGAAACGTCCCTCAGGAATGGAAGACAAGCCGTCTGGTGCCACTCCTCAAACCCGGCAAGTCACCACTAGAGCTCACGTCATACCGCCCAATCGCACTGGCAAGTTGCGTAGGGAAGGTGATGGAACGCATGATCCTTGCCAGATTAGAGTGGTACCTGGAACGCCACAAAGTTTATCCAAACGCTATGGCCGGTTTTCGACGTCTCCGTTGCTCTATTGATAATGTCATCGATCTGGTCACTTATATCCAGCATCAAAAGAGATTGAAACGGTTATCTGTCGCCATGTTTCTTATGACAATGTTGCTCATGGCGCCATACTTAACGCTCTTGAATCGGTCGGCCTTGGTGGTCGAGTGTACCGGTACGCCCGCAACTACTTACACGTAAGGCCCTTTTCTGTGCAGACCGATGACGGTCCGACCTCACAACACTACACATACCGCGGTGTTCCCCAAGGTGGCGTCTTAAGCCTCACACTATTCAACCTTGTTCTTGTCGGTCTCGTGCAAGAGCTGTCCAGATATCAATGTGCTCCGATGACATCTGCGTGTGGACGTCAGGTGTAACACGTCTTCAGGTGCGCGCGAGGCTTCAAAAAGGTGCGACTTCAATATCGGCGTATCTTAGCGAACAAGGCCTCCAGATTACACCTGAGAAATGTGTGCTGGTCACGTTTACGCGGAAACCAATGACGTCCTACGCCATATCCATCAATGGGCAAAAAGTAGGTTACGCCAGGACGCATACATTCTTAGGGGTGATCATTGATCAAGACCTCAGCTGGAGTCCAGCCGTGACCATGTGGCCTACCTGAAGAAACGCCTAACGGCCATTTCACACATTTTTAAATTTCTTGAAGAAAAAACATGGGGAACGTCAGTACACGTGATGTTACAACTCTAAAGGCGCTGTTTCTCGGATACCTGAGGTATAGCTTACCTGTACTGAGCAATACCTGCAGAAGCAACATCCGCACAATCGAAAGTGCCCAGGCGCGGGCCCTAATTAGGGTTTGTCTTGGATTGCCACGATGCACATCGACAGCGGAAACAATTGCAATAGCTCAAGATTACCCAGTGAGAACTCATACGACATTGGAAGTGCTCAGAGCGCACATCAGGCACATTGCCCGCGCCCCTTTCCATCACCTCGCCACGCTGCCGAAAGACCGACCCAATGCCTCCTTTTTCCAGGTGATATTGACGTACCGTGACTGCCTCCCTCGAGATTATACGCCTGCCGAGAGGCTGCTATCACCTCCTTGGTGTTTGGCTCGCCCACAAGTTCGACTCTCGGTACCAGGGATTCGAACGAAAGCAGGACTCTCGTCACCAGCTCTCAAGCAGCTATCTCTACTCATGCTGCACGAGACATACTAGGACCACCTTCACATTTACACTGATGGCTCGACAACTCTTGACGGATCTACAGGAGCTGTAATCTTCCCCGAAAAAGCCGTGACCTTTCAGTTTAAAACTGGTCACCGGACAACATCGAATGTTGCGGAGCTTGCTGCACTTCGCAGCGCCCTTCACATGCTTCATGAAGATTTGCCACGAAAATGGAGTATATTTACTGATTCGAAGGCAGCCCTGCAGTGTCTGCTATCTGCTCTGCGTCGAGGACCACAAGACCAACTTGTGCTTGAAATAAGGCAGATATACCACCAACTAGTAGAAAAAGGACATGATATTACTTTTCAGTGGCTCCCAGGCCACTGCGGCATCATGGGCAACCAACAGGCCGATAAAGCTGCTAGGAGGGCTCACGAAAATGCTGTGAAGGAACCCATTCCACTTTCAAGAACCGATGCAGCAGAAAAGCTTCGTATACTCGCGCCTGATGTCACTCGATCCATGTGGAATACGCCAGGTTTCCGGCATACTCGACTGTACCGCTTGGATCCATCCCTCCGACTACATATTCCATCTGGACTTTCCCGAATCGAGACAACTGCTCTCTGCCGACTGTGGCTTGGAATATATTTTACGAATGCGTTTGCTTGCCGCATCGGAATGGCTGACAGTGCTACCTGTGATAGTTGCGACAGCGAGGAAACAATCGAACATATCTTGTGTCATTGTCCCCGCTACAACTCCCAGAGACAGACGCTCGTGACGACGCTGGCGCGCCTCGACGACCGGCCGCTTTCTGAGCAGACGATCGTAGAGTGCCGGCTGACGCGGTCTTCACACCAGAAGGCGATGAGCGCGCTGCTGAGGTTCCTCCGGACAAGCGACCTGCTTGAACGACTGTGACACTCCTGAGTTCCTTTGTGTGTGCGCGTGTGTGTGCGTGTGTGTGTGTTTTTTTTTTATCTCCCTCTCTTTCTATGTGTGTGCATTTTTCTTTATCTTTCTGTCTCCCCATTCCCCTTCCCCAGTGCAGGGTAGCAAACTGGATATCCACCTTCCGGTTAATCTCCCTGCCTTTCCCGTCTCATTTATCTCTCTCTCTCGCGCGCGGGACGGCAGGGCACGTAGGGACGTCAGCCGTTTGTGACAACGACTTTTGAGATCTTTCGTAGCATACGGATCGGTAGTTTTAATAACGTTCTCGAGGCGTTGGCGGTCCCTTCTAGTTGTGTTTTATTGCGATAGCAATTATATGGGCACTTCAACCGGATTTCTGCCGTCGGCGTCGCCGTGAGGTTCCGTATAGATTCCAAGGGCGATAAAATCGTCGCTGCGCGCCGTATGCGCGAGCGAAAGCCCGCGGGGGACGCGCGCTATCACGGAGGGCGAACCCCCCCTCCCCCCCCCCCCGCGCGCTATCACGGAGAGCGAACGCTCGGCGGAAAGCAAACGTGACCGTCGCGCAAAAGACCGTGGCGGTATGGGAGGGAGGGAGGGAGGGAGGGAGGGAGGGAGGCGGGGCGGCGCTGTGCTCCGGCACCAAAGGCGTATCTTGCCACTCAATCTCCCACGCGAAAGCAACAAAGCGGGAAGAGGGGGTGAGGGGGGGGGCAGCTTCTCCTCTGCCAACAACTTCTGTGCGTTTTGCCCGGGGATGCCGGTCGTCCACACCGTCTCTTATCTCCACACGGCTCTGACCTTTCTATGCGCTGTGCATTCGCCGCTCAGTTTCCGTTGAAGCGATAGACCGCGCGAACCTGCGCTTGCTTCCAGCGTTTTGACAGTCGTTGGCTGCGGTCATTCCAGTGTGATCTATTCATGTTTGCTTGTGCGCGCTGACACCACGATTGTTAATTCAGTTAGTGAGCCAATGTGTCCAAGTTTATGCAGCCGATAAAACTACTATCCCTACCCTGAATAGCTCTCTACGATTGCGATAGCAAATTTGCTATCGCAATCGATGCTTCGCCTTTCGGGCGAAACTGCGACATTTTTTCGGTAAACACAAAACATACACGTGCACGCTGGTGGCCACCGCTGTTCAAGCTCTTGTAACAGTTGCTTGCACTGACGAATAATTTAATTTAAAGGAATGATACTCAATATATAGGCGCGTGTGCACTTGTGCATAAAGATTAGTGGCTTTGGTGAAACTGAAATTAATTACTCGACAAGTGTGACAGTAGTCGCATATGTTCGTATATCGCACGATCGTATTGGCAAAGGCAATGGTTCCTGCTGCGGAGGCAGGAACACCCGGTGTCATGACGTGTTCGCAGAGCTCGGACTTGCGCAGACTGAAGCGCAAGGTGACGCGTCGTCGACAGCTGCTCCGCAGAACGGGTAAGATACAACGTTGGATGCGCCAGAGGCAATACATTGTATACGTTCACCGCGAATACCGCCCCAGCTTTTCCCCTCTGATTTTCGTTTGGAATAAGGAAAGCGCTCAAAATATTCACACAATATTTATCCGACGTCTCAGTAATCTAATACAAAACTCTTTGCTTGATTCTGGTTAACCTCCCTGCCTTTCCCCTTTCTTCTGTATATATCTCTTTGCTTGATACTGCCGCGCTTGGCTTGGATGATCACCTTTAAACTCTCGAGGCAGACATATGAAAGACAGATAAATGCAAAAACTATGGTTCTAGAGCCAATATGGAACATATGCTATGGGAATGTCGAGGCATAACAAACAATAATGGGGATTCAGCCTCTCGCGATCGCCTCTGCGCGTGCTGGGAGACTGTGTTGCTCAGCTCCGCCCTTGCAGATCAACTTTGGGCTGTCCAGCGGGCCGAGGAAGCCGCCAGGACTCAAGAACCCCTGGCCGTCACCTAGGAGGGACCTTTTGACCGTCCCACAAACTCGCAGGGCCTTTCAGTAAAGTTCCTTGACTGACTGATGCATCAAAGGTAATTGAATGGCGGATTCGAAAACACGCCTTATTCCCATGAATCAGTCCGACACACGGCGCATCTTACGAGGCCTCAAGCGCGAACTGTATATGTACAGCTGGTTCACAGAGAGCACAAAAGAATCAACCCTATATATGCAGTTCACCCACATCTTGAGTACCAGCTAGACCCTCAGCTTTGACGACGCCATGTCCTCGGAACTGCTTACACAAAGCACTTTTTATTTCGAATTAGGCATGTGACCTCTGACGACGAGGATGTATGCCACCTACGCCTCGACTGCCCCAGGCACGTTATACGCATAGACAGCGCCTCGAACATTAACTCCATTTACTTGATTCACATCAATTTTTTAGCTATCCAAAGTGTTAGGCCTATTGCCATCAAAAGTATTGCATTGCAAAGCAATGAAATCCCTTCAACGCTTCTTTGAAGACACTGGCATTTGCAACGAATATTCAGTCAACGTGTATGCCTCATTGTTACACCCCAGAAATTCTTGAACTTTGTTACAACGAAATCTTTTCGGTAGGCACTTTACTCTTAGTGCTGCTACATATTAGTCTGTTTTATTTAGGTGTCGCCTAATGCAAGTATTTTTTTTATCCTATATCATTAGCCAAGTGAAAAGGGATAGCCGTCGCCAGCAAACGGCAACGACTCCTCTCTTCTTTTTTATCTCAATAAGATAAATAAATAAACGCTTCTGCTGCGACTGCCTGCGTTTTTTTGAGGAAAGTAAATTGGGTCGAACTCGGTCAAAGCCTAGTGTGGTAACGCATATAAAACCATCCATTCTTGCGGATGACTTCAAGCTTGTTAGTCATCTCGAAGAACCATCACTCGCAAAGGAAATGGTTATGCGCAAACAAAAAAACACAGACACAGTAATAGACGTGGACGAGCGCAAACTTTCAACTGACTTTATTTTTTCCTGCGTTGTCAATATATACTCTCAATGACGTAGGTACAACAGCGGTGATTACATGACACGCTTCAAAGATTACAACGTGCCCCGCAAGAACATCATCTCAGTTTCTTTTAAAGAAATTGATGTATCACTTATACAGCCATCTCCTTTTGACGAAATATGAAGGGCTTCCAACAGTTCACGGGCAGTAGTATCACGGCGTTTGCCCAAAATTTTGATGCCTCGGAAATTTGGTACACACATGCAATGCCGCACGTGCGCAGACAAATGCGCATTTTCATTATTTTTAATCGACAGCTCATGTTCCCTTGCACGAACGTTGACGCACCGGCCAGTTTGCCCTACGTACGTCTTTCCACATGATAGCGGAATTTCGTACACAACGCCAACCGCGCATTTTACGCAGGGCGGCTCGTGCTTTTTGCCGCATCCTCCAGGATTCTTCTTGTTAGCAGCACAAATCCTCGGGCAGAGCCCAGCGAGCTTACGCGGGGCTGAAAAAACAATTGGCACAGCGTGCCTACTCGCAACCTTCTTCAAATTATGAGAGGTGCGATGTATGTAGGGCAACACTTCAGGACGGCTCCAGCACTGCAGCCCAGTTTTTGCACCAGCGCGGGCTGCTTTTGACTCTCGCAGAAGAACCTCTGCAACTGCCGTAACTACCGTGCAAGGGTAACCGGCGTCCAACACACGCCGAACCTGGACATTAAAACTATCCTGCATAGCATGTGGGCACGATTTCCTGAGTGTAGAACCCAGACAAAGTTTCACAATCCCCCGCTTGACGAGCTTAGACTGCGCAGAATCATATGGTGCGACGAGGTTTATTGTCGTCGATAACGTTGGAAGAACGTTACGTAAAGGTAGGCACTGCAAGGGCTTTTCGTAGCACGGGGCTCACTCGCGATCCCGGCACGATACTTCCTCTTCCTCTTCAGTCGGCGCATACACAGGGGCGACCTCTGCTTCATTACAATGCCCCGGGAGCGAAGCATAGCCATCCTGGCGACTCAGGGCGCAGAGAAGATGAGTGGGTCGTAATACGGTTTCAGGCGGTTGACATGTACTGTCTCTCGCCCACGACGACGCAGGTCTGGTGACACTGAGCGGCTCAACGACGTAGTTGACCGGTGAAGTGGCATCGGTGATACGGTACGGACCGTGATAACGCGCCAGGAGTTTGGAAGAGAGGCCAGGAATGTGGGCTGGTATCCAAAGCCAAACAAGCGAACCGGGAGCAAAGCGGTGGTGGTGGTTGATGAGTATGGTCATGTCGTGTCTTTTGACGTTCTTGAGTCTCGCTAGTGAGGGAACGTGCCAGCTGACGGCAATCTTCAGCATACTTGGTGACTTCGGAAAGCGGAGTGTACTCTGCGGCGTCAGGTTGGTACGGCAGTATGGTGTAGAGCACTGCACGGGCTCGGGCTTACCCGAAAGCCCGGGCCCGGCCCGGCCCATGGGCCGGGCCGGGCCGGGTATAGCAGTTTTTTCACGGGCTCGGGCCGGGCTCGGGCACGGCGTGTGCTTTTTGACCCGGGCCCGGGCTCGGTTTTTTCACGCGGGCCGGGCCGGGCTCGGGCTTTCTGCGACTTATTCTCGGGCTTCTCAACTCTGAAAAACATGTATTTTTCGGTCTCGGGCCGGGTTCGGGCCGGTTTCGAGGCGGGCTCGGGTCGGCCTCGGGCTTAAGGTAAAGGGGTGGCGGGCCGGGCCTGGCGTGTAACGTAGATTATTTCCGGGCCCGGGCCGGGCCCGGGTCTCACCATAAAAGTTTTGATCGGGCTCGGGCGGGCCGCCCAATGTAAAAACGGGCCCGGGCAGTGCTCTAGTATGGTGTCCAAAGGGCATGAAGGCTCACGGCCATACACAAGGAAAAAGGGGGGAAAGCCGTTAGTCGCTTGCGTCGCGGTGTTGTATGCGAACGTGACAAAGGGGAGTACGGCGTCCCAGTTGGAGTGGTCGGATGAAATATACATCCGCAACATGTCGCCAAGTGTGCGATTGAACCGCTCGGTCAGGCCGTTGGTTTGGGGATGGTATGCAGTCGATTTTCGGTGGATGATCCTGCACTCAGCGAGGAGGGCTTCGACACCCTCCGACAAGAAGACACCGCCCCTATCACTCAGTAGTTCTCGGGGAGCACCGTGGCGAAGAACAAAATTGCGAAGGATGAAACACCCAACTTCCCAAAACCCAAGGCAGTCGCTGCCGGCAGAGCTGCAGTCTCAGCGTAGCGAGTAAGATGATCTACGCCGACAATAATCCACCGATTTCCACTCCAGCTGCATGGAAGCGGGCCGTAGAGGTCAATGCCGACGCGGTCGAACGGACGAGCCGGGCATGGTAGCGGCTGCAACGGTCCTGTGAAACGGTGTTTAGGTGTCTTGCCCTGTTGGCAAGTAGTACAAGCCTGAATGTACTTTTGCACAAACTTGTACATGTCTCGCCAATAATAGCGCTGACGCAACCTTGTGTAAGTTTTGAGGACGCCGGCATGAGCGCTTAGGGGATCAGCGTGAAAAGACGCGCAAATGTCAGAGCGCATATGACGAGGTATAGCAAGGAGCCAGTTCCGACCGTCGGGCGTATAGTTGCGGCGATATAGAATGTTGTCTCGCACCGAAAAGTGGGTTGCTTGGCGACGCAGTGCTCGTGTCGAAGGGACATCAGACGGAGCGGCAAGGTAGTCAAGTAACATTGCAAGTGTTGGGTCCTTGCGTTGCTCTGTGAGCATGTCGGTGATGGTCAACGGTGACAGGGTGGACGTGGAGTCTGACAAAGACGCCAAGTCAGGCGTCAGTGGGGAGCGGGAGAGCGCATCAGCGTCGGAGTGCTTGCGACCGGAGCGGTACATGACGCGGATGTCGTACTCTTGCAAGCGAAGCGCCCAACGTCCTATAAGCGTCCCGACGGGTCTTTCAAGGAAGAAAGCCAACAAAGGGCATGGTGGTCAGTAACTACGGCGAAAGAACGGCCGTAAAGGTATGGGCTAAACTTGCTTAGTGCCCAGATTGCTAGGCACTCCTTCTCTGTCACTGAGTAATTTAATTCTGCTTTCTTTAGAGTACGGCTCGCATAAGCGACGATGTATTCATCATAGCCAGGTTTCCGTTGCGCTAAGACCGCACCAAGGCCAACTGGCGTCAGTGTGAACTTCCGTAGGAGCAGCAGGGTCGTAGTGGCGAAGAATCGGTGGTGAGGTCAACAAGGGGCGCATCTGCTGAAATGCCGCATCACATTCAGGTGACCACGCTGCTATGCCGTTACTGGCGGAAAGTAAACTTGTCAAGGGCGCCATGATGGATGCGAAGTTGCGTACGAAGCGACGAAAATAGGAACATAAACCAATAAAGCTTCTGAGGGTTTTGATAGACGTGGGCGTCGGGAAGTCTGCAACGGCGCGGAGCTTGTCTGGGTTCGGGAGGACGCCGTCCTTGGAGACTACGTGACCCAAGATGGTTAACTTGCTTGCACCAAAACGGCACTTTTTGAGGTTGAGCTGTAGGCCGGCAGAGGCGAGACAGGTCAGAATGTCATGCAGGTGAGCGAGGTGTGTCGGGAAACGGTTGAGAAGACGACGATGTCGTCGAGGTAACATAGACATGTCTTCCACTTGTGGCAGCGAAGGATGGTATCGATCATACGCTCAAAAGTAGCAGGCGCGTTGCACAGCCCGAAGGGCATGACGTTAAACTCGTAGAGGCCATCGGGTGTAACGAATGCGGTTTTCGGACGGTCAGGTTCGGCCATTGGAACTTGCCAGTACCCGGAGTGCAGATCCAAGGAAGTGAAATATTCTGCGCCTTGCAAGCAGTCGAGAGCGTCATCGATTCGAGGCAGTGGATAAACGTCTTTTCTTGTTATCTTGTTTAGGCGTCTGTAGTCGACACAAAAACGAATGGAGCCATCTTTTTTTCTTACCAACACGACAGGTGAAGACCAAGGACTTTGAGAAGGACGGATGACTTCACGTTTGAGCATGTCGTCCACTTGCTCTGTGATGACTCGTCGCTCTTTGGCCGATACACGATACGGGCGCTGTCGCAAGGGGGAGTGGGAACCGGTGTCGATGGTGTGAGAAACACCGGTGGCACGGCCCAATGACGTCTGATGGCAGTCGAAAGAAGAAAGAAACTTGTGAAGGAGAGCGAGAAGTTGGCGGCGATGATATGGGGAAAGAGCAGGGTCGATGGCGTTGTCAAAACACAATGAAGACGATGAGTCTGAGATAGAAGCGATGGCGTCAACGTATAACGGTGGGAGTCGGTAGGAACATCGTGATCGTCAACGTAGTCGACCGCCTGCAAGTATCCTATGGTCTCTCCACACTGTAGGTTGATTGGGTACTGGTAGTAGTTGGTGACCAACATAACAGTTGACCCAGATGTTATAGTGAGCACGGCAAACGGAAGAACTATGCCCTTGCGCTGAGCAACCACATCGGACGGCGTGAACACTACAGTGGCGTCAGAGTCGGCAGCAGACGACAGGACAACAGCCATCGATGACTCAGGGGGTATGGTTGTGTCGGCATGAACAATGAGTTTATCGGCAAAGTGAGGAGAGCCGGTCAGCAGTGATTCACATAGTGGTAAAAGCAACACTTCGGCACGCGAACAGTCAATGACAGCATGATGGCGTGACAGAAAATCCCAACCAAGGATGAGGTCGTCAGAGCACGATGGTAGCACGAAACACTCAATTATGTATAGAACTTCGTTGATGACGACACGCGCCGTGCACACAGCTGAAGGGTGAATTCGCTGCGCGCTGGCAGTGGCGAGCACCAGGCCAGAGGGAGCTGTAGTCACTTTTCGGAGTTTGCGACGAAGGTTCTCGTGAATGACGGAAACGGCGGCTCCGGTATCGACTAGCGCAACTGCGGGTACTCCCTCTACAAAAACGGTAATAACATTTTGCGGCGAAGATGGAGGTCTTGAGAACGTCGATGTATTTGCAGTTCTTGCCTCAGGAACTGCACCAGTCAGTTTCCCGCTTCAGTGGGAGCTCGACGACGCAGGGGTGAAATCGAACGCCGACGAGGGGAAGGGGAACGACGAGTTTCTGATCGGCGATCGGTTTCAAGACGTCTCGGTGAAAACGTAGACGCGGCGGCGTATTGTGGTGCGTAGGTGGGCGTTTCAAAGGTGGTAGGCGTTGTTGGGGCGCGGCCGCGACAGAAGCGCGCCACATGGCCAGCAATGCCGCAGGCGAAGCAGATAGGCCGGTTGTCTTGAGTGCGCCACGTCGCGGTTGGACGAAAAAACTGCGGTGACTGTCGGGCAACAGGAAATGAAGCCAGATGCATGGGCGATGAAAAGGAAGCTGGCGGCCGAGGAGGCCGTGCAAGCACGGCTGCGTAACTGAGCGGTAGCGACGTATAGGGTGTTTGGGAAAGTCGGTATAGAGCAGCGGCACACTCATAGGATTGGGTGGGGAGGTTGTAGGAGCTGCAGGAAGCGCTTCCGATATCTGATTCCGGATGGCTTGCTGTAGCGTTGGACTCAAAGCTGCCGAAGGTGCGTCGCTATGAGGCAGCAGCGATGGCTGCCTGGCCACCTCTTCACGAATAAAAGCTTTTATATGTTGCGATAGGGTCGAGTTGGGCAGAAGGTCCGCAGAAATCGCAATGCTCGAGACGGAATCGGCATGCTGAATGTTCTGGCGGGCGATGGAACGTTGGCGGCGCAGCTGTTCAAAGCTCTGACATAGGTTAGTAAGGACGGATACGCTCGTTGGGCTTTTTGCCAGCAGCATCTTTAATGTGCCGTCCTCTATGCCCTTGAGGATATGCTTGATCTTGTCATCCTCTGACATGGTGGGATTTACCCGCTTGCACAAATCGAGAACATCCTCGATGTAGCTGGTGAATGTCTCTCCAGGCTGCTGTGCGCGCTGGCGCAGACGCTGTTCAGCGCGTAGCTTACGCACAGCGGGGCGATCAAAGACTTCGGCAAAAAGTGTCTTAAATGCTGACCAGCTTGAAAAGTCTGATTCGTGGTTGAAGAACCACAGTTTGGCTACGTCGGCGAGGTAGAAAGACACGTAGGAGAGCTTAGACTGGTCGTCCCATTTGTTATGGGCACTTACACGTTCGTACGATGAGAGCCAGTCTTCCACGTCGTGTTCGGCGGTCCCACTGAAAATGGGTGGGTCGCGATGAAGAGGGACGCCGGCGCAGACGACAGTGGCAGCCGGTGGTGCAGGCAACGAAGTGGCTGGATCAGGCATAGTGCCGGGCGACAGTGTTGGTGTTGGCAGGGTTCGAGTGCGGAGCTCCAGGACGAGGCGAAGGATCTCAGCAACCTCCACCAAATGCGACGAGGTTTATTGTCGTCGATAACGTTGCAAGAACGTCACGTAAAGGTAGGCACTGCAAGGGCTTTTCGTAGCACGGGGCTCACTCGCGATCACGGCACGATACTTCGTCTTCCTCTTCAGTCGGCACATACACAGGGGCGGCCTCTGCTTCATTACAATGGCAATAATGCCTTTTGCGCTCGGGGATTATAAGACCAACAAACATGATCATTTAAAAACCGAAGCCGTAGATCTAAAAAGTGCAGCGAGTCATTAGAAGGGATTTCATGTGTGAAGGCCAGTCCCTTCCCATACTGCCGAAAGGCGTCAAGAATAGCATCAACAGACTTGTCTAAGGTAAAAACAGGTGGTTTCGTTGAAAGTATTAAAAAGTCGTCAACATACCTAAAAACTTTGATAACATTACTTTTCTCCAAGATTCTTGACAAACAACGATCCACGTCAGCTAAAAAAATGTTGCACAAGACAGGTGCCACACAAGATCCAATGCAAATCCCTTGACGCTGCAAATAAAAACTATTCTCAAAGGCCACAAAAGTTGACCGGAGGTAAAATTCAAGTAAACTGATAAAATCATCTACAGACATGCCAGCAGAATTTTGAAAGGCAATGGCCCCGCTGGCATCAATGCAGTCAAGCCCACATGCTATACAGGATAGCTTTAATGTCCAGGTTCGGCGTGTGTTGGATGCCGGTTACCCTTGCACGGTAGTTACGGCAGTTGCAGAGGTTCTTCTGCGAGAGTCAAAAGCAGCCCGCGCTGGTGCAAAAACTGGGCTGCAGTGCTGGAGCCGTCCTGAAGTGTTGCCCTACATACATCGCACCTCTCATAATTTGAAGAAGGTTGCGAGTAGGCACGCTGTGCCAATTGTTTTTTTCAGCCCCGCGTAAGCTCGCTGGGCTCTGCCCGAGGATTTGTGCTGCTAACAAGAAGAATCCTAGAGGATGCGGCAAAAAGCACGAGCCGCCCTGCGTAAAATGCGCGGTTGGCGTTGTGTACGAAATTCCGCTATCATGTGGAAAGACGTACGTAGGGCAAACTGGCCGGTGCGTCAACGTTCGTGCAAGGGAACATGAGCTGTCGATTAAAAATAATGAAAATGCGCATTTGTCTGCGCACGTGCGGCATTGCATGTGTACCAAATTTCCGAGGCATCAAAATTTTGGGCAAACGCCGTGATACTACTGCCCGTGAACTGTTGGAAGCCCTTCATATTTCGTCAAAAGGAGATGGCTGTATAAGTGATACATCAATTTCTTTAAAAGAAACTGAGATGATGTTCTTGCGCGGCACGTTGTAATCTTTGAAGCGTGTCATGTGATCACCGCTGTTGTACCTACGTCATTGAGAGTATATATTGACAACGCAGGAAAAAATAAAGTCAGTTGAAAGTTTGCGCTCGTCCACGTCTATTACTGTGTCTGTGTTTTTTTGTTTGCGCATAACCATTTCCTTTGCAAGTATGAACCAATTAACTCGTCCAGCAGAAAGTTTTACGGAACAATCACTCAGCCTCGCAGTGCAACGACATTGCGGTCTAGGGCCGCGACCTTAGAAATAAACAAAAGCGTGCTCGAAACTTGGTCCCTGCATTGTAGAGGGCTCAACAGCCTTTTGTAGAAGCGGTATGGCCCAAGTAATTTTATTCGCAGGTGCCAAAGATAAAAAGCAATAATCAGCGTGACGGCATGCCCGTAAGGAGAAAAAGGCTTTTTTAGCGTTGCCGCCAGACCTAAAATAACTGTACCTTTGTCGTTGCTCGTCAGAAGTGCGCTACCAGTCGACTCCAATCCAAAAGCGTGGAAACTTTCGATACGCGCTGAAGACGGCAGTTTTGTGCGCAGACTGTGAGCACTCGAACTGCTCTCTTCAGCTCCGCTACCACACACGCCGAAGAGCAGAACGCTCCATTGTCTGTTCCTGGCTTTAGCTCAGGTTGGAAACAAGGGATGGTTGCGCTCTCTCGGTGTCGACACAAGAGATGCCATGCAGAGGGAGGCGTGTCCGTGAAATCCGTGATTCATTTACCGGAGACCACACGTATCACAGCGTTTTCGCCGCTCGAGTGAACCGTGACGGCGGAGAGGTCGGGTCGTCGACCTGAACCACTATTTCAGCCGCTTCGTGGCCACAGCCGAAATGAGCGAACTATAGAACTCGATGGTGTTCTTCCCTTCCAGTATAAGTCTTAAATAAAATTTAAAAAAATATCACAAAAGAAGAAGACCTTCGACCTCCACGTGGAGGTAGCCGACACTTGTAAGGCATGTAGTGACCGCTGATACTCAGCTAGCGCGTAGGTCTCCAAGTACCACGAGACGCTTCTGAAATAAATATTTATTTCCCAACCACCAAGCAGCTCTGCAAACGAAAATAAGCCAATAAGAGTTGAGACGAAGAGAAGAAAGGCCCAGCGTCATTCGAAAATGATTTCCCGGGGATTCCGATTCCGAGGAAAACAGCGGCACAGCGAAGCCCAGCCCGCGGGGCGGCCTCAAGAAGAACAAAGGGACACTTGATTATGGACTCCGCCTTGCAAGTTGCGCCACTCCGGAAACAGTCTGAAAAATGCGCCGCGCGCTCCCTCGCCGAAGCCGACTCTTCGGCCGTGGCGATGAAGCGCGAGGTCAAAGGTGATGCCCAACCCTCCACTCGTGGCAGCTGGTCCGAATTTATTTTATCATTCAGCGGAACTCGCGGCCGCATCTTTTCAGGGAACCCCAGACGGACGCGTTCCGGGAAGCGCGGCGACATTGCGGTGGCGGAGACCCAATTTATTGAGCCCAGAAGCTCAGTCCGCCCATCACTGCCACCACCTGCCCACCCCCCCAACCCTCGCACGCGCGCACACACACACACTCCACACCTTGAACAGCCCCCCTTCCGCGCTCAAGATGGGGCGCTGCCGGAAGCGTGCACAAGGCTTGCTCGATGCGATCGCTACAAGCTCGCTGGCGGTGATGCCCTGAGCAGCTAGCGCGCAGTGGGAAAACGCGCTCACAGCGCGGAAGGGTAATGACATGCGGGTGCTGCGGTGCGGCCGTCTTGCGCCGGCCACTTGACAGATACCCAGGCTACTCGCAGCCGCACCCTGGCCTCAGCGACCCCGTCGCGTGCGGGGCCTGCGCTGAGCCTAACCAGGACGCTTGAGTTGTGGTTACTGTTATACTCCGAACGGGACAGCTCCACCTCGCGGGACGTTGTGCCTTCTCACTTAGTCACGTCCCCGACTCATTTTACATGCATGCCAAAACTCCAGCAGAGCCTTGAGGGTAGACTTGTTCCATTGGAAGCATCTTTGACTGCCTTAGCATATAGCTAGGATGGCCGCTTGAACGCCTTTTTTTTTTTCTGTCCTCAAAGTCCTTGTCAAATTTATCACTCTATTAAAATGTAGAGGTAGCAAAACGCGTCAAAAGAACGATCAGTCACCGCTGTTGTATCGTGGAAAAGTACATTTTTCCTGGTATTGTCTTGTGGCTAAGGGAAAAACATTTTTCTTTTTTGTGCTTGTGTCATAATGTTGAGTAGTAATGTTCCATAAGTACCTTCCGAAGAGAACGTTCTAGCAACAAAATCGCGAGAGCCTTAGAAGCATTACTTGGGCTTGTTGATAATACGTTCTGGATTCTTGCAACGCCGCAAAACCGGACGAAGACGAGCGTTGACAAGCAAAGACAAGTGTTCGTGTGTTTCGCTTGTCTCGGACCCCTTCTGTATTGTTATTATAAAAGAACCTTGTGGCAGAGCGACAAGCCTCAAATGAAGCAAAACAACTGAAATGCATGCCTTAATCTCTGTTTCTTAGTCATGTTGGTCAAGCGTACGCCCATTACAGCCGTTTTGATCATCAATGAATGCTGCTTATTTGATAAACATATCCTCAAAGTAAAGGAGAAAGCTCTTATTCTGGACAAGGATGATCGCACATATATGCCAACATGAATCAGTTCATAACAGCTCTGTATTTTGTTGCTATGGCGTACTAACAGCCGACATTGATATACGAAAGAAAAAAAAATATTAGAACACCTCTACGAGTGTTTAGATTAGTACAGTTTGGCCTAAACGTGTCGCCTGACGCTGAACCTAACATAGCCTCGAAATCCATGTCTAATTTTAAATCCCGCCATCATCACACCGAAATAAACACTACGTTCCGATTTTTTCCGCTTGTTGGAGTTTCATTTCGTACCAGCCGCACAGGCACGAAAGATGCAACTGGACACATGTACCAACATATTTTGAACCACTCTCGAGGTTAACGGCTTGAAAAGGATGTACAATCCTCGAGGACGGGAAGAACTGCAATGTTATCCTTAGGAAAAGTAGCAGTATAATGTCCTATTTCGGGACGCTGACAGACAAAAGTAATTGGCAATGGTTAGATTCGAACTACGAGTACAAAGCTTCACCCACTTAAGAAATAAGGAGTTAATACCGGTAGAAGCAATTATAAGCTAAATAAAAAAAAAATAACTTTTCCCTACCATGGGGAAAATAGGTGTTTTTTGTATGTTACGGAAGATGTTTTTTTCTGAGGGAACTACTGCACTTAATAGTTAATGTGATACATAAACAGAAAGCAAATTCAATGCACTTTTCACGCATAAAAGTTTTTTTAACGAGATGTATGTCATAAAAAAAGATATAAATTGTTAAAATCAAGAAAGACACGCTTGTATCTACTAAGAAAAGAATGTTACGAAAATTATGAGATATACAAAATGTATTGCCGCCTATTAGGCACTATCTCCGAAAAAAAAATCAAAATTTTTCATTGCACAGGTATTCCGCTACAAAAATTCCACTGCAAGCACTACTGTTTTGCGTGCCGGGCAGCGGCCGCCGATGTTCCGGGCTGGTTTGCGTCTTCGTCGCTTTCAGACTCAAAGTCCGACGAAATGTCAGCGTCCTCTGACGCACTGCTATTCTGGTGTATCGATAAGATCAGCCGCAGAGGCAACGGAATCGCGACATCTGCGATCTCCCGAAACGCGTGCGCCGTTTCCGGAGCCGGTCATTTTGCGCTCTGCTTTGACGGTCGCGAAACTTCGGAGCGCGTTTAAAAATCACTGGTTGGCGGGGAAAAAGCTAACTGCTTATAAACGAAAATATAGTTTCTCCTCTTTCACGTCCGATGGCGCAGTGCATCCGTGAGCAGCGCGGAAGGTCTCGAAAGCGGCGTTTCAAAGTAGAGTGTACTAGAATACCATTGTCTAGTACACTCTATTCCAAACCATCGATAGCGGGCGGCCATTTTTTTCGTTCTCCTTTGACGATCGCGAAGCTTCGGAGTGCGTTTAAAAATCACAGCCTCGCGGAAAAAAAGCAAACTACTTAGAAAACTAAAATATAGTTCTCCTCCTTCACGTCAGATAGCGCAGTATGTCCGTGAGCGGCGCGGAAGGTTTTGAAAGCGGCGTTTCAAACCATCGATAGGAGGATAACCATTATGTAATCATGCCCAATGGGCGCGGTACGGAAAGAGTTAAGGCGTCATGAACACAATCCAGTCACAAAGCGGCCACAGAAAGTCTGAGGTAAGGCTGCGTTCACACTTGGGATGCGGCAAGCGGGCGGAAAATCTTTTTCGCGCATGTACAAGTTGTTCACATTTGTTTTGCCACACATTTGATCTTAGCCCAAAAGGCCGAGAAGCGATGGCGGCCGCATTTCGATGGGGGCGAAATGCGAAAACACCTGTGTACTTAGATTTAGGTGCACGTTAAAGAACCCCAGGTGGTCCAAATTTCCGGAGTCCCCCACTATACGGCTTGCCTCATAATCAGAACTGGTTTTGGCACGTAAAACCCCATAATTTTTTTTTTTTTTTTTTTTTTTTTTTTTTGCCACAGCCGCTGCCGCTTTCGCCCACATCTTAGTCTGCGTATGTTTGTCCGCGTGGTGGCGCTCTTCATCGCACCATTTCAAGTGGCATGACCCACCGGGCATCAAAAGCTAGCACTTCGCGCAACTTCGCGTGCTATCTGCAACTTCCATCTGCCATGGAAGAGGAAGAAGAAATAGTTTGGATACTTCTAGCTAGTTGCTTCCTAGAAATGGACAAGGAACAACAGAAGAAGCGGACACCTCGGAAGCGGCGGTGGTGAGTTGGCCCGGCTTTGCAAACGCGCGTGAAGTTGGGTGACGCCAATGCTTTGTTGCCGCACCTCCGGTCTCGCGTCTCGCGACGCTGAATACTATCGCTAGTATTGTTGACATTAGGTTTTAGTATGACTCTGGTCTTAGAGCACGGGGTGGTTCTTGATCGCGTCGATCAGCATCGCAGCCGACTCTTTTGGTGCAACTGTAATGAAGCAGACGCGCCTCGTGTTTTCGGTAGCAGCTCGAAGACGACGACGACGACCCGTTCTGCCTTTGCCAGAGAGCTCGGCCTGTTCGCTCTGCTGCTAGGCTGCTGCTAGACTAGACTGATAAATATTTAATTAAATCTCATTACACCACGTTCAATTTTACGACCGGATGTTTACATGCTAGTGCAGCGTCCGGTGGACAGGAATGACTTTCCGCTTCGCCGTGGCGGGAAAATCGGTCCGAGACCGATAGGGCTCGCCGACTGGTTTTCCGCTAATTTGGCGCGGGTGGATTTTTCGAAGTTTTTGCCTGCGTCCGCCTGCCGCCTGCTTCGAGACCAAGTGTGAACGTAGCTGTAAAGCCAAAGCGGAAACTTTTTTTTTCTGCCTTCACAGAGTGTCCCTGGGTGTTCAGTGATTTCCACGCATTGATATATTTTGCCATGAAGTCTGCTTTTCGGTTATACAGTACGCTAAAATTGAAGTTCGAAGTGCTGCAGCGCATCCTTGGCAAATGATATGTTCCAACAACAATCAATCACATTGAGGAAGAATCTTTGTCAACGAATTCAGTATGTTAGTCAGGTAAAATGCGCGACAAAGACGACAGACACACAGATAGGCCGACACACACAAAGCAAATTAGTTGGAAGTGGCACTTAGTGTGTGTTGGTCTATTTGCGTGTCGTCGTTTGCATGCCTTTTACCTGAAGAGGCAAACCAACATGCCCAAATTTTCATCCTAATGTCGGCATATGTTCGGTATGCAGAATGTTCATCAGTGAATGACACTTAATTCATCGCTGAATTCAGTCGCAGTGATAGGCACAAATGACAATGGCTAGAGTCGGGCACTTGAAGTCGCCTATATGCATGAATCAAGAATGAACTAGGAAGCGCCGGTCGAGCTATTTTAACGATAGAACTCGGCACGCAGGACTCGCCGTTACCCTTCCGCGTTGTGATGTCCGAGTGGCTTCGTATGTCTTCTTGCGTTTTACGCCTAGGCCTATGCAAGTACTCGGCGTCAAGAGAAGTTTATTTCCTCCTTCTCTCATAACAAGACGCCATTAAATGTCCTCGACAAGCCGAAAACTTTTCCTCCGAAGCCTTCTGCTGATGTTCAATGCAAACGTATATTTAATGAATAATGATGCATCTGCCAAGAATATCTGCCAAGACAGTCGGTGAGGCCAGACAGGTATTTCTTTATGGTTGAATTGCTCAGACCGTGCTGTTGCCCGATACGTAAGGAAAGAGCGATCATATTAGGTGTAAGTATGCGTATAGGTTGCAACAGTAACAGGCCGAAAAGGTTCAGCTCGGCGATCAGCATGCGTGCATGCATTCGGAGTGTATGGGTAAGGCATCTTTGGAATATATAGATGTATTTCGTACCACTTTGTCACAGTTTCTTTCCCATCAGTTGAGCTATCGCGTCACATAGTGGCAGCGAATTTTCACAGGCGAAACACTGTATGCAGTAAGTGAAAGCGAGCACTATACATCCGACTGTCAGTAATCGCAGAACAAGAAAAGCGTAGAGTTATCACGCCTCGAGCGGTATGCCGTAAATAGAATGTTGTAAGTAGATAGTATGCATCATACAGGCAGTGCTGCCTAAGCATCACAGTCGATTGGTATGACTGTATAGCGCATGATCTACTGGCTAAGTGCTTATGATTGATCTACGTGTGGGCAATCCGTTGGGCACTATTCTATGCTTAGAGTTTCCTACAATATATACTAGAGGGAACTCTGGAATGATGGGTATAGTACATGGATTTGTCTGATCTTCATGCTTGTGGCTTCAGACGTTCTTGTGGATTCGTTTATTACGCGTTATCTGCCTTCATTGGCCTAAATTTCGAAGCAATCTATACTCCGCGAACACGAATAATAGCTGCTAATTTCAACGGTTCCCCTTGTTCATGCGTCCGAGGCGTAATGGTTTGCAGGTCGTTGCTTCTGTATTAGAATCCTGCCGTCGGGCAATTTTAATAAGGTCTACTTGATTATTTATAACGCAGTACATTCTTTGAAAATGATCAATTTGCAAAGTCACGAAGCCGTTTAAAGCCAGAAGGACGAAGTGCAGGTAAATTCATTTACTATAATGTACCATAATTTCCATGCTATAGCTGAACCGCCCTGCCAGCAGCTCCCGCAGACACTATAGCACCACAGTTTCTTCTAGTAATTGTATGAAACTCTATGCTCTTGCATTTATTTTTGGTCGTTGCGGGAGCATTATGTCATAGAGATGAACGCTTGAAGCAAAGTGAAATCAGAAAGTACAGTTTCATTGTCTGCGTCTCCCCGCGAAACCGCATAAGAAACGATGCCACGAAAGTGGAAACGAGCATCGTGACTATGTGTCCATTCCGTCAGACGTCTCCTCCTTTGAAGAGGACGTCTGACTGCATAGAAGCGTATGCGCCTGCGCAACCATATTTGAAGCTGTTGGAAAGAGCATCGCAATTTTTCTAGAGTTGTTATAACAACTTCAGAAATGAACTCATGGCGCCGTATCTTAGAAACTATGCACGACGTTAATTTCTAGCCTCTACTACCCATCGTGCAGCTTTCGATCCTTTGCGTAAGCAAAATTTGACTACAAGACATATACGCTGAAGAGGAAATGCATTTTTAGAGCTACATATTCTTCTAGTTTTCGACTTACTGCACGAATTTTACTCGGTAATATTCGGTAGCAGCGACCTGTCGTACAAGATATACATATAGTGCGCAAGATGTGACTTTTGTACGACCAATCTGCATGTGGCCGTAATTTTACATTTTCGGAGCTTGCGCAACCCTCTGCACTGGATTCAAGCTCACACGAAAGGGCATATACCTGAACCGACGTGTGCGCCGGGCTCGGGACATCCAATACTATTTTACTCCTTTGACCCGGAACCGTACCTTTGTATCAGACGGGGAGGAATGCAAAGCACGACCTTAGCTCGACATTGATGCTAAGATTGTTCACGCTCCGCTGAGGATGTTCTGTACGAGTGATTTGATGCGAAAAAAAAAAAACTAAAGTTATATATATAGCGCGTAGCATCACGCTATATCACTGTCTGTATCTCTGCACTTTTGAATAATGACTTTTGTCCCATTGTCTATTTTCCTTTTCTCCTTGTTTCTGCAATGTGAAAACAAAAAAAAAAGGATCGTACTAACCGGAATTCAAAAGCACCCTAACCCACCCACCGCATGCATAATTAAATACCACCAACTAACTAATCAATTCTACCCATATGTTCTTTCGCAGATCTGGCAGCTCTACACTCCCTTTAAGACGAAGCTGGGCTATAGTTGCTGCGTAGCTAGATAACTAATAACCCGAACACACGCGCAGCTATAGAGATTCAAATGCGCATACAGTTATCTGCGTGACCTTGGGTGATGAGGAGAGAGGGAGCCGAAATGCCGGGCACAATTGACTCCTCGGGATGCTCTGCAGCAGCGCTCGTGGCAAGGCGCCAGCAACCGCGCGACCTTGGCAGACGAAGTCTGAGCTGTCGTATTCAGCTACCGTTCGCAGCCGCCACCTGCAGTCACGACTCGCCTCCCACTGGCGCCGCGCACTGGCCGAAGGCGGTCCCCACAGCCCGCCTTAAACTTTCGAGGTCTGAGAAGTCAGACGGCGCAAAGGGCCTGAATCACTTCAGCCACATCATTGCCAGAGAGATTGGGAGATATCAGGGGCTCCCTGAGCGAACGGTGCGCCTCCCCTACACCGCCATCATATAGAAACGAAATGTAGGAAAATGAGGCGGGTGGCTTCGTAAAAGGAATTAGTTTAAAAAAAAAAAAAAAAAAAAAAAAAAAAACATCGCAACAACGTTTCGTAAGAACGGCGTCCGACCAATCACGTTGGGGAGCGGTGTTACAGTGACGGTACCGATTAATGACAGCCTTTATGAACGAAAAGCTTCGTGAATCAGATATAAAAGTCCACTTTCTCTCTCTCTGGCTATGCTAGGAACGTTAATAGTAAGCGGTTACTAGAATGTTTTTTTTTCTTGGAATATGAAATTCTCATAAGTGAAACAAAATTTAAAAAAAAAAACTATACGCAGAGATCATACGTTCAATCTCTACCGGTGACTCGTGCGCCACCTTTTCTTCTACTGCGGTCATCCTAGATACAGATCTAGCTCTAACTAATGTTTCCCTACTCAGGAAACGATTATTTAGAAATAACGGCAATTTGTTAGCGGATGGTATCGTTCTTGCGTACAGAATAGTCCAAATGGCCTTTCGTACTTGCTCATGCGCAGCGCAGCCGACTGATTCTTGGTTACGCTAAAACTCCCACCAAGCCACTTGTGTCCGCTGGTTCAAAGCTCTCCAATTTCCTAGCTTCATCTTCCGCAGCAGTCCTTTGAATAATGGCATCGTGCCGATCGCAAAGTTCACTCAGCACTAGGCTCAAGGAAGACTTTTCGGTTTCAGCACGACAGCCGTGTTCGCATTGCTCAATAATGACAGTTTAACCGTATATATATATATATATATATATATATATATATATATATATATATATATATATATATACGCCTGCTGAAAGTGGATTGGTGAGAAGCAAGCTGGCAATCGCGGAGCCTTCTGTGCATCATTCTGAATGGCGGCGAACAATACTATTTTGATAAGAAAGAAAACGTGAGTATGTCATTGGACGTGCTATAATATTCATTTTATTTCGTGTGAAAATAAATGGCACCGAAAGCCGCGTCGAGTTTTCTTCCGAGCTGCTATCGTACAGTCGACCACAAAGGTTTACGGGACGCGGGATTTGCGGCAAAACTGCATTCCGGCGAATAGGCATGCACATAGCCTCGGCGAACTCAAGGTTTCTACCCGTAGTGTAGTTCCTGCGGCCTACTCAGTTATTTGTATTTGTCGTGGCGCCCATGTTTCCGTTAACTTTTGTGGCCGACCGTGCTTCCCCTTTATTTTCCCCTTCACCCCCTCGTAGCATCTATACAAGCACTAGGATTCCGATAGTTCACGGTTGTCACTATGTCCAGCGCCGGCACTGGGAAGACCATAGGCACCCTGTAATGCAGTTTGCCAGCGAACCGTGCGTCAGCTGCTACACTTGTACCGATACTCAAGAGGGCTGGCGGCCGTTTGTCTAAGCAAATTAACGCGAGCATGTTGTTTTGCGTGGCGCAATGTAAGTTGAAGATGTTGGTCTCCCAGAAGTACAACAGTGCTGCGTGTTCGTGAGACAGAATTCCTCACGAGGAAGTTGAATTATCTTGAACAAAAAAATAATGTGCAGGTGGTCGCGTTGGGGCAAACAAGTTTGATAGCAGCGTGAAATGTTGCGTCAGGTGCCGGAAGTTTTATCCTCAGTGCTTGCCATGAGCGTTTTGAGATGTCCTTGCCCGATTTGGTGTGAGCTCAGAAGGCACTTTGCTGCTTTCTCTTGAAGATCAAGACTGACAGGCGCGATATTTTGTGCGAGCGCCTTATACTATCAGGATGACCCAACTATCATGCACCAAGATTTAAAAATATGCAAATGCCTCGTATAGCTGGACAGAACCAAGGTAATGTTGTTTGTCGTCGCTTAGGGATATTCAGGTTTCTTTTTGCATTCCGCCTAATTACCTAATTAGTCTTAATTAATTATTCAACTTCTGAAGTATTATAATTAGATGAAACGCGTTAATACAAAAATTGTAGAGCAACACGAAAAAGTCCCGATACAGCTTTCTGTTGCTCAATACGTGCTACGTAAAAGTTTTTTTCCGAACGTGAAGGAAGCCCGCGAATACACGCAAAATTGCCGCGTGACTGGCCGCTCGAGACACTTTGTAAAGTACAGCGACTTCGTTTGCAGATAATCGTTTGCAGGACTTCTGGTGCTCGACGTACGTTACCAAATCGAGAACGTCGTCTATAGAAGAACGGCCACGCCTGAATCCGGTCATTGCGTCTGGATATACCTCGTAATGTTCGAGATACCGTTCTAATCGTGCCAGAATCATCCTCTCCATTAGTTTTCCGACGCAGTAGGCTAGCGCAATCGGTCGGTATGATGGAATGTCAACAGGCGACTTGCCAGGTTTGAGCAGCGCGGAATCAGCCTAGGCGACTAGTCTTCCATTCCTGGGGAACCGTGCCTGTCTGCCAGTTGTTGAACAAGAGCAGGAGTACTTTCCGAGCCTCTTTGCCAAGGTTACATATATAGCATGGTAGGTTATAACATCGAGTCCTGGCGATAATGAACGCTTGCAAAAGGCAAGTGCAGCTTTGAGTTCGTCCATGTGGGAGTCGCGTGAAATCGGTGAGTGGTCGAGCGTCGATGCTCCAGTGGAACGAGTTTCGCCAGCAATCCTCCTGCAGAAATCGTCAGCGAACAGTTCACTATAATGTGAGACAAAGGTTTTCTTGGATATAAAGGCTCACAGAACTACGTCCATCTTTGCAATGCGAGCTTGCCCATGCGACGCTGAATTTTCTTTTGAGTGCGTCTGGCCAACCTCAAGTCATGTACGGACTTCATACACCTATATCTTCGCTTCGCACGGCGAAGAATTGCACGAAGCTTCTCCAACTCAATGTCGTAGCCGGTGCGTGTAGACGTTCTCGAAAGCGAATGCGTGGCAGCGGTTAGGGCACCTTTTGTTGCGTCCTCTAGGCTAGGGGATAATTGCCATGACGATAACAGTCTTCCACAATTGATTTGAACATCGGCCATCGCTACAGTTGGATGACGCCGGGTAACTTGGAGTCTGTCAGCCCTTCAATCCTAAGATAAGTTGGAAAGTGGTCACTTCGCCGCGTTTCAATATTCAAAAACCACCTAACCTTTCCGGTGAAGGAGCGGGAAACAAACGTGAGGTCCAGGCAGCTACATTAGACAGTTCCACGTGGAAAGGTGGGACTTCCACCATTTAACAAACACAGCTCTTGTTCGGAGGCAAATGACACTAATCTTCTGCCCTTTGAGTTCATCTTAAAGCTTCCCCATAGATAGTGGTAGGCATTAATATCTCCAGTCATCAACCAAGGCTGTGGAGTCACCTGTCATGATCCGCCGTAACCGCTCGCTGTCCAGCCATTTGAGGGCGATATGTATAGGCTCCAACTACTGTGAAAGTGAACTTGCTCTTCTCCACTGTCAGACACACGTCCTGATTTTCATGGTCATGCGGCACTGGATGGCGGACAGACATAAAATCACGTCGTATGAAAACAATAATCTTGTTGCATTCTCCGTGTGTGGCCGACATGAAGCACGCGTACCTGGACCGTCTGATGTGAGCTGATAGGTTGAGCTCACAGAGGACGATAATGAACGCAAACTGTCGAATGTCAGACATCCATGACTTAGGTCCTCTGATGTTCCACTGAAATATCTACGTGTCCCGGGCTTCGTAATGAAATGACACCCCCTCCCCCCCCCCCCCCCCCCCCCCAGTCTGACGCGCCATCCAAGGGCCGCAAGCACTGGACTCAAAGTGTCCAGCACCTGTAGCGCCCTTTGCGCAGATGAAGTTTTCATGTTGTTCAGTATTGCGAGAATGGCATTCATGAAAGACTGCAAAATTTTGATGACCCGGTGATCATCAGCCGACGTCACTCCAACAGTTGCCGCAGGCGTCGAGGTCGGTGCGTTTCGAGGTGTCTAATCAACACCTGGTTCCCTCACTAGGTCAGGTCATTCTTAAGGACGGGCGAGTCTTCCCACTTTGTTTGTTTTCCTTGTATCGGTGTTGGTGGTACTGTGCGTTGGTTGCGGAAATGTCGTGTACGTCACTAGAGAGGTTTAGCTTGTCCGGTAATCGGGTAAACGCAGGCGGACCGGGCGTTGGGGCGGAGGCGTAATGATGATGATGATGATGATTTATTGGCATCCCCTTTGAAACGGGGCGGCGACAAATAGTCACCTAGCCTGCTTGATTTAATCAGGTATACTATACATGTTCTTTATCTAGCATTTTTGTATACCTCTCATTATTTTTCTTTTTCAAAAATTTACCTTGTACCGCTGCCTATGATTTTAAGAGATCAGGTCGTATCCATCTTTTCCCTGCTTTTTTTCCACCAGTACTCTAATCGTCTCTTGCTGATCTCTACGGCTGATCTGTTTATGTTTCCTTCCACTTTAAACCCAAGCGCTTATGGGAGTTGCACGTTACCTACGGTTCTCGCTGGGTGGATCCCGTCGCATTCTATTAGGATGTGCTGAGTGGTCTCTGGATCTTTATTGCAGCATACACATGTCTCATCTAGTTCCGAATATTTGTTCCGATATGTTTTCGTCCTTAGGCAACCGGCTCGATCCTCAAATAGCAAGGCACTGCCCTTTGTGTTATCGTACAGATTTTCCCTTCTAATTTCTTTCTTCTCATTCTTGTAAATCTCCATTGTCCTTTTCGTTTCCACTCTTTGCATTAAATTCACCGGTCTCTATTTCTCTCACTTTCTTTCTGATGACCCCTGGTTGTCTATTTACAGCTTCGATTATCCTGTACTTGGTTGCCAACTTCTTTGACCTCTTCCTCCATTCTGTGTCCACGCTTTTCATGTAGAGATACTTGTGCACTTTAGCCGCCCATTTATTTTCATCCATGTTCCTGAGCCTTTCTTCAAAACTAATTTTGCTTTGTGCTTCTCTGACTTCAAAAGAGGCCCAACCCATGTCACCCTGCACTGCCTCATTTGTCGTATTACCGTGTGCTCCCAAAGCCAACCGGCCTACTGATATTTGGTTAACTTCCAAACCCGCCAATATATCCGATTTTAAGCATATAATGGCATTTGCGAATGTTAGCGCTGGCACCATTACTCCTTTCCAGATTCCACGCACCACCTCATACTTATTGTGGCCCCACAGTGCTCTGTGTTTCATTATTGCTGCATTCCGCTTCCCCTTTATTTTCAGATTATCTTGGTGGTTGCTTGAGTAATTCTTTCCTTCGTTTATGTGTACGCCGAGGTACTTATATTGCTTCACTATGGGTATTACTTGCTGTTGAATTGACACCACGAAGTTACTCGTGTGTTCATTAAAGATCATAATCCCTGATTTCTCCGTGCTAAACTTAAGGCCTAGATTTGTCGCTGCGTTCCCACAGATATTCGCAAGTATCTGTAAATCTTTTTTATTGTCCGCTAGTAGCACAATGTCGTCTGCGTACATCAGTCCAGGGACCTTCTGTTGCACCATTTGTCCATTACGCATGTAGGATAAATCAAAACCTAATTCGCTGTTTTCCAGTCGTCTTTCTATGCCCTTGACGTAAAGCGTGAACAACAATGGTGACAGAGGGCATCCTTGCTTCAATCCTTGGTGAATTCCCACCATTTCATTTCCTTTTCGGCCTTCCCATGCCACTTGTACTTGGTTGTCTCGATATATCTCCCTCAGCAGCTCCACGAAATCGTCATCTATGCCATCTAATCGTCATCTAATCGTGAGTGTATGGTGCTGCCACCTGGTGGTGCAGAGATCAAACAGACAAAAACAGCTAGTATTGCAGTAACCAAGTGTATTCTACTTCGCTGCTGGTGTAAATTTTCGGCAAGAACACGATTACGCTATTTACACGATTACGTGCAACACGATTACGCCATTAGTGAGCATAGGATACAGGAGATAACACTGGAGGTAGTGGATAAGTACAAATATCTTGGAGTGTGGATAAACAATGGGGCTGAGTACCTAACGGAACACGAAAAATATGTAACGACTGAAGGTAGCAGGAATGCAGCTGTGATGAAAAATAGGGCACTGTGGAATTACAATAGGCACGAAGTGGTGAGAGGGATTTGGAAAGGTGTGATGGTCCCTAGTTTGACTTTCGGTAATGCGGTCCTGTGCATGAGATCAGAGGTTCGAGCAAGTTTGCAAGTTAAGCAGCGAGGGGTAGGTAGGCTTGCTTTGGGAGCACACGGAAATACACCAAATCAGGGGGTACAGGGTGACATGGGATGGTCGTCTTTCGAGGGCAGGGAAGCTAGCAGCAAGATAGAATTTGAGGAGCGATTGAGAGAAATGGCAGAAAAGCGGTGGGCACGGAGAGTTTTCAGTTATTTGTACATGAGGAATGTTGACACAAAATGGAGGAAGTGGACCAGAAAGTTGTCAATCAAATATTTTGACTGCAGGGGGGGTGCAAACCAGAAAACAGTGGTTAAGAAAAAGGTTAAAGAAACAGAGAAGGGTCTATGAAAAACAGGGATGCAGACGAAATCAGCACTGGGAACATACAGAACTTTCAAGCACGAAATTGCCAAAAAATATCTATGATAATTCTAGGGGAAGCTCTTTGTTGTTTGAAGCCAGGACGGGAGTATTGCGGACTAAGATGTACCGAGTCAAGTACCAAGGTATAGACATGTTGTGCGGTGCATGTGGAGAGGAAGAGGAAACGGCTGAATACCTCATACTTTTCTGTAAAGGGCTTAACCCTACAGTGCAAAACAACGGGCTGATTTTTTCAAAGCATTAGGGTTTAGGGACAGTGGAGGCAAAATAGACTTTAAGCGGGTAGAAATAACCAAACGGAGGTTATCTGATAGGTGGCTAAAATCAAGGCAGGGGTGAAATTTCACCCACCACAAAGTACAAAATATGTTAATAGTCACGGCTAGGTGGCGTATGCCACCGCCCGATTTAAAGGGTTCAGCCTCATCCATCCATCCATCACGTTTACGCCTCCGCCCCAATGCCCAACGCCCAGTCCGCCTGCGTTTACCCGATTACCGGACAAACCTCTTTCTGCAGCTGCGGTTTTTCGTGAACATCTGTGTACGGACGCCGCCGAAGAGTGGCGGCAGCCTCCAAATGCGTTGAATTGTGCCGCACCATTCGTTTGAGGATCGCGAATTCCTTCCGCACCCAAGGGCTATCCTCTGATGAGGTCCTTGTGAGCACCACTGCTGTTAGGGCACTTTAGAACATCTGTGCGGCAGGCGTCGTCTGAATGGGACTGAACGCATCGCGGGCAGACGTCGTTGTTCACACAGACACCCTTTACGTATAGCCAATCTCGCAGCACTTGAATCACTGGAGGGTCTTCGGTACGAATGGTCGTACTGGATGGCGGACATGTCCTACTTTGACGTGGGAAAGAAGGCTGACTCCTTCAAACAAAACCTTCACACAGCGTGTGTTTCCCAGTCAGGAAATCTTCGTAATTAAAGTGCCTTCTGTCGCTGGCTTGATTAGTATTGGCAAGTCGTGATTCGGGATGGCAATTTCGACATCATAAATGACGCTAGTAGTGCCACCCCCGCCTGTAGGAATCATTGGTCGTACTATAGCATTGTAGATCTCAGTAATATTAAAATGGCGTTGTAGGGCGCTACGGTGTAACACGTCAACTGCTAGGACATTTTTCCGAAAGTTTATTCTAACGTTTTTAATCTCATTTGGTGCGATTTTTTTCGAGCAAGAGAGAGAGGACCTGCCTGTTTAAGAGCCGCACGTTGGTCTTCGGGTCCAATTGATTCACTCTTCTATACACAATGTACCAAGCTTATTGGGGGCGCTAAATACAACGTTAACTTCAGCCTTCGCCGCTGATTTCATTATGTTGTAGGACACGCGATGTACTATCGACCAAAAAGTTTACGGACCAAGGGATCTGACAAAAAGCTGAATATCTCCGCAGCCTCAAAACGTAGCCTAGTATTCCCATTTCCAGCCTCTACTGGTATATGCGAACAACGTGATGTACGGTTTTACTGCCTACTTTTAAAGGCTGCTCGGATATTTAGAGTTTTTTAAATACCGTGGTCCGTAAACTTTTTTGGTCGATAGTACACAGGGGATAACTGCAGTCTTTGAACGCTGTGATGGTTGTTTCCGTTTGGTACCGTTTTTTATTTCATTGACCAACGTTACTGCAACCTGGCGCAGGACGTTGTTCGGATAGCCAGCACATCTTATATAGCCTGTAAACTTGTGAAAAGCTTCGTTTCACAGAGCGCTCGCACGAGCGCGTCAGAGCAGCTCGCAAACATGATTTTGCGATTCCTCGTTTTACGCGCTTACAATGTGCCGAAGAATAAGGAAGAATACCTTTCTTTGAGCGAGGTGCGTAACTCCAGCACACTTTCCCAGGCTGAAAAAGTATTTCCAAATCTAAAATTCTTATCCTGTCATTGACTGGTTGTTCCGTGTTTAAAACTAATTGTTTCATCTCTTCTTTGAAGGCGTCTAAAAAGGGTTCGAGATACAGCTGCGTGTCGCATGGGTTTAATATATTCCATTCATATGGAGTTCTAGTTAACTCCATCTCTCACAAGAGTTTTTATGGTGTTGAAATAGGAGTAAATATTACTTCATTTCTTGCAGGAGTATTTTAGGTGTTCCAATTGGAGTATATATTACTTCATTTCTGGAAGGGGTTTTTAGGTATCCTAATTGGAGTGAATATTACTTCCATACTCACAAGTGTTATAGGGATTTCATATTGAGCAAATATTGCTTGATTTCTGGAAAGGGTTCCTCGGGGGGTTACAAGTGGAGCAAATATTACTTAATTTCTGGAAAGGGTTCCTAGGGTGTTACAAGTGGAGTAATTATTACTCCATTTCTGAAGAGAGTTTCTCAAGATCCTGCTGCATTATTTATACCTTTTTTCCTGCAATGAAATGAAGGCGCAGGTTTCGTGCAGAGGCTCGCAGAAACTAATTATTGACCGATAAATTACTGCAGGTGTAAGGTACTGTGTCGGTAACAACTTTTGCCGCAACTTATTTTGTTTCCCACCTTTCTAGTTATATTTTCTTAGAGTTTGAATTTTATAATTCTGCACTGGAGATTAATATATATATATATATATATATATATATATATATATATGTATATAGCATTTATCTACCCATAAGTCAACCGCACTTTCACGGTTAGACAACTTTGCTCAATAACATAAATCCAAATGCGAAATCAGAACAAGTAAAACGTCCGCGTTTGCGCTTTCACGTTCGCGAGTGCATGTGGCATTGATATGATTCAAGTTTGCTCGACGAATTATTTCTGACACCATTAGCGAATGGAAACCTTGATAGAAGTACATTTTCGCTTATGTGTTTCTTGTTAGCATTTCAACGTAGGTTATTTTTAATAAAGAAAATAAAAACTGGCGGTTGTTCTCATAGCTGGATGTAGTGTATTTTATTATCTGTGTAGGCATTACAACATCACACGGGAGAAAAGGCACAGAGGAAAACACAGCATTCGAGGAAAATTACGCATAATAAGAGCATCTTATTGGAAATTATACATATCATTTAGCTATAATATAAAGTATATACCATACATCAACCAGGCCAAAAGTCCAAAATGTCGCACATTCAATAAACGAACACGCACGAAAACAACACAATGCAGATGTACTGATAAAAGGAAGTGCGGACTACATTGAATGACAGAACGATGGGTATCCAACTCTAACAACAATTTAATTACTCGACTTGACTCCTTAACTTGAGGGGAACTACATTTATAACAAGAAATGTAATCAATTTACGAGAGTTTTTCTT
Source organism: Dermacentor silvarum (assembly GCF_013339745.2). Classification (NCBI taxonomy): domain Eukaryota; kingdom Metazoa; phylum Arthropoda; class Arachnida; order Ixodida; family Ixodidae; genus Dermacentor; species Dermacentor silvarum. The sequence goes on along the minus strand of NC_051154.1, from coordinate 77,157,800 downwards.
TAAAAAAAAACTGCCTAGCATGGCAGCCGACCTACAAACTTTTGAAATGCTTTATACTCAATATGCGGCGTTGTGAAAAGTTCGTAGATAATCCCCTATTTCAATATTGTGTAGAGCTGGAGTCTTCCTAAATCATTGACGACAGAAGTCACCAAGTGAACACGCTCAAACAGCGCGTACATGCAGAATACTTGACTGCCTAACCGACGTTCAAGTTATGCATATACTATGTGGTTGGTTTGAGAAAGGAAAGGTTGGCGCTATCTTCTGCAGCCCTTGAGGGAGCACGGCTCAGCGCCAAGTTATGCATCGCGCCCACTCCTCACCGGGAGAGGGAGAACATGCAGGCACCCTAACGACAATGGCCACGCCGCATTCCGGTGGAGTCAGTGTCCACAAAACCTGCCAAACGCGTGTCGGAGTGACGAGAGACGACGATTGTTCTCGCCTCCGCAACTTGCTTGCAATGCCCGTGCTTCCTGTCGCCATTGAATCAGTCGCGCGCTGTGCCTACCTGCGCGCTAACCGATGTCAAAACCCCACAAGCAAGTGCACGAAAGCGCTGCAGCAACTAAACTGCATGCACATGGACCGCGCACATGAAAACTTCCAAGCAACGTGTGCGCGCACTCCTTAAGAGACACACACACCCAAGCACAGACACGCTATTTCTTATCACAAAATCCGCCCGCTTGGTAGTATTCTCATGGTGTTCTCAACTTGGATCGAATTGCTGAAGAAAGCGGTAGCGTGACATTAAAGACATCTGCTTCGCTCCATGTAACATTCAACGCGACGGCCGAAACGTTCAGGTTCACCTGGTTCCCGCAACGTCGGTCGCCTTTTTCGCACAATATTATTCTTGCACGCTGCGGGCAAGGCGTCCATAAGAGCACAAGTAAACGTTACAACTCCCGAATGCAGGTACCCGCGCACGAAAAATCGTTTCACCGCGGTGCCTGATGCGAGATTGACTCCGCTAGACGAGGCTCGTCGCGCGTGCGCGTCGATGGATGTTAGGCCTAAAATCGCATCTTCATGCCGTCGTCGACGAGGCGGTCGGAATCTCCGTCGTGTGCGGCGTGCTGAGGAAGCAGAGCTCCAAGTCGGGCTAGTTGGTTGGCATGTATGGTAAACTTTCTTTAACATGCGCTAACCCACACGGACAAAGACGCGGCAGACAAGACGTGCGCAAGACGACTACACGTGGGTGTGTTTAAAGCGAACCTTCCGTGTCACTAGCTGATTGCGAAATAGGTTTTTTAGATGCTACTGTGTGACGTGAACTTATCCATGGTTGGAAGGCCAATCAGATGTATTCATTTTTCCTCTGTATAAATGTCATATTCACCCATTAAACACTCATTTGCGAGTCATGCGCACGTCTTGTCTGCCTCGTCTTTGTCCGTGTGGGTTTGCGCAGTTAAAAAAGTTTACCGCGCTGAGCAAGACATCGAGATGTCATTGCTGTCATATATAGTGACGCCAAAGGCTTGTAGAAACGGCCGCTGATTATCCAAGGTAGTTTCGGCATATTTATTTTTTACACTCTTGAACGTAGCGATTGTTGAAGATTGGCTTAGGTTCTAGCAAACGCAACTTCTTTTTTTTTTTAATTCTGTTTTATCTGCTGGAAATGTTGATAGCCACAGAGCACACTATAGTTACGTTCTATTTTCATTGTACATATCATGAGGACATGGAACCAGCGTGCATCACGACCGAATATACGCACATGCGTTTTGTGCGATTGTGCTGCCTGCTTTTGTGTTGATTTTAAACTTGATAATCACTTTTTAAAATTGTTGGTATGTCACGGAGCGGCATATTTTCGAATGGTTTGGACGCTGATTAACGACACGCCGAATTACGAGCGTCAAACACGTGGGCTCCTGACTGTGCAGCGTATAATGCATTCGACATCGACACGCCGAATTACGAGCGTCAAACACGTGGGCTCCTGACTGTGCAGCGTATAATGCATTCGACATCGACACGCCGAATTACGAGCGTCAAACACGTGGGCTCCTGACTGTGCAGCGTATAATGCATTCGACATCGACACGCCGAATTACGAGCGTCAAACACGTGGGCTCCTGAGTGTGCAGCGTATAATGCATTCGACATCGACACGCCGAATTACGAGCGGCAAACACGTGGGCCCCTGACTGTGCAGCGTACAATGCATTCGACGTCGACACGCCGAATTACGGGCGTCAAAAGCGTCGTGGCCGCTCGGGCTGCCATCTCGATTCCAGACACGTCACGCCGATTACGGACCCCGAAGTGTGCGCGTACGGCCACGTGGTAGTACCGGGCTCAACCTTGGCCCTTGACATTGGGAGAGAGGCTAATCTGCGGTTCTTCGTCCATAGTGAGAGTGCAGCCAAGATTGTTGGGAGCTAAGAGAGCTGAATTCGGAGAATGCTACGTAGCGGCAGTTTTCCTACCTAGGGAACTAGGGAAAGGAGAGGCTATTTAGGCGCATGTTTTGGGCCCTGTTGATTAGTCTAGAAGCTGAACCTATGCGCTGCTGAGAAGCCGTTGGGGGGCTAGTGCCGTCCAGTATCGCCTGGGCCGCCTGGCCACGTCGGAACTCCGAGGAACTTGTTGACGTACGAGACGTCAAACCAGCGTCTGCAACGAAGCTCACGGTAGTTCGCCTCAAGTTAGCTCAACCTGCTTGAGAGAAGACGTCCAATCTAGACTCCCGGGAAACCCAGCCCAGCAATTCGCATCCACCTCGACAAGATCGGCCACCAGCATTCTTCGGGAAAGCTTTGTGCGTCGACTTCATGGTTTATGGACTTGCTGCTGCTGCCCGGCCACGCGTATGACATCGTTTGTTTCTTTTTGTTTTCATTGTAACTTTGCTTTAGTCAATTACTGTTAAGTGTTATTCTTGTATATTTGATCCTCGCACTGTTTCATATGTCTATGTACTGTTAATTGCCCGTATTTATTTGTCCTTATCATTGTGTATATTAAGCTCAGGTGTGTTAGTCTGTCTTGTGTCTTTTTTATTATTGTATTTTATTAATCTGTGTGTATTTATCAGCCGATAAATATCTTGTTTTTTTGTTTACTCCCGACTCTGACTCTTTTCACTGTGCTCGCTTGCGTACGGAACGACCAACCAGCTTGTCTACCCCGTCGATTGACTTCGCGCCGACGACGAATCGGGGACAGCTGTGACATGGTACAAGATATGTTATTTGAACTACTTTCTATTTTTTTTTTATTTATGGATGCGTTATTACTGCGTCAGCGTTTAAAAGCTGGACACTGGGTTTGTCGTGTCCGTCCTTGGCGTCACGCCGTCATCATGCCATCATCGTTATCGTGTCGTTATCGCCTCATGGCACAGAAAAACAACACCATGCCCACCACTGCCACTAAGGTCAGAGTTCATGCCTCTGCGGTATTGTGCGCTTGGGATTTTGTGTACCATGCATGAGAACTCGCATAGCGGTGGCGTCTGTGCACGTATTTCGAAGCTCACGACAGGCAAAACTGTATCGAACGACGTCGTGCGCCTACCACGTAGAGTTGTTTTTGAGAAGGTAGCGGGTGTCCGTTGTGACAGCGTGCTCCTGTCAAGTGTAAATCGGTGATGTGTACCCTCCCCCCCCCCCCTTTCATTCAATATGTGTAATAATGTTCGAAAACGTGAAGAGAAGCTACATAAGTCAAATACGACTTTTTATTAATTCCGTGCTGGACCGGTGAAAATCCATTTAAGGGTGTCGGTCTCGACTCTCGTAAGGTTGCAACTTTAGAGTGCTGGTGAGGCGGCGAATATACATAACACCCATCAGGGTGTTCAATTGTTTCGTCAGTAGCGATCGGCAGTTCCCATTAGTGGATCGTTGGGCCACTTGATAACAGTGCATCATTACACGAGCGCAAAAGGGCCCGGGCAAGACGAGACAGGAAGTCTTCTTGTGCCCTGTCTAATCGGGCAATGAGCGGCTATCAGCGGGAGAGACTCCGCTTTGCATTGCAACGAAGCCGTGCCGTTGCGCCGAGGGAGGCCCGATGGTGTGGCGTAGCGGACGAAGGCCGTACCCCGGAAGAGGGTGCGAGGGGCGCACGTGGCAGAGCGCGCTCCACGTGTCCGCGAGGTGGTGTGCGCAGCGGCGTGGGGGGCGGCGGGAGGAGGAGTCTCCCCCGTGGGGGGGAGCGCCCTATGGCGGCGGCACCGCCCGCGCCAGTCCCGCTCGGACTGCCGGGCTGTTGCGTGCGGCGTCTCCAGTCGCTCTGCCGGTGGTGTGGTGGAACGACGGCTGCGGATTAGCGGCGGTGGCAGGAGCCCGGCGGCGTGTGCGAACGAGCCCCCGTGTCCGTCGACCTCAACGGTGGAGCCCGCGCTCTGCTACGCGCCGGCGGCGGCTCCGTGGACCTTGCCGGAGCGCGTGCGCGAACCCCTCAGCGTGCAAGTGTGCCACGATCAGGGCCGGTGGACACCGTGGGAAGCTGTGCTGTTTCCCCGACGGGCCGAGCTGCCGTTGGCGGCCGCGGGCCGCGACGGCGCCGAGCGGCCCCGGAGCGGCAGCGCAGGTGCTGCGCGCCGAGCGCCGCCGCACTTCGCCCAGCGCCACGGCGAGCGCCGGCGAGCACGGCGCCGAGACGCTCGACCTGTCGCCTGCCGCCAGCGGGGCCGGCCGCAAGCGCGACGTGAACGGCGCCGCTGCCATGGCCGTGGCCCGCGCGACCGGACAACCGCCACCGGCGTCGAGCCCCGTGTACGCCGGACGCTTCTCCGTCGCTAGGTAAGCGCGCTTCGCTTTGAGCGCTGTCCACCAAGCCGGAGCAAAGCCGCATCTTTTACTCCCGCTTGGTCCGCGCGCACGTGACGCCCGCGGTCGCGCATTGACGCGCGCGAATTTCGCGAGGCTGCGTGGCCGCGGGACTCGTGGCGTCGGCGCTTCCATCGAAAGTAACCGTGTTGTGCACGCTTTTCAGCTACCGCTTCGATACCTGTCACTGATTCAGAAGCGGGACCATGCGATGACGTCTTTTTTGTTTTCAATTACCGTGTCGCTTATGCATCTCCAGCTTGCAGGACACCGCTAGAAAATGTGCGATAACTCGAGAAAGTTAATGATAGTGAATGTGAAGTCATGTGGCTCCTTTTTTACATCTCAAAAAATTTGTTTCACGCCCCCTTTGGCGAAGCGCCTGTCCGCTCGTTCTTTGTGCACTGTTGAGTAAATATGGGATTGATGACACACCAGTTATGTCGTAATAGATTTCCATCTTATCTGGCGCTGAGAGCATGACACTAAGCCCACATTTATCCCTGTGACATGCGCAGTCCGTGGCGCGAGAGAGTGTTCGGCTGCTAAAACCATTTCATGAACTTGGTAAGTCTCGGCAGTGTGAAATAACAGCGCAACACGGGACAACAGCTAAAGGACACAGTGGCGCTGTCCCTTAGCTGTTGTCTCGTATTCGCGCTATTTCTCCTTGAAAAGTCACCAGCTAGCTCACGTGTGCATCCTGTTGGTTCGTCTCTTCAGCGTCACCACAAATAAAGTGCTGGTCGTTCATATGCATTTTGCGCCGATCTGAACGAAAGACTACAGTCCAGCTCGAAATTGTCGCCTCAAAGTTTTTTGGACGCCATAGCATTAGTCCGGCTTGGCATGTCTTTCTTAATGAACCTAAGCTGAACGTTTCAAAGGAAGGCCGTTTGATCATGGCAAGTGGATCCAGTATAAACGTTGATGACCTTAACCTCTGTACCAAGACTGGAATTCATTCCCACGATCCAACTGATCTCCTGCGCGCACGTCGCCTGCAAAAGAAAAGCGTTTGCAACGGCATTCATTCGTAACGTGATGCATATGTTCCTGGTAACAAACAAAACTCGCCACTAAGACAAGGGGGCGAAGAGAGAAGTGCACGACCAGAGCGGTAAAGCTATGGGTTAAAACAAGGAACGACGCCTGTTGTACTATGTGGTGAATTAAGACGGCAAATTGGGCTATATATATAGTTGGATTGGATTCCTGGAACCAAACAAATTTCAGCGCTCAGACAAGTGTCGAAGAAAAAAGTGCACCCAACGCTCGTGTCGTGCACTTCTTCGTCCCTTATTTGGTACCACAAATCGAATCCAATCTATAGCCCAATTTGCAGTCTTAATTCAGCAGATTTTTCGTTTTATACGGCAAAATTCCGTTTTCTCAAGAACAAGCGGCATATCAGGGTGGCAGTTTGGGCGTGTTTGTTAATTATGTTGCGTAGGTTTTCGCGTTGAACACACAGTGACCTAAGAAAAGACGCAGGACACTTAAACCGCTGCATCTTCTCTTTTGTCCTTGACTGTCAGCACTGGATCCGTTCCAACTAAATGTGACAACGGCTTCGGCGTTTCAGGTGCAATAGCATTGAACTGCTTCAGGTATCTCAAATGCTCTGGAGCCCAATTTTCGGGTCATCCGAAGACTTAGTGAACTCTTCGTGTAAATTTTGAGAATGGCGACTAGGGCGATAGCGTTCAGACGTTTGAACTACATCAGTGTAATCGCGGAAATGCTCAATCAGCGTGCGTACAGGTATACGTATCGGGCCACTCGTATCGGGCCACTCGTGTCATGCGACCAACTAGTGGTATCGTGTGCTTTACAAGAAACGTAACGAGGAGACAGGAAAGTCATACGAAAGCCGTTGCCTCCTCAGCGCAAACCATGGGCGAGTTTTTAGCCGTTGCAAGCGCAGTCTTTCTTTTTCTGGATGCTATATAGTGCCAAAGAGTATGGAACGTACGCGTGTCCATGTCATGTTTAAGTTTGCTTTCACTCTTGTTTGAATCACAGGCTCTGAGCTTCCACTAACGGAGGCATGCTTTAAGCTTCCAGGCATGAGCGATCCTGAAAGCGTGCCTTCGAATTAGGACAGGGTTATTTGGCGCATCTGTTTCAAGCATCTTGGGGTCACCTCAACACACTATATTAGTATATCTATATCCGTACAGTCGACACTCTCGTATCATTCAATGAGCATTGGGCAATATTTGTCTGCCGCATTAGGCGCCGTCTGTCTTACTCATTAGGATCTACGGCTTCAAGTGCTTAGCTGAAAGGCTGCGCCGAATGTCCTCCGCTATTTGCGCAGAAGCACGATGGACTGAGCTTTCCTGCAGCAATCGAGAAACTCGTTGCAACGAAGACACGTATATATGAGCGCGAACACTGCAGGGGCAGTTTCAGTGGGCACCGTTGCAGAATCTTCCTTGCGTGACCGCACACAAAGACGTTGCGGCCCGCCACTCCAACCTGTTCGACCAGAGTATTAGCACCGCGTCGCGTGTCGCCAGACTGGAAAGACTGCGCCGTCGCGTATAGTAAAAGAAATCAATGCTGTTTGCGTTCTCTAGAAATGCAACGAGCCGCGTCACCATGTGGCAAATCCCCCGTGCATTCGCAACGCTCGTAGGAAACCGGTGTATGTGCAACAAAAAGCGAACAGAAAAGCGTAAAGAAAGACGTCAGCTTCTTTCGGCAGCTCTTGTGTGTCCTTAGTTTGGTTTGCTGGAGCTCAAATCTGAGAACGCATGTCGTTTCTCTGAGATTATACAAATCTAACATAGGCGTTTATCGCCGGTGAGCGCACGGCACGATGTATCATACAGGAGTCCCATTGTATCCATTCGGTTTTAGGGAGGGCACCGTAAACAGCACGACCAGGTATATGGTCACGCCATCGTGTGCAGTACCGAAGTCGGCACAACAACGTCAGAAAAAGAAGGAAATTACCAGGAGCAGCAGTTATACGTTATCTCGAGGCGCCTATCCTTTCCCAGTCCGCTTATTTTCTCAATGCTACAGTGTCGTCTTCAAAGTGGGCGCATCCGCTCCCAAGATGGTTCTTTTCAGGATTCTGTCTTTTTCGGTCTCGGTCAGTCGACCCGAAGGCCCCAGCTGCGGCTTTCCATCCTCCGGTCCCATGGCGAGCGTCTTCTTTTTCCCTGGTAGCATACTGCACACACAGCAAGAGGCGGCTCGAATCCTTTTCAATACTCTAATCTCTGTCATATCACCCACAAGAAGCGGACTGCTTCTTAAACTGGCTGCAAGACACTGCGAGGTGCTAAGAAAAGAAAGTTCCAAAAGGTGCCCCCCGGTGAAGCGGTCTCCTCCTGTAAAAGCAACAGCTCGTTGGCCATCTCTTCGCCTTGAGTGCGCGTGACAACCAGGTCGTGGTCACAGTAAGCTGCAATTAGCTTCGTATATAGGAAAGAGAAAAGAAAGCGGCGATAAACTTTCCAAGCGCAACTTCATCAGGTGTGTATATAGTATCCATGACGGGACTCGCCGCCCCGAGTTCTTGGAGGGCGCCTCGTTATTCACGGACGTGGTGTAGAAGAGGCGCACCGACCCTTTTTGTCTTTCTTTCTTTCTTTCTTTCTTTCTTTCTTTCTTTCTTTCTTTCTTTCTTTCTTTCTTTCTTTCTTTCTTTCTTGTTAGCCGTGACTCTATTTAAGCATGATTGACAGTTCTAATTACGCCGCGCTTATTTAGCGTCCTTCGGACGCCCTGCCCACGGTTTCAGCGATGAGTTTTCCGACAAGAAGCCGTCATCTTCACACGTGTTTCGAGGTGAAATGCCGCGGGCCAAGTCGAGCGGGGCCCAGCAGCGCGGTCTTCGGGGCTGAACCGCCAAAACATCGCCGCCGCGCTTTACTTCCTCTTCGTGCTCGCGATGATGATTCTGTCGGAAGCGTGCGAATCGCCAGCTCCGCATTAACAGAGCTCTCGCCCCTTCGTCAGCGTGAGGCGGAGGACGCATCAACGCCTATCACAAAACTCGAGGAGGAGGTGAACGCTCGATAGTTTGGCTTCGGCGGAGCCTCGGCAGCAGAATCGCCTCGTAAGCGGATCCACTTTGAGTAGAAAAAAAACCGTGCTCTTGAAAGCTATACATATATCCTGCAGCGCGCGTAGCCGTCGCAACCCGCCGATTACCGAGACGGGAATCTTGTTCCGGGTTTGGCCAGATGTTGGCTACTCCTATAGCCGTCTATATGTGTATATATGCATGTTCGGACCCTCATCCTAATCCCTTTTTCGCCGAAAGTCTCGCAAGTGGTGTCCAAAGTAGGAGAGCAAATAAAAGTGCATGTATAGCGCGCAGATATGCCTCCAATGTCTTTCGTCGCAAATTCTTCATTTCCCCCCTCATTTTCCTTCACTATAGGACTCATCAGACTGCTTTACACCTTCACGAAGCTTAAAGGAACCACTTCTAATAGACGATGAGCAACACGAGAACAAGGTGAAAACAGGAGCCAACGTTGGCTCCTATTTTCACCTTGCTCTCATGTTGCTCGTCGTCTTGAATTTCCATCTTCCGCATTGCCCTTGTTTTCACTTCTAATGGAGTAGTTTGGTATATGAGCGAAAAACATAGTGCGTAAAAAGTGCGCGCATTACAAACGCGTACGTCGTCGCGGAAGCAAGAAGTCAGTAAGTATATAGTGAAGCGCGAACAGGGATGAAGTGTTTTAGAATGTGGGCCTATACATGATTAGCGTTGCCCACGCGGAAATTAAGGTACGCAGGCACGCGGTGAGCTCTTAAATAGTGTATTGCGGTACGCTGCTGAAACTCCAGTAAATGAAGTGCTGTGCTTATACGCGTTCAGTTGTTACTTGTCAGTATCAATTTCTAAGGAAGAATATCAGCCGATTCGCAATTTGCGTATTTGAATGCGGACTCGTTTCCGTCTGCTCGATAGCAACGGCACTGTTTTAGGCCGATGAGCTTCCAGACTCCAGTGCCGATTCTAAAAACTCAAACAGTGGTAGGTATTGTTGGATCTTTGTGATTGACAGGAGGTGAGAGAAGACCATCGCTTACATCATCATTCGTACCTTACGAGCATGTTGAGTTTCTGAGGTATCTAATCCGATTAGGGTATAAACGCGAGAGCCGCCGCTTCGATGGGTGCCACCACGTTAATGCAAACGTTTTGGGGGGCAAGTTTGGGGAGGCCCCCAAATCTAAAAGAAATAACGCGCCCGACGCGAGCAATCAAACGGCGTTTGCGTGTAGTGCGTGCGCACTGGGCAGGACACTTCTCCGTGTACACACGTGAAAAGCTCACGGAGGTACATGGAACTTGCTTTCTTGGAACATCAACTGTTCATCAACACCAACTATCACCGACTGTCTGTTATCTTATGAATTTATAATCGTGACAAACAAAAAATCGAGCCCCTGGGATCCGCTTGTTCTTCTAGCTCAGTGCTACTGTTTTGTCTCTTTGAACGCGTGTATTTAATTATAGTCAATGAGGAAATCTTGGAACCAGCTGAATTATATTCAAGCTTTACGTAGGCTTCACGTATTGCTGGTCTGCTTTCTTGTCGACAGTGCTATAGCATATCGTTTAAGGAACGCTTTTTTGTACTAGACTCTGTTGCTACTGAGACAAGGTGGGACTGATGTGCGTGATATACCACTGAATGTACGTTGTATACCCCTGAATACACGCATGGAAATGCCTCCATTCTACATGCAGCCGCAAAGGTGGTGCCTGTCAGTGTGTACGTGTACGCACCCACTTAAAGGTATACAGTGCGGTCTTCTGTAAAAGGGAACACGGGATTGTAAAGCCCGTGCGAATTAAATTTACCTTCTGGCATGTACGCACTCGCCCGGCTTTGCAGCACATGTCTTGTGCTTGGTGGCGCTGGCACCTTTCTACGCACCTGAGCAGAACGTCGACGCAGACGTCTGCCGGCACTTGCAGCTAGAGCGCCGACAAAGTGAGAGCCGCATATTACAGTGGACCCTTTAGCAGTGTACCGAGCTGTATACGAGAGTGTGTGGGCTCCGTTCTTGTGCATTGCGCCCTTTCCGCGCTGTTGGAAGAAAACGTTCGGGAAAGCGTGCGAACTCGTAGACGAGCGAGTGCTCGCACTGATAACGCTCTTTTCGGCAAGAGGACGCGTGATGGAACCTTGCGTAGTTCAGCAAATGAAAACGCCTGGACTCCCCATTTCCTGACCTCCTAACCGCGGTCATTATAGTCCGGTAGGATCGGGCCAAACTGTAACAACGAAGCAGTTCAACAGCGTCTTTCGTGTGTTGTTTTCTCCGCGCTCATTTATTTCTTTCAAGCCTATCTGTACTAGACGTGGCAGCCTGCAAAGGATCATCATGCAACATGATACCGTTATTTTCCCGGGCATCATTATACTCGTCGCTCCAGAACGTGCAGCTTGCACGGAGAGACAGGTCCGTGACGCGTGCGCAACTTGGCTGTGTTGGCTATCGCCAGCAGTAATTAGCGGCGGTTTCGCTGAAAAGCGTGACGAGTTCCCTCCTGCGGTGAAAAATGAGCGCGCGCGCGCGGGACATCTTCAAGTAATGCTGCTTTTCAGAGCACGACAAACTCGCGCGCCTGATCGGGGCAGAGCGGGCGCGCTATCGCATTTCCGCGCTTAACGAGCTCGCCCAAGACAATGAGCGCAATCATCAGGGCCGCCAACAGCGGGGCACGAAGGGTCCGCAGCAGCCACCGGGCGTTTTGCTAAACCGCAGAGCTCGTGATGAGGGGCACCCGTTGCCGGGATAAAGGCGCCACTGCAATTTGTCCCATTGTTCGGACCACTTTTCGCCCCAAAAGCGGACGCCCCTGCTGGTGCCTGCTCAGAAGGGGAGGTATGTGCGGAGTGGAGAAGGGGTGAGCGCGGTCACTGGAGCGAAATGGCTGCGCGATCGCTCCCGGTGCCGCTCCTCTGGATGGCTTGGCAAGGACACGCTCTATTTTGAGCTCTACACCCCCCCCCCCCCCCCCGACCATCCCATTGTGCGGATTCCCCGGAGGATCGGCTGCCTGAAAACAATGCACCCGGATACAAACTGCAGCACGTGCCAGTAATGGGCGTTAAGCTTCGCGACCAATGACCTATGGAAAACGTGCTAGCGAGATGCGTCGGCTCGGAGACGAGCGCTAGCCCATTACTCCTGCCCACATTTGGTGCAGAATGAGAGACCTCCTCGCTGTGTGCTCAAGGTGTTTACCGCGCGTAAATATAGGCGACTGTACACGCCGCCGTACCCGCCGAATCTTGGGCGCAAAACGCGGTGCCCGCGCGTGACTTCGCCGTGTTCGGAACCAATTTCTGGAGCTGCAGCCGAAGGTTGCAATTCCATCGGCCGAACTCGCACGTGACGACCGCTACTTTGCGGTCCGGGGTGCGTTCATCTTCGTGTGGTCAGAGTCAAAAGTTGCTCACGGGTCTAGCAGATTGCAGGTTAGTGCGTAGCACAAGGTAATGCTGCTACAATTAATACACAGGGGGTTGCGATCTGTAATTTCACGTCTCCGCAGCGTCCTTCCTCGCAGTTTGTAGCAATAGCCTCTGTACACAGTGTAGCTGAACAGTGCGGAGGTAGGCGAATGACCGTCGCATAATTCCTCCCCCTCATTTCTTTCGCTAACTACTTCTGACGCCTATACACCTCATCACAATTCACGAATAAAACTCGTCGCAGACAAATTTCTCGATCCCTGTATAAGCAGAGGTAGGTGTCCGCGCGTCTACACCTGCAGGTTACGAAGTGCACTTTGCATCTCCTTGTTGTGCACTGGCGCAGCCTACAAACTGGGGAAAGGGCGCTCGTGCAATGCGGCGGCTGGTGGGGGATAGGAAAGGGGGGGGGGGGGGGGGCAGGTATGTGATGACTCCCACCCGACGGGTTGGCCTTTAGCGGACAGCGCTATAGAGTCGTGGTCACGGGCGGTCCCGATGGCCTCTTCTCAGCCGTCGGCGGCAGGTGTGAAAAGGCTGGCCAGCGTCGAGCGCGTAATTGCGCTCATCCATCACGGTGGAAGCGCACACAGCCGCCCTGAGAGTGGTCCGCCGGGCTCGTTAGCCTGCGCGCGCGGCGGGCTTGCAATCTTGCTGCTGGACTAAGTCCACGAGTGCGCCGACACCTATCCCCCCCCCCCCCTCCCTCCCTCTTGCCTCTCATTGAGAGTGCTATGATACGTGTATGTTGCGTGCCGGTCAAAAAACTTAGGTCGGAAGCGTGGATCGTTTCGGCGCGTGCTTACAGTGGCTGGGCGTTGCCTGCGTGTTTGCTGGCAGACGATTGCGTAAAGGCTTTGTAGTCGCCACTTGCGAAGCAGTGGGCTACGAAAAAGGCACTTTCGCGTACATTATACTCTCTCTGTACAATTCGGCTTATCTATAGAAGCTCACGCTTCTATACGTATAGCGCTTTAGAGCGACATGCAGTCACCTCACATTGAACGGAGGGGAGAGGACAATGGTGATTAGACACGCGGTGGGATAATGAGCGAATAAGCTGAGATAAACGCTTTCAGCAAAAGGGGGGCGATGATTTTTCTTCTCGCGCTTTGTACCACACGCACCATTGGTCTGTCCCTGTTTTTCCCGTTTCTTCGCTGTATCGAAGTGCGAGAAAAAATGTTAATGTTTTCAGCAACAAAGTTACGCATGATGTGCCTTGCGATCGCGGCGGGTTTGTTTCGATATTACCGGGAAACCTGCTTAAGTCCGACGCCGCGCTGCACGTAGCGCGTGTTTCGAGCTGGTTGCATTAAAGGGTGATATAAATTATTTATTGCTCATCAAAGCAATCGAGGGCTTATAGCGGGTTTACAGAATTTGCTGCTACCCGATAAAGGGCAAAGAGCAGTGAGACACAAAAGTCTCAGTCCTTTGAGTGTTATTCACCTCCAGTCAAAGAGAGAGAGAGAGAGAGAGAAATGGACGGGCCTGCAAAAATCTGAAAATCAGCTACCTTTTAACCTAGAGCTTAGAACTAGCGTGTGCAAATGGCTGGACGTACCTATAAATAATAGGGTCCGCAATATTTCATATGGTGGATGTCGCACAGTCCTTATGGGGGCACGTCTTTGTCTTCCTTTCTTGTGTCTGTGCTTTTCATTGCGCTAATTTACTTGTTCAGCCAAAGAGCCCTTCCTGGTCAAAATTATTCCGGAGTCCCCCGCTACGGCGTGCCTCATAATCATATCGTGTTTTTGGCACGTAAAACCACAGAATTTAATTTATATAAAGAGGCATGGACGAGATCCTCTTGTTCTGAAAGACTATAGCGCAGAGCAAAGGTGGAAACCAATTTATGCGTTTGCCTCCACCCCACAAAGTGATTCTACGGCTAATGTGCTAACCAGCGGCTCAGTGCTCGCGCTTTGCTCTGCCCCTCGCGCGAGCTGCAGAAATCCTCAGACCAGCACCACTTTCGAGACATGCGTCCTTAAAGGATGCCCAGAAAGATATTGGTGTTTTAGTCAACATTTTATCAAAAGTGTCCATCTAGCCAAGTCTGTTCTTTTGATCTGTCTAGCAGTTCGCCACGATCTTAAGGGGAACGCCAACGCACTTTAGAAGATTACGGGGACGGCTGCTAAGCAGACATGATTTCGCTGCAGCTCGGCTTCAATTTCACTATTGCAAATTGTGCTCTAAAGTGAACAAATAAAATTTTAATTAGTGAATATTTTAATCAGCCGCCTGGACATTGCGATCTGTCGCACAACTATTGTCGCCCTCTTCAACTAATCCACTTGGACAGACGAAATGGACTATATGATCCGTGCTATATATATATATATATATATATATATATATATATATAATTTAATCTTTTCCAACTTAAACAACGTTGCATGCAACGCAGTCCTCAAATCCAACCGCAGCCGCCACTGCTGCGACACTGGGGGAGCTATTTCACAGCTGCCTGTCGGGTAACTGCTTATGTTCTAACATGGAATGCCAACATACCCAAACAGCTGAGAACAATTGGCCGGTCTGGCTTTACAAACATACGCTTGACGACGCAGGCTTAACAAGGCGAGGCGGTGGTGATGTCACCCACGTCACATTCCTTTCCTCAATTGGGGGCGTTGGCTGGGCTTCCCCGCACCGCTTTACGGGGGGAAAAGTGCTCGTTTCCATTTGCCGCAACGAAGCCGTGCTCCCTAAATGGTTGCAGCAAATGGCGCCTCTTCCTCTTCACAATCACTCCCTCTCCAAGATGGGGTGGCACAACCACATAAAAAAGCGCACACCTTGATTATATTTCTACGTCTTGGAAGCGTCCTTCCTTCCATCTGTCTCACTCTTTATTTTTGCTGGCCGATTTCAAGTGTCTCACCCCGATCACCCATACTCTCTGACGGGTGCAAATAAAGTGCTCTCTCTCTCTCTCTCTCAAGTATCAAACCTCAGGGTTAATCTAAGCGAGACAAAAGTTCGAAGGAACATGGAAACTTGAAATGATGAATGAGCAGTATATAGTCAAACAAGGAATGTCGCTTTAAGCCAACGTTTTCCCCTCGTCAAAACGTTGGCTTAAAGCGACATTCCTTGTTTGACTATACTGCTCATAACCTCAGGGTCAGACAGATATGCTGCAAGCAGTAGTCCCTTTTTTCTTATATTACACCCCCCTCAACAGGTGATGTGTAGTACATCGCACGCGCCCGCCAGCAACGGCACCTTCAGAGAAAGGAGAAAAAAAAATTTGAAGGACGCTTAAGCCTCGCCTTTAAGAATGGAACGCGATAACATCGAACGATCCCTGACTGCTTGTCACGCTTTCCGGCAACTGCAGCCTTTTTTTTTTTTCTCCACCTTCGCCTCCGCGCGCCGATGCCGAGGACGCGAGCGCCATCTGGATGGTGTTCTTGCAAGGAACTGACCGGGGCGCGCCGCTGTATGAATGGTAGAAATGCTGGAAAGGGTGTTCGTGTTTGAGTTTCCGCGTAAGAGAAATATGTTTTCTTGTATATTCAAATTACAATCCGACGCTATCATGTCTGTATGTTGTGGTTAAGACGTACTTTACGATTTTTCTGACGCACTTTACTTTGAGAAATTTAATTAGTTCACTGACGCTTCTGCGCCACGCGGAGGGCCTGCGTGGTCGGGGTGGTTCGGGATGATTTTCTCGGCCGCAGACGCCGACGCCGGATTTTCTGCGATCGGGGTCTTTAACGCTGTCGCGTTAAAATAAATGTAGGAATGGTTCTGCCTTGCACCATGGCTTGCTCGCTGCAGTAAAACGAGTAAATAAACGATATGCAAGAATTATATTGTTATTAAGCGTTGTCCTACTTCAAAAAAAAAAAAAAACACTGCGGGAAAGTTGTTATTGTGACCTCCGAGATTTTGTCGTTCCGGCGCACCGCGATGCCGTCGCTCGTCCTCAGACATGCGAAACGCGCAGCGCACGAGCTTGAATGCACCGAAAAGGCTGAGTTCGTTCTACTGAGTTGAATTTAGAGCGTTGACCTACCTATAGACATGCCACCTATAAGCATACTAACTATACTACTACTTTCGTCCCCATCAGAATGTTGCCGCTACGGCCTGGTTTTCATAAAGCGGGTAAACAAGAAATCTATCCGCGGCATAACGGTGTATAGCCACCGCGGCGAGTACACTTCTTGTTTGGTGCCCGACCTTGTACGTGACTTAAACCAACCCCTATATGTCGCAAACGGGAGAAAAAATAAAGAAATGTTGCCAACTGCGGTGACATGTAGCGCGTCTAGGCTTTTTTTTTTTTTTTTTTTTTTCGCGGGCCACCACGCTACCTAGAGCGCGCGCGCGCCGAATTCCCACGCACCGATTTCGGGCTCCGTCCACGAGAGGGGCGGCGCCTCTTTATTTTATTTCAACCGCGTCGGGCCGTGGTGGGAAGGAAAACAAGATCGAGCTCGGAAACGCGGTTCGGTCGGTATCGCGCGGAGGAGCGTGCGGGGACGCCGCAAACTGCGCCGCGTGTTCTTGTACACTCCGCGGGTGATTAAACCTCCATCGATCTGAAAATGGATTAAACGCCCGGGTGAAAGAGAGCCGTCTCGCTCTTTTGCCGACGACGCGCCCGTACCCTTTAGCGCGCCTGCCTTTGCGGTGCCTCCGGAGCTCAGCACAGCGCGACAGACTGCCTTGCTGTCTCTTCGTATTATTGGAGCGCGCCGAGCAATTTGCGCGCAGAAAGAAACGTACGAATTGCGCACGCGCCAGCGGAAGCGCGAAATCATCCGCGCGTGGCGAAAACCATTTTCTTTCCTCCCGTTTTTGTTGTTGCTCACGTGTGCTTGCGCAGCGCGTAACCGTTCAGTGCACGCGCCAATTTAACGGCACAAAGCCCGTCTAGGCTCGTCCGATGTCCTTTTCTCTGGTGCGGTGTGCGCGTATTTATTCGGGGATTCAGTGAAGCGCATCTTCGATCAGCTCCAAACGATCTGAAAGTGACAACACCGGGCTCTTGCAGTTCGCGTTATATAATTATCGCACAGAGATGGTACGGGAGCATCACAAGTCGCCACCGAGGCGAATCTTGTGTGAAGGAAGCGATCTTTCGATTGATTCCATCTCAACCCCGTTCGCTGCGTTTTAACGAGAACGCAGGGATGTATATATGCGACTGCTGTGATTCTGATAGCCTCCATAGAAAGTGGCAGCGCTAAAGATGAATGTAAATGTTGGAAGCTCGTGAATTTGATTTGTTCAAAATTTAAAATGGCGTCTATGCACTGCTTCGGAATTCAAAAATTGAAGGCGGTCTGAGGGAAAGAAATAAGAAGGAAATATTTGGAGGTTTAGTTAACGGTTCGTTACCGTGGGGATCTGTTGGCACACGTTCGCGGAGTGAATCACGACGTTTGTCAAAACGGGCGCCAGGCGCAGCCTGGTTTCGGCAATGAAGCACACAGCATCGCGGCATCCAGAGGGCAGGGGTCACGTGGTATCGCGAAATCAAACCTTCGATCATGCTTCACTCTGCGCTTCGCGTTCTCCATAGTAGGAGACACTATGGCGACACATGGTATAGGAGACACAATTTCGCGCTTATACCACGGTCCTCTGCTGTGGCTTCTGAGAACGTAGTGCGTTCTCTCCACCTTCGCATCTTATGTCTGGCAAGTCGTGACGGAGCCTTAGTAGCGCACATGTGCTAAATAACAGGCTCAATTCGCTAATAGTCCTCTTTGTACAGATCTGGGGTCGTATTCCCAAACCTTATTTAACTAAGTGCCGTACGCAAAGCTTTTCTTTCGTAGTAACATTTATTTAGTCCTTGGTCTGTCGCCTTCGGTAGTAATATTTCTGTCATGATTGAGCGGCACCTGTCCTAGCGGATGGTATTAGTGTAGGAAGTTTTGGGAACACGCTGAGTCTTGGCCCGTAGTCCCGGGAACTACAACTGTTCGTAAGAGCAGCTTCGCGAATTCGGCCCATGCAGTGGCAGAACTTGCAATTTTTCCTTTGTAAGAACTGTGTGACACTGGCTGAGCGCCTTCGCTGATAACGTGTCCGTTACGACGATTGGCCAGCGCCTCTCCTTACGAACCGCTTGTAGCGTACACTGCTTTGTATCAGTGCATCCGCTATCACGAAATGACCGGCCTGTTACGAACCACGTTAGCGTATCAACTTGTGTGTGAATACGGCCCCCTGGGCACCGATCGATAAAGCAGTTGGTACGCTATGGCGTATTAATTTGAGAAGCATGCTCCCAGCCACATCTGACACAGTTGCTTTGCATTACGCAGGGAGAGTTGAGATGGCTGTGTTCGAGGTGATGCATCGATTATGCGTGTATGCGTATATATATATATATATATATATATATATATATTATATAAGCAATGTTCGAAGTCCTTTGGGCATGTTTCAAGAAGGTACCGTGTTGCTTTGTGCGGCTAACTTTGCAGAGTCTGCTATTGAACATTCGCAAACGATGGACAGCGCTATAGAGAGCAGCAGATCGAACAGCTGCTTTCACTTGGGGGATGGGACGTCAAGGTCCGCACTTGTTAGTGCTAATAACTTCGCGCATATACCATGTTGGCTAAGGCATGGCTCACGTTCTCTGTCGACAGCGCATATATATATATATATATATTATTCGCACGTTATCTCTGCATTTGTTTGCGGCTTTAAAAAGTTCTGCACGCTAAAATGCAAATTGCATGACCGTAAGTTATGCACCCACCCTCATGACCCACCTGCTTATCGCCAATAACTCGTTGCAAGAACAGCGAATCGTGTGAGAAGATGCAGCTGCTGCGCCTGCGCACTTTTGCCTACAATATGCGCGCGTGCATGCTCAGTCAGAGCACGTCCATGATGCGCGCGCATCGCGCGGATTGAAACCCCGCAGGTGCGAGCCGTGACAAGATACAGCGGCGGCCAATTTGGGCGGATGTTTCGACAGATGCGGCAATGATTTGTCGAGCGTGCTCTCAGCTCGGGGGCCCGCGCCGGAAAACGTTCCAGGTGCTTGCGGATTATGGTCCGCCTAATTGGCTGCGACTGGACGAGTGTCACTGAGACGCAGATGGGCATATTCCTGCTATGTCCGGGCGTGGTCACGTGATTCCGGAGGAGTGTGTCTGGAGGAGGAGTGCAATGTGAACACCACCACCTATTGCGAGCGTAGACCGGCATCTCATTATTTGTGTGCACATATCGCGCCACGTCGCTAGAGCTTTCAGCAAACGTCACGCGACATTGAGTAATCCCAAGGCGACGCAAGTGGTAGCGGCGCCTCGCGGCCGCTGTTCAAAGGCCCAGGCGGCATCCGCCCTCCCTTCTCACCGACCGACGCTCCGAGCGAAACGTGCCTCGGCAATCAGAGAAACGAGACTCATTTGCGGCCGCGATCCTTTCATTGCGGTGCGCTTCTGCGGCGTCCGCAGACAGCGCGGGGAGGCGGCCTGTCGCGGTGCGGGTACTCTTCGCGTCGCTCTGGGCGGCTCTGCCCGACCTTTCACTTTTCGATTGTCAGCGTAGCGGGAATGCGCGGCGAAAGTGTCATGCGAGACGTCATGCCCGAGAATTTGTCGCTGCAAGCCGTTGCAGTTAACGCTGGGGAGGTTCGTGAACTTATAACAGGCGCATTGTGTTGCCATTTCGGACTTTGGTTTTCACCAGAAAGACAGGGCAAAGCCCAAAAGTACGCAAACATGTGGCGCCTCATGTGTAACGAACACACGCGTGTCTAAAGACGGAAGCCACGTTAGTTTACATTGTTTCCACTGACGTCACAGCCGGGGCTTCTGTATACGATCGGACGCCGACCCACAGGACGACCAATCTGCTGCGGAACTATACTCATATGGCTTCAGAGATCGTTTGGGCCATTTCCACCTTGCAGACCACTGGTAGCGAATGTTCGCTCATGATTACCGAGGGGCGATCAGGTGGTACAATTGCTAACAGTCATGCTGGCGGCTAAGCGTGAAATGACGCGCCACCATCTCCCAACAGCACAACCAGCGAGAGTCGAGGCTCGGGTGCCACCCGAAACGCGGTGGCTCATATATTGTTGCGGCGGCGCGCAAAGGACCAGAAAGGACGCTCGTGCGAATTCGTGCTGGTCCTCTTCATCACGTGCGCCTAGAATGGTGGTCGTGTACGTTTATATCTGTGCAACCACCTAGCGGTGTGCTGTGAAGCTCGAAATGACCGCGCGTCGAAACGGCGTGTACAGCGCTGTTTCTCGTCTGCACCGAACTGGCTCTCAATGCGCCGGCACCACCACTGCCAAACATCGCGCGCTGCGGGCGCCACCTGCGCCTTCTGGCGTCCCTGAATGCGGTTGCGAGTTCCGCGGCTGCTCGCGCGTCGCCGTCTCAGCCGCCGGCATGCCAGGAGCCTGGCGGCGTCACGACAGCCACCTTTTCCCGTCTTGCCATTCCTCGTGAATGGATGGGGCGTGCGTGAAATGGGCCACGGCGCTCGACCCGATGGATGGCGTGAGCGTGCGATACTGACCCCCTCCTCTCTTTTGATTTATGGTGCGACAGCCAGCGGCCATGCGTCTCGAACGCATGGCTCCCGCTAATTGCAACCGTGTATAGGGTGCAGTGGCAGCGAGACTGGCAGAGCGCAACGGCGCATAAAACCCGGAGCGCGAGCTCAATTTCACTGTGAGGCAATCTTCCCTCGGTGGCCTCGATAATAATATACATATAGCAGCTCGCGGCCGTCGCTTTCCGATCCTGTGGCTGTTGCCATCTGTCGCGCTTCCGTTAAAACGACTCTTAAAAGGCGCGATGCATGGTTAGTCAGGATTTGTTGCTTGGAGCTGAATTTCTTGCTGCACGGGCCCGGGACGATGACTCGTTTATCCTCGCCACCGACGTTTTCGTGAAGAAGCCAGGAATTAGATATGGTTTTAGCCTTTTAAACGATTTAAAATATATTTGTTTAATGAATAGGTGGGGGGGGGGGGGGGGGGGTCAGAACTTAGGGTGAAAAGTTTAGCCCTGTTACATTGGTTCCTTAATGTCACATCAACCAAGCGTGCTTTTCTCTCTCTCTCTCTCTCTCTCTCTCTCTATATATATATATATATATATATATATATATATATGCATTGGCGTTCCAGTTAATTTTGTGCTTCAATGCAAAAAGCGTCGTTTTGTTAAGAACCTAACTGGAACGCCAATGCATTTCTCCGCAAAGTTCGGGAATTAATATCTCGAAACTGGTGTCATCCCGAGAATTCGTTCCAAGTGGATCCGCCTTGCGTACTCCACGGCTACAATTTGTAAATTGCAATATGGGCCATCAAGTAATTAGTTAAAACTTAATTAGTAAATTGTTGTTAATTATTCGAATATGCATTTCAATTTCTTGTGCAAGTAATGTCCGCCTGTTCGAGTAGACCAGCTCATGAACTAGAATTGGGCTATGTGCCAAAGGCAACCTTTAAGGATTTTCAAAAGTGTTCGCTGAAACACCCATATATATATATATATATATATATATATATATATATATATATATATATATATATATATATATATCATAAGAAGCCAACAAACAATAACACCAAGGACAACATAGGGGAAATTGCTTGTACTTTTGAATTAAAGAAATTATAAAGAAATGAAAATGGATGAAAAAACAACTGTCCGCAGGTGGGGAACGAACCCACGTCTTCGCATTACGCGTGCGATGCTCTCACCATTGAGCTACCGCGGAACCGTTTTCCCATCCACTTTCTGGGGTATTTATGTTTTGCAACTAGAACTAACCCCGGGAGTGTTAGCCAGCGCCACCACTCACAAACCATAGGGCGGATGTGGAACATCCTTTCTGCCGCAGGCGTCACGAGCACGTGATCTTTTTGGGTGATGGCAACTGGTCAATAAACCCACATATGCTACCTACAGGCATCATTGTTGCCGGATTCGCCTCGTTACGTAGCATATGTGTAGATAAGTGCTTGGTAAAGGTAGCCATCGCACTAATTATCGCTGAAGTCTAGAATACCCTTAAGTGCCGTTTGACAAACTGATTTGTATAAGTCAAAGCGCGCAGAAATGCGTTTAAATTTTCATCAAGGGCTAAATGTCATAAGTTGAGCTGGAACCATTTCATGCGGAAAATTCAAGTGCATCTTCATCGCGCAAAGAAATATACGAAGGAGAATCACCGTGGTTATCCTACATCTTTTTTTTTTTTTTTTTTTTTTTTTTTTTTTGCCAGGACTGCTGTAGTGTGGTTCCACGTGTGGCAATGCTTTGCTTCGGTTTTCCGGACCTCAACTCTTTCATGGCCCCGCATATACGAGTGCGCTGCAAGTGGGCTTGTTCCTCCGATACGATCGGACTCGTGGACATCGATCAGCTTCGCGTTGCCTGGCGGGCCGCCATTTCGAAGTACAGAAGGGGTACCTGCCTGGACAAATCGGTATGCATCAGCGCTGTGCACTGACCGTCTCCTGGTTCTCGCTAATCGCCAATGCGTTAGGCGTAGTAAGAAGAAAACTATGTGACCTTTGAAAAGTAAGGCGAGCTCGCGAAGAGGTCCAGCGCAGGCGAGAACGAGCAGCTCGCGAAAGCCCGGTGACACGGGCATGGAACCGACGATTCCGTCTCGATTTATTCCCGCCTACCCAATCACTCATCGCGCTGGGACAGAGAGCAATGCGCCTGTCGAGACGCACAGCGCAGGCTGTACGCTTTTTTCTCTCTTCGCTAATTCCCGAAATGGATTGATGCCCAACGGAGGTCGTGCATGGCGCGCTCGATCCAGATTTCAGTCACGCATCTGGAATTGATTGGCTCGCTCTCTTTAAGGAGACAGTGGTTGCACAAGTGCCGATACGGAATTGGCCCTATCGGTTCGTCCACGGCGGCCGCTCGGCTCGTATCGCAGGAGCCGCACGTGACAATAATAAAGCAGCAACAGCAACTCAATGCGAGATTTGTGCCCGGTGATCGTACACGATACGCGTGTACGCGAAGGTTCGCTTGAGCGTAACTTAAGCGGCTAGAAAAAAGAAAAGATAAAACTATTTCGTCGTCGCCGGCCAGATAGCCCGAGCGATTGGTGTAACAGGACTTGTTACAAGACATTAGCAACTATACGCACTGACACTTGCGTTCCTGTGCTGTCTGTCTGTCCCCCAACTACGCTGGGCAATATTTGTTACGCCCGATCAAATGAGTGAAATCCCTTTGCCTTTTCCCCGCAAGCCCGGCCAGCCCCTTCTTCTGCGCATGACACCATTCAATCTATTCAAATGCTCATTACTGACCAGATTACTCTATTATGCGGCGCGCAACCTCGCTGAACGCAGCTGGCAGAACGCTTAGTTACGAGTGCTGGCTTGCATGTTCTCGTTCTCTTTGCAACCTCTTCGTCTTACTTCGTTACATTGAGTTGTTTAGTCAGAAGGGCGTGGATACTCTGCTCACTCACGCGCCGTGTTCATAATGACCAACATCGCCAGCTATAACGCCAGAGTAGGAAGGGCCCGTTAGATATTCATCACCGAACGAAGTATATACCAGAGAGAGGGAGAGAGAGAAATGCGCCGATTTAGCTTCAGGTCATGTCCGTGTGCTTGGGGCGGAATCTCGACAGCTTCTAAACGCACCGAAATGAGAAAGGTTTGGCTGGTGCAGAAAATGAACGGGCCCAGATGCATTCTGCGAGTCGTCGTACAGCAGCGCCTGCACGGAATCCGAAACAAAGGGCCACACACTCTACAGTCGTGCGGGAAAAAAAAAACAGAGAGAAATATCCAGTATATATATATATATATATATATATATATATATATATATATATAGGAGCGATGAAGCCAGGCTCTTTTCGCAGATAGGCAGTCGGCGTTCTTTTGAGCGCCTCGCTGCAGGAGCCGCGTTCCTTTCATTCGTGCGCCATCGCCATCTTGGGCACGGCCGAGCCGGGGACTCGCGAGCCCGAGGGACCGAGATGAGCGCCACGCGGCTTATCGCGCCCGTTGTAGCCTCGCGATGCCAGGATCTCATTCGTCCGAGGCAAGTGTGCAAAAGGCCGCCGCGCGTCGTGTCGGCTCTTCCCTTGACCTAGAAGCTTCCGCGCGCTCCTTAGCCGTCGTCGTTTTGTCGGCAGATGCTGGTCAAAGCGGCGCGATGCATCGCGCGTGGTTTCGCGGCCGGCTCTGCTGGGTGCATTGTACGCTCGCGAAAGCAGGGACAAGCAAAACGGCCCCCGCCTCCCGCAGCTGCGCGAGGGAGATAAGCAGAGAAAGAATAGGGGCAATTCCACGCCGATCGTGAGCCGAGTATCAGCAATTATGTCGTTTGACCGTCTCCTGTACAGTTCGGGGCAATGGCTGAATAAAAGCAACTGCATTTGACCAGTTATTCCCGCGCTGATCTGTCGGAATTTACTGCTCTATCTTCGCGCACTGGTGTAAACGAGTTTGGCACAGTATATATACGCTTCCGGAAGCTGTACGGGTAGAGATACGTTCCGCGTTCCCTGAGCGTTCTTTGTTTCTTTAGAATAGGCTGTTGCGATCAAGCGTTCCACACGTCAGAGACATGTATATTTATTGTTAGCGGAACGATGGAATATGTCCATGCTGATGACTGGAAAGTTCGAAGCATGACCAGCACACGTTCATTAGACGTCCCTGCATATATCATTGTAGGCTGTAGGCAATGTGCAAGAACGACTCGAATTCTATGCGAGGCTTTAATTAAAGTGCATCTATGCCAAACTGCGCGCCTGGACATATAAGGTGTACGTCTTTACGGGGAAGTCATTGCTGGGTGGAAGACAATGGTCCTGGCGCATGTTTAGTCGAAAGCAAGCGTCACCATCTCTCTCTGCGCCCCCCCCCCCCCCTTCCCCACCTACCGATATAATCTTCTCACTCGTTACAACAACAATGCACATCGTACGAGCTGCAGCCCCGTTAGGGCTTTGTTGCATGCAGTGTGAACGGAAAAGAGATGCGTCGGGGGTCCCGCACGGGCCGGGCCGGGCCGTGCCCAACGCCGGACCTCGTAGAAGACCCAACGAGCGCATTAAAACCCACGCGGGAAGTGGATGGTGTGTGCGTGCACTCCCATGAATACGATCTCGAGCGTGACTGCACCAAGCGGAACTTGCAGGCCGCGATCTTTTCGCGGGCGTGTTCCCGTGCTGCTCGCTTGGCCGTTTGCTTTTGAACTGGTTCCGGAGATTAATGAATCCCTGGTGGTCGAGCTTCGGCGCATGCGGCCGATGAAACTGCCCATAAGGCATTAAGAACTCAACGCGGCCAATTACTCTCGGGTTGGCTCTTTCTCTATCTTCATCAGTCGACGTGCGAACGGAGGCGTTGGTTTGGGAACTAGGTGTCGATTCGAAAACGATGCCACTTCAAAGCGGTGGTGGGTCGGCAATCGAATAGCTCCTTAGGGAAGCGGGAATCATTCACGGCTCCGCGCTCTTTGCCGAGTTTCTTTCTCGTGGCTGCATGTGAGCCAAGTGTGCTTTCATTGTGGTGACGCTCGCCGCATGCCCCCTTACACGATGGACTGCTTGTTTTGCGAGTTATAAGAGCGCATGCGCGTAGCACAGACTTGGCGCGCGTATTATACGCGCGCACCCGAGCTCTCGTCATTTGCGGCGTATATTCTAAATGTATACCTCATCTTAAAATGCAGACAGACAACTTTATTGAGCTACGCCGGTAAGAATACTGCAGGATAATTGGACCGATAGCCTATGTGGCTAGTGGCCGGTCCACTGAAAATAGGTTATGCGTCATTCATTTGCCCGTTGGACCTTGCCCATTCATATAACTACCTATGCACATGGGGCATTCTTTTTTCACTCATCAAAATACACCATTCGAATATACGTTATATGTGAACGAGTACTATGTACTTGACACATTCTTGCAATTATAAAATATACACATTTTTATTATGCATATAAGAGAGAAAATCCTAAACCAAAACTAAATGTCGTTCATATAAGCCAGATTGCTGAGCAAGCTAGTGCAATTTACAGGACAGTCAATTGAAATTGGTGGCGACCTTTATTTCAGTGTGTTTTAATCTACATTTTTCTTCCGACCAATTCAATGCCATCTCAACGTCAAAAAGACAGACAATTCTGGGGTTTTACGTGCCAAAACCACGATCTTCTTATGAGGCACACCCTCTCACAGCATACCGTGTGACATCTAGTGAGATTAAAATTTCCGCTTGCTGCGTGTCTGGTGTTGCGATTAGGCAAATAGAATATGCCGATTGAGAAAGGGAAGTTACGACTGGTAATGTTGTGAACTAAGGAAGAAATTTCATAGCCACTCAGGAATACCAGCGACATTACCCTAAGCCCATTAAGCAGGGCATCAGCTCGACCTTCAAATGGTGAAAGTGTAATTATTCGCACAGCGCATCTTTCAAGTCCATCTAGTGGTGCTAAGTTTGTTTTGTAAGTTTGTCCCCGGATTTCTACGCAGTAACTGACTAAACCTGCTTGGTAGATCAGGGTTTTCATTAGAGTCCCACTAAACCTATCATATATGCGAGTTGAGCCCGCTGCTGATTACTGCGGTAAGCAGTGCCACTATAGGGCCCGTATATATAAACGTGGTATAGTGTGCAAAACGTTTCTGTGACAGCAGCTAAGAGCTCTAAAATGGTTTTGCGGTGTCCACCCGTGCCTCCTTTTTTGTGTAGTTGCTTTTGTCAAGTCTTACCTCACCAACCTCCTCATCGTGAACTTCACGAATAAAAATAAGTGTTTGCCCGCCATCGGGGATAAAACTCATGTGGCAATGTGTAGTTGGGATCCGGACGCGCTCGCCGCTAAGCTATAGCGCGCTATAGTTTCGCCGCTTGTCAGTTAGTGCTGGATTTTAGAGCTAGTGTTGGCGTCAGTGCATGCATGTGTACTAAAATGAAGGTCCTAGCAGGCAATACAGTACAGCGGACGAAGACGATGATTGTGCGCATCGCCAGGAAGCTATTCTTGAGATGATGGCGGTATCCGTTGCGAGAGCTTTCCAAATTAAAGCCTGTTAAAGCTCTGTGACGGCTTCCGTGGGGCCCCGTTACAATACGCTCACGCACCATATGTTCAACACGGCCGGTCGCTCGCAACGGGACTTTCAGTACAGCAGTCACTCAGTGTTCGTCTTACAAAAACGCCTCTTTGCTGTCTTGGATGTCAGGCAACGGAGTGTCTTCGTCATGACGCCGTCATCTTTGCCGTATGCAGTTGGGGGGACTTTGCGTGGGATTGCAGGATGGTTGCACCAAGTTGGAGTGTGGTAGCGGTGGGGCGGAATGAGCGTTAAATCCTGCCGCATTAAAATGAGTTCACAGTCCGCTGAACCGATAAAACCTGATTACTTGGGACGTACATAAACATGCGTAACTTGTGAGCGCGAGATTGTGAACACGAGAAAACAGCGCGATGTATTAGTGCCACGCAGCTATAGACGGGTATATGCATCCCCCCCCCCCCCCCCCCTTTTCACCGGTCGGAGTATACATGCTGTGCCTACACGTGAAGTCGGGACGCGCTTCGCGCCGTCATGGCGCAAGTTCCCTTGGCACTCAGGAAAAAAAAAAAAAAAAAAAGGGGGGGGGGGGGGGGAGATGGACTAGGGCCTTCCCCTGACCGCTGATCACTTTGCAGGGCATTGTACGGTTACGCACTATTAGGCTACGCTCGGAATTCTAGCGAGGTTGTCACTTCTAGGCGCCTGGCGTTTCTCGCTGTTTCTATCAACGTGTTCATTTTGCGGACGGCCCCCCGCAAAGAAGGTGGTTGCAAATGCCTGCTTCCCCGACGGGATTCTCAGACAGCCGCGCACGTGTATGGCCAGCGGCGATGGCGCCCCGCTGCTGCTGCGCCGACCACCGAAGCCAGATGGCTAGCAATGGCCAAAGTGGCCATCGGGAGACGGCGCGAGCTTGACCTTCGACGCGGAGGGAAGGTAGCCTAACCGTCCCGCCCCCGCTCTAGAAGAAAAGGACTTTTCACTGAAAATTGTGGCCCTAAAAGAGCGGTATGCGGCTTCCGGGCTGCAGCATGCGAACAAGTGTTTCCGCCCCACCCATCCTGGTCCATGCGCGGGAGGGGTTCCGTCGTGCTGCGCGCCCTGCGGCGCTACTTTCTTCGCCTTCGCGAAGGGGGAGCGCCTCTGCGGGGGAGTTAAAGGCAGCATGTTTTCATTTTTATTGGTCTGCTGTCCGCGACCCGAGTAGTGTTGCTGGTGCACGCGCGACACGGCCACTGAACGCACCAGCAGCGCGGCTGCGAGGAACGCTCGCGACGAAGCCATGTCCTCATCATCCAACTGGTCCAGGTAAGCGGGACGCCCGGTCGTTCTGTCACGATTCTGGTCGCCTGCCTCGTGTGCTGGCGGCCTCGGCTTTTCCGGGCCCCGATTCGAAGAAGTGGCATTCGGCAGGGCTCGCTAGCGGTTCTTTTTCGTTTGGTCTTTGCGCGCTCGTGTATTGAGTATGTATACGGTACAGTCTGGCCGCTTTTTTGGCCGGTGCGCGCGCTTACCCGTGGGATCCGAAAGAGTCGGCGCCTCTACTCGGCCTGTCGTTAACTGCCAAGCGGGCCAACCGTGCTGCGCCCGGATAATCCGATCATGCCGAGCGACGCCGCCGCCTTATCAGAACCGGAAGGTTATTCGGATCCGCGCAGAGCCGGCGACATTGAGGCGTGGATCGTGTCCGATAAGCGTCTTTTCTCCCTCGGACCTCCACGCAATTTTATCGACGAGTGATCCGCCCTAATGCATGTAAGAGCCGCCGAAAGGCGGCATTTGCGTTTATGTATACAACCACCTATTGCTTGTTTGCCTCTGTAAATCTGGATTCGGGACGTCGCGGCTTCAAGGCTCGCTCGCTCGCACGCACACCGAGTCCTGCCCGGTGCATTCCGAAGCTTGCTCTTGTGCGGCTACTGTATCCTCCGGGTGTGCCTCTCGCAATATTTTGTCCGCGTACGTGCGGGCGCGCGATGGAACCACTCTTTGTATGCGACCTCTCGGACGACAACGCGTGTTTCGACTAAAGTGCTTGAACCTCTTTTCGCGAGGCCTCGTCCTCAGTTTGAACTGCTGCACGAGTACCGACATAGAATAGCCTCTCCATATCCCCGTCTACCCGGTCAAAGAAAAGAAAGCGAACGACGACTTCGACCTCCTCCTATGATCAGAAAGGACTTCAGAAAAGCGGTAGCTATAACGATGTCCGAGCGGATTGTTGTATACACGGGCTTCATGAGAAGCCACTCATTATGGTGTCTTTTTATGTTCCCAAACCTAACGGCTTGCTGGAGATCCCAAAACTAACTGCTTGCTGGAGATGCCAACGGAACAGCTTCTCTCTGAAGAGCTTCACGCTCGCGAAGTTTCCCCGTCTATGCTATCGCAATTCGATCGAGTGGTCGCCCGGGACTCGGCAGTTGCGCAGCGGAAGCAGGTCAAGTGCACCTGAAAACAGCAATCAACCGTAACCTTCTTCTGGCTGAATATAAGTTAAGCTGAATGGTGAGGTCGCGTCAGCAACGCACTGAGCAAAAAAAAGGCTAGAAATAAAAAAAAACTTAATATATAAAACTTCGACGTGATCATACACGAGCATATATAAAACCCATATTATCTTACGTCGTTCTTGGATAAGGGCTTCTTTTTTTTATTTTATTCTGTTGTACTTAGATTAGGGACTAATGGGGAAAAAAATCATGAGGCCATTCAACTCTGCGAAGGTGCCATGGATGACCAGCGAAGCTGTCTAGCGCACGACACAGAGGTGACACAGAATTTTGAACAGAGGTACGAACATATTTATTATCTTTATTGGTGGTCATCGTGACGATAGGTACGCACACACATTCGCGTATCACCTCTGCTAATAAATTTGTCCATCACGTAAGACATTAAATGGCTCATACCCCCATAAGCAATTGCTCATACCCAGGTAAACGCGCCTCCCCATTACGTCGACAGAAGAGAAGTGAAATTCTACACTGGAATGATGAGCGGCAACGGAGCCAGCTGTGGAAGAAGACGACGACGAGCGTGAGCAGTGCCACAAGCGCGTTCGGGCGGTTGCGCCGAGGGGCGGCGCCAACGAGCCGGTTCGCGGCGACAGCTTCGCTGTAACAGAGTCCTTCCATGGAAGGACTCTGGCTGTAATAACGGTGCACCTCAACACTGCAGTCGTTCGAATCTTCGCAAGAGGTGCCCATACACAGGCTTGTGCTGTAAAGGAGGTTATTTGAGAAGAGAAAATGCTTAACCGGTGCACGGCTTTGAGTTTTCTTCGCCGTTCGCGTGCTTCTTGCTAGTCCACTGCGGTACTATATATATAGCCACAATGTGTCCCTCTAGCACCACAACGCGTCCGAAGACTCAAGCCATGGTCGCGTTATTCGGTCTGGCGCTTTAACACCACTTCCTGCCCCTTGGTCTGCTTTTTGATTATCTCAGGAGGGGGTGGGAAGAGGGAAGGAGGTCAGAAAGCGGGGAGGGTGGGGTTGAAAGATGTAAGTTGAGCGAGGAAGAGGTGGTAATATGGGAAGAGAAGGGCTGGGTTTAACCCGGAGCAAGTGGCGCTCCAGGAGAACGCGCGGCAGAGGTGAAGCACGAAGCTTCAAGCACTCCGCGGCACGTTAGAAATGGCAAGGAAAAGACCCATTCCATAACAGCCAGAGGCTGCTCGGAGGCGATCATCCATAGCAAGCTCAATGAGAACCCCCATAGAACGCAGAAAGAGGGGCCCAAGCTCTCCTTTATGCCGATGTACAGACGCATGTTCTGATGGTGTCTTTTCTGTGCGGCAACCTTGTCAAAAAGAAGTTTCGACGAAGTTAACTATTTCCGCGCGAGAGCACGTGCAGTGAGGCCGCCGATCATCGAGCGAGGCACGTGCTTGCCTAACACGCTTACGGCGGTAAGGTGCATGGATGGATAGATGCAAAACTTTAATGAAAGTCCTGAGGAACGCGACTCAGCGCGCAGCGGGCCGCTCCCACGTTGGGACAGTCGGGCCATGCCCGACCGCCGCATCGTGGGCCCTCTGGACAGCCCATATAGTTGCGCCCCGGCATCGGGGCTCTTGATAGCGTAGAACCACTTGTCTTCATTTATTTGTTCCGTGCCTCGCAACGAGGGGCAACGCCAGAGCATATGGTCTAGCCTAGCGAAGTCATTGCAGTGCCTACAAGAACTACTGGCATAAGTGTCGGGATAAAGCTTGTGTAATAAAGCCGGGCTGGGATATGCGCCTGTTTGCAATTATCTGAGGGTCAATGCCTGCGCTCTATTTAACTTCTTGTGAGGAAGGGGAAAGTCTCTCCTGTCGAGATAAAAGTGCTGCGTAATTTCGTTATATGTTGTCGGTTGATCTCTGTTCTCCACCTCAGCGGGCCGGCGGGGGAGTTCTCCATGGTCGCGGAAAGCAAAACCTCGCGCCTTGCAGTGGGCCAGCTCGTTGAGGTTTGTGGGGCCTACCATGATGGATCCCATGTGAGCGGGGAACCACGTGAGAGTGTGGGTGGCGATGCTTTTGCCGTCGAGGATGCGACAAGCTTCCTTACACACGGCGCCAACGCTGAAGGCGTGGATGGCTGCCGTGGAGTCGCTGAAGATATTGGCATGTTTGTCGTCCAGGAGGGCCAAGGCAATGGCCACTTGCTCGGCCGCACACGACGACGTGCTTCGTACCGAAGCGGCGTTAACGGTCGAACCCTTGTGGTTGATCGACACTACTGTGAAATTGTTGCCGTTGCCATACTCAACGTGCATGCTCTAAAAAAATTACGTAGAATCTACTCGGAGTGCTCCCACTCAACACTGCTGGTAATCCTAGCACTGCTCAGCGGCTGCGCGCTCGTCTTGGCGCCATTACGTTAAATGCGACAGCGCTGCGGCGACACGAACTGCTGCGGAAGGTGGCGCAGCGTGAACTGATGAGGCAAGCAAACTACTACAGGTGGCGGCGCCAGGTGCGCTGATGACGTTCCGATCCGAAGCCACGACTGCTCCACAGTTCTGGCTTACTAAAGATGTGCCTATAGTGCGTGCCTGATTGCACACGTCACGTGGTCAGAGACGTGCTTCGTCCACTGCTGGCTCCGGTGCCGCTGATCATGCCAGCGTTCCCGTACTTCCCCTCGCGCTCGTGCCACTGTACTCGCGCTTTCGTCCTCGTCTTCTTCTGCACCTGGCGAAAACATTGCTGCTGGCTCTATTTTGAAAGCTATCGTGTTACGCGAAGGACGGACGGACGCAGTTTTCTCGTCGAGTAACCATATAGAAGTGCTTACGCATTTAAAACGGTCCTGTAACAGCGCTCTTCGGTGCGCCTTCTTGCGCTTCTGAAAAAAAAAAAAAAAAAAAAAAAGCTGCCGGTAGTGCTGCCCTGCTAAGCTTTCAGGTCTCGTCCACGGACCCACTTCGAAATTTATATTGAGGAACAAAAGAGGCGTACGCCACCTGGCCGCTATAAACGGATCCGCTCCTCAACGAGATCTCTGCCCGGGAGTATAAGGGAGATGAAAATTATCTTTTATTTAAAGGAGCAGAGAGGGGAAGTTCATTCTCACGAACAGGTTCTGAATGACATTTTGTTTTGACACGGAACACAGTTTCTGGGTTTAGCATGCGGGAAAAGAATGAGCCTACGTGAAGTCGTGATTAGGGTTAGTCAGGAAGATTAAAGACAGACTGTCTACTTTCTTAACACAACGTTGTCTTAGGCATTGAAGCACAAAAGTAACTGGAACGCCAATGCATTTCTCCGCAAAGTTCGGGAATTAATATCTCGAAACTAGTGTCATCCTGGGAATTCGTTTCAAGTGGATCGGGCCTTGCGAACTCCACGAGTAGAATTTGTAAATTGCAATATGGGTCATAAAGTAATTAGTTAAAAACTTAATTAGTGATCTTTTTCTTCAATTAGTCGATTATGCATTTCAACTTTTTGTGCAAGTAATGTACGCCTCTTCGAGTAGACCAGCGCATGAACTAGAATGAACTAGGCAACCTTTAAACATTTTTGAAAGTGTTCGCTAAAACACCCGGTATATCCAGTATCCACACCACACACACAACGATGAGGAACCGAGGTGAAACTCTCGCGCCCATTACTTCTCCGTTAACCACAACCGTTCTTCAGTCTATAGCTGTTCATTGCCCCATGGCCGTTCGATGCAGACGCAGATCCACACCCTGTGTCCTTGAATTGATTTGTCGCGCTGCCATGCGCGCCTAACGCCAAAGGCAACGAAGAGTCATCTGCTTAGTTTCAAGACTATAGAAATAGTGCTAGCGTGAGACCCGGCACCGTTGCGCCCTTCGATGTTCCGCGCATTGATTCATATTTATCACCCCAAGTTGTCCTGTGGTTTATGACGGCAGCATTTACTTTTTGCATATTTTTTCTTTACTTCCGCCCTTGGCTTTCGAGTGTATTTCTTCTGATTATTCACGCAACCAAAGAATCGATACGTCCTGACTAGTGTAGTGTAGATTTAATTATCCTACAGTACCACAACACCACTTTTTTTTTTTTTTTCGGATAAAATCGTGTCTAAAACGTCTGCCATCTGTAAAGAAATATCCACGAAATTTCGCTGGATGTTTCCGTTTGTTATTATGAGCACTGGCAGGCGATGTGTAACCAGGTTCCTTTCCATTCCTGTTGGGTAAATCGTGAATAGCAGTTGTGACAGTGCACAGTCCTTGCGGAAGTCTTCTTTGTAAATTTAAACTGGCTACGCTCGTCATTACTCTCGAAGTAACGATGCTTTCCCTAGACTTGTCTTCTGTGAAAGCCCTGTCATCTAAGGGCCCCAACCCCAAGGCCGTTACCTCGAGCGTCTGCTATGTACAAAGCCACAAAAGCGCTGCTGCGTTTCGTGAAATGCGCCAGCCTAGATGACCGCTTGTCATTGACTCAGCGATGAACGCTTGATAGTGTGTGTGCCAGTGTAAAGTGTGAACATCTCTCTTCCTTTCTGCTCCTTCAATGCCCTTTCCCCAGGGCAGGGTAGCCTATCGGGCTCTGCCTGCATGGTTAACGTGCCCGTCTTTCCCTTATGAATTCTCTCTCTCTCTCTCTCTCTCTCTCTCTCTCTACCTTGACTTCTTGTGTTAGGGACACTCTTGCACTATTTACACCTTATATAGCCATTACATCGTCTTCCACGCCTTCATTTTTCTTGCTACAAATTTTTATCACTAACCTCTATTTTCTTTTAGTTAGGTTACGTTGTGTACCTGCGATATACACCACTATATACCACAGCACCTTATGCCGATAGTCGGGCCTTTAAGGGCTTATAGTAAGTGACGCCGATGATGACCTATGCGCGTTACTGCAGCTCTAAACGATAGCCACACTCGGCTGTCCCGCTGTTAACAGCAGCGAAATCGGAAGTCTACGAGGAGACAACGGATTGTTGAATCTGCGCGACGAACGATGAGCCGTTAGGATTGCCCTGTCTGTCTTCGTGTGAATTAAGTTCAAAGTCGGGCGATGAAGCGCCAGACCAGCGTGGCAAGTGGGGTGCGACTGGCAAAAGCTTACGTCTGATGGAACGAGAACGCGTCGACTGTTGTGCCTGTGTACATGCGTGTGCGTGCATAGCCTCCTCGATGAACGACAAGGAGGCTATGGTGCGTGCAACTGCTTATTTCGTGAATCTTCTTGGGAACCTCGCCGAAAACTTGAAAGATGATTTAATCCCCATCACTCTTTACCAATCATTGTACAATCATTGCATTCTACCGGTGCTAACATATGGGGCAGAAACTTGGAGGTTAACAAAGAAGCTCGAGAACAAGTTAAGGACCGCACAAAGAGCGATGGAACGAAAAATCTTAGGACTAACGTTAAGAGACAGGAAGAGAACGGTGTGGATCAGAGAACAAACGGGGATAGCCGATATTCTAGTTGACATTAAGCGGAAGAAATGGAGCTGGGCAGGCCATGTAATGCGTAGGATGGATAACCGGTGGACCATTAGGGTTACAGAATGGATACCAAGAGAAGGGAAGCGCAGTCGAGGTCGGCAGAAAACCAGATGGGATGATGAAGTTAGGAAATTTGCAGGCGCAAGTTGGAATACGCTAGCGCAAGACAGGGGTAATTGGAGATCGGAGGGAGAGGCCTTCGTCCTGCAGTGGACATAAAATATAGGCTGATGATGATGAATTCTTTACCAACTTTAGGCGGGCAATGCTTGCAGGGAACTCGCAACTTCGTAGCTTTTCATTGCCATCAGAATTAGCATGCCTCGGAGAAACTGCAGACTACGCAGCCAAATTACAGACCACTATTTCCGTCGCTTCAGCACTCCCGCTGAAGCCACGGTTCTTTGCCGCCTTTATGGCTAGTCTCTTTTAGAACGTTTCCACTTGACTACGCATAACTGCACAAACACAAATTTCACGCCAGCCATTCCTTTTATCTCGTTTCAGCAGCAGGTGCAAATAAGTATGCGTTTGTATTCCTTTCTGTCCTGCAGCGGACATAAATATAGGCTGATGATGATGATGCCTGTACTCTCATTGAGTGTCTTAGAGTTGCATCTCATCTGCGCCGTTCACTGCGGTGAGCTGACGTCACGGTCTACGATTAGTACCGGCAGCCAGAAATAACCAGGGTTTGGCGCAGGCGCTACAGTTGACAAGGGAAGCTTTGCGTAACGGTCGCCACTAAATGTTGCTTGACTCCCCCCCCCCCCCCCCCTCCCCCGCGTGGGTACCGCGCGGTTGCCTTATTGAAATGCGCGGCATGGCCGGAGCCAGCCATACAGGAGGGCGGTTGCCGTCAAGACACCCCGGGGCGCGGCAAACACAACCGTGGAGGCAAACCCCGCGTCTGGCCGCAGCACAGCGGCGAATGCGGTGCCTGCGGCCGCGCGGTTTCTCCGCCGGGATGCCTCCTCGGTCGGTGTTTTCAACCCGCGGGCGTCGGAGCCCCATCCTGGCGGGTCTCCATGGAAACGGCTCAAGTGCCGCCCCGAGCTATTTGTTCGCCGGCGCTGCTGGCCTGGCACTCCGAGAGCATCTCTGGCCGCCCCCGGGCAGCCCGTTTCAGTCATTTCCAGCCCCGGCCGAACGCGCGAAGTGTCCGGCGTCGGGAGCCCCCTGGCGGCTGCGATAGCGCGCGCAACCAGTTGCTGACCGCTGGCGGAGCACTGACTGGCGTCACAGCGCCGCGTAGCGTGCGTTCTCTGGTTTGTGGGGGAATGCGTCACACACTCCTTTCAGGTCGTTCTCGGCACGTGAATTCTTCTGGGATAGGCCGTTAGAGCGGCCATAGCCTGCAGCCATATTAAGTTCGCGCACGGTCGCAGCTGCTGGGTCGCGCGCGAATTTGTTGTCGGCTCTGCGCACCCTTTTTTACCTCAATCCTTCACACTTTGCCGTGCCGGACAAAACTGTACAAATTGAATCTGCGATTTTCCCGTGATCATTATTAACCGTATGACTGCCACTGGCCAGGGGGTTAATGGCGCCCGCAGAGTCACTGATCGTCATTTTGCTTCCCGGGAGAAGATTAACCGAGCAGCGGGGGTCACCTCCTATTGTTGGAGCCTGCCTTAACGACTCTCACGCCGTTGTTGCCCGAGAATGCCATCCGTCTGGCTAAAAGGCTTCTTCTTCCCAGACGACAGCGCGGGAGCCGACCTGACCCAGTCTAATTCGAATCGACTCTGAGGTCATGCCCTCGGCGACGACGCTGGTGTCTGCTGATCAGCGCGTGAGTTCCTGGACACGTGACGGGTCGCAGTCCAGGCGGACGATTCGCTACGAGGTGTCCATTCATCGCCATGAAGCCGGGGCAACGGCATCCGAGCACGCTTAGTGAAGCACTGACCCAGTTTGCACTGGGAACACCGGCTTGCAAAAAACGCCAAGCAATTAGTCACTGGGCATCTTGCTCCGCGGAGCTGAGCTGAGCGTCGCCGCCTTGACGTCACGGCTCGTCTCGGCTTCGGACGATGACACTGCGCTGCCGTAGCCTAATTCGCTTCACCGGAAAGACAATTCTGCTTGTCTTGTGCGCTCATTTCTGAGGACATCAGTCACGACATATAAAGCCCACGGGCAACGTGCAAGGAAACTTAAACGGGTGTTGTATCCTCACGTTAATTGGGCTGTGACGAAGCCGAAGCGGTCCTTTGCTGTTAATGGGAAGACGCCTATTCCTTCTTAAACCTGCAAACGCTCACTTAGGACGTGACAGTAGCGAAACGGCTGCGTTGAACAAACGAGGTGCTGAGTTCTAGCTGGTGTTTATTTATGCCTCCACACAGGCGCCTTGTAAGCCTGGTGGATATATAGGCAATTTTTCTTGTTCTTTTTTTTTTCAATGTATATGTATCTATCCTGTTAATATTAAATATGTTGTAAGGTTAGCTTGCCAACTCGCCTATATCCACACTTCATTATGCGCCTATTCCGTTGCCTTTCATCGGATGCAGCAATGAAGGTATACAAGTCCAACTTCTGCGTGGCTCCTCAGCTGAATATGCTATGTACGTAGCGTTTCATTTTTGTTTCTTTAATTACGCTATATGTTCAGTTTCGTGAATTGTTTTTTCATTCACGCCCATCATAGCATGTTTATGACGCCTCACGCACAGTTAATTGCGGTACCATAAACGCGCTAGCGCGCGTATAGCTCATTCGTTCTTTCAATGCATGATTGATGAAGCTGTATAGATGAAGTTGAAAAGGTTATCAACAAAGTAACGAAAAGCCTTGACAGAGAGAACGAAGCAGAAAAAAGACTTTAAAAAAATGTCACAGTTTCGCCCTAAGGGCGAAGCAATGAATGCGATAGCAACACAGCAATGTCATACGAAGTAAGGTGAGCGGCTTTGGTAGCAATATGAATTGTAGTAAACATGAGCTGATTAAGTAAGCAGGTGTGCTGCGGCGTAAGTAGACCGACATGAAGAGAGACTCGATGACCACGAGAAGGCGCGTGTGAAACGGTGGTGTTGATGAGAAGCGCTTCCCGTGAGCAGCGCGTGTGAAGGGACACACCTGTAGCGCTGCACTGCCGACCCGGGCAGCATTGCATGCGTAGCGTGCGTTGGAAAATGTGGCCCGACTATTACTAACTGATTGAACAAGCGTGGTGTGAGCGCGCACAAACAAGCATGAATAGATCACACTGAATGACTGCAGACAACGACTGTCAAAACGCTGGCAGCAAGTGCATATACGCCGCAGCGGGCGAAGGTACGTGCGGTCTATCGCTTCAACGGAAACTGAGCGGCGAATGCACGACGCATAAAGGTCAGAGCCGTGTGGAGATAAGCGACGGTGCGAGCGAGCGACGAGCGCGGTTGTTGGCAGAGTAGAAGTGCGCCCCCCCCCCCCCCCCTTGCTCCCTCCGGCGCTGGCTTCCCGCTTCCTTGCTTGCGCGTGGGAGATTGAGTGCGTTCGCTCTCCGTGATAGCGCGCGTCCCCGCACGCTTCCGCTCGGGCGTACGGCGCGCGGCGAAGATTTTATCTATAGGGAACCTCATGGCGACGACGCCGACGGCAGAAATCCGGTTGAAGTGTCCATATAATTGCTATCGCAATAAAAAATACCGAGTCTTGTTTTGTTTACACAACGGCAGTCAGAAACTTGCGACGGGCACCTCCAGCAGCGTGAGACGCGGCCCGTGTTTGTTTGGCCCCCGCGTCTGTATACATTGTCAGCGCGAGAGCGTATACAACAACCCTAACGTATAAAGTGCGCCTTTGAGCGTGGCGCGGCGCGGCGTCAGCACGTCTATTTTACTTATTTCGTGTGACCGCGGCTTTCGATTACTACCGCGACGCGTTCCGTCTGGTTGCCACTAAAGACGATGCCGCACAATAAGCGTTTAGTTCAAGACGAGAACGCTGCTTTTGCCCTTCATTAAATGAACGCCGAGCCGCGTGACGCTGAGAATACGTCGGAAATGCGTTCCATGTGGTTGGCCCCTTCGTACGCCTTATATACGCGCAGCGACGTGTGCGTGAATGCTGCGTGGCTCGCAAACTTTCGAGCAGTGACGGACGCCTCGGACCGCCGGTGCGATGAGTGTTGATCCCATGGCGAAGCAGCTGCAGCGGCGAAGCTGGTGGTGACAGCGTCATCGCTATTTCACCCACAACTGAGCGCGAGAGGCGCCTGTCGTTGAGGCGCGCCGACCTTGGCAGCGGGTCGCGCGCCGAGCTGGCCGGGTCACGGCGACCGTCTCGTGCCGAGATGACAGGCGCCGCTGGCGCGCCTGTTCGCGACGGCTTGAGTGGCACGCCATGGGGCCGCCACCTGGCCGGCTCTCTGGGTGCTGACGTCGTCGCAGGCTGCCTGCGTTCCGATGCGGATTTGCCGCTCTTGTGGCGCGCTTCCACAAGTGAGCGTTGTCTCATAGAGAAAGGAATGGTTGTGTTTATACGGCCGGTCGAACGCTCTTGATGACTGAGCGTCGCCCGGGAAGCGCGGATTTCGTTCGCAGGGTTGCGCATATTTCATTCAGGGCACATAGAAGCTTATAACACGGGCCATGAGAAGCAGGCTTCAGCACCTCGAAACGTAGCGATTAACTACCGGTAGGGAGTGGGGAATAAAAATAAAGAAGCACCGGTGATGACTTATCGCACGCGACAGTTCAAAGTGTATTTGGATAAAGCTTCTATTTGGCTAATTGCTGCAGTCAATGTGTTCGATTCAATTTCTCCGACGCTCCCAATATATCGAACGAGCCTCTCCCCCGCAAACCTTCAACTCGCGTTATTCCGAAAATGGTTGCGCGTGCAGATAATTTCTGGTTGCGCTAACTGCTTCGACGAGTGTCTCGTTTAAGCAGTCCACGCATCAACGAAAATGAAGGACTTGAGCCAGTCGCGTTACAAGCACTGCAGCGCTATGCGGAAACACAGAAAAGGCAGCTTTATTCGTGCGCGATGCAAGGTACTATGAATAAACCCTCAACACTTGTATGATGGAATATCAGTGAATTATCAGCCTCCACACATCGTAGTATGGAGTCGACACATTCTAAATGACGTAAATGCGTGGTTCAGTGCTTGCGTAAGAAGCGAAATCTGCTGTTGCCTTTGCCTCTCCTCGTCTGCGTTCACTCACCGTCCGTCCTTTCGTTCTTCGTGCTGAATGCGCGTGAGAGAACTTGCTCTGGCCAGCGTGTCTTCTTTCTTCTTCTTGCTGGGTTTTTACGTGCCAAAACCAGTTTTGATTGTGAGGAACGCCGTAGTGGAGGGCTCCGGATTAATTTTGACCACCTGGAGTTCCTTAAGGTGCACTACAACGCAAGTACACGGGCGTTTTTGCATTTCGCCTCCATCGAAATGCGGCCGGGATTCGACCCCGCGATCTCGTGCTCAGCAGCGCAACGCCTTAGCTGACTGAGCCACCCCGGCGGGTCTGGACAGCATGTCTGACGTCGTGCGTGTCTGTTCAGCACGCAAGCCTCTAGGGATTCGCGCCGTCTTTTACATACGGCCCCTTCTGTCGCGACACGTTTCTGATTGCGAATGTTCATCGGCTCTACTTTTCGCGTTTTTGTGCGTGCAGTGAGCTTGCGTTGCGTCCGCATTGCATTCTGCATACGGCCCTCAGTTGCATGTGTGTTGCGTTACCGCGCGTGGTCGTATACTTTCTTGATTACTGGCAAACCACTGCACCGCTTTCTGTTTGGGCCTCCTCGAGCCGTAAGAGAACTAACGCACACATCTGGAGGACTCCCTGTATTACCTGTCACGTGTTGTTCGTGTTGCGTCACCGTTCACCGTGACCGAGTCGGGGTGGACCGTTAACCGGAGGTTTCATTGGCAAAGTGAAAGAAACAATCACCGCATTTGGGCGACACATTTGGGCCCGGGGAATTCGTTAATGAGGGCAAGTGAAGTCATGGCGGCGTCTCATTTTTCGGCATTAAACTCGTCGTCAAGCGCGATAGGTATGGCACCGATTCCTGCTGCTGAAAGAAAAACAAATCCGGCAGAACCGATGTCGATGTTAATGCGATTAGCATTGAAGCAATGTGGCTACACACCGTACTGCCACCACCGAAATGCGTCATGTTTTATATAAAGCGTGTATGCAGCAGGACGGAGTCGTCTTCCTCTTCGAGCTCCCGCTGCTGCTTGTGACAGTTGTTAATTTGGCCAATGTACACTTAGTACAGCTGAGCAGAATCTCGTAGATTACTACTAAGGCACAGCAGATAAATGTGATGTGTAGCCCTATTCGCATTAACGTCGACTGTCATCTTCTTTCTCTTCTAACTCTCACTGCTGATTGGCGTCAAAGAGGTTCATTGAAACGCGGCACATACCTAGTGTTATATATTGTCACGAAGATAATTAATTCGGGCTCGCCGAAAGAGAACAGCCTTCTTTTATGGTGGCCGACACTCAAGAGACTCAACCTCGTAGTTCACGTCGCTGAGTTGCCTGACGATCTTGTACGGGCCAAAGTATCTGCGCAGTAATTTTTCCGACAGCCCCTGATGACGGGCGGGTGTTCACACCCAAACGTAGTCGCCGGGTTCGTACTGAATGTTCCTTCGGCCACTGTTGTAACGGCGGGCGTCGACACTCTGCTGGTTGCGGATGCGAGCAAGCTGTCGAGCTTTCCGGCTTTTGGATGATGTCGTCAGCGTTGTCACTCGTTGTTCCGTTGTCTACCGGGAGCATGGCGTCTAAAGGTGTTGTTACCCAGCCCCTCCACCACTAAAATGTCACGAGGTAATTAATTCGGGCTCGCCGAAAGCGAACAGCCTTCTTTTATTATGGCCGACACTCGAGAGAACGCGCGCACACCTGCGCCCTTCGTCTTCTCTCTGGCGATCTTGTGCCTGCAGTGCTGACTTATGACGGTCGGTGCCTGTAGTGGGCAGCTTACTTCGCGTAAATGTTCAGTGACCCAAGTTCGGTCCGACGTGAGGTTTCGAACCCGGTTCCGCAGCGCCACGATGATCTGCCCATTAGACCGTGGACTACCCAGTGACCCAAGTTGGCGGGAAAACGGTTATGCGCGGAAAGACAGGCATACTGCAAATTGGGTGAAGTAAGTTCCAAAGAAGGCTAATCGCATTTAAAAGAAAACAGTCACCGTACGCAAATAGAAATGTAGCAAAGAAGTCACGTGCGCATGCCTATATGTGAGCGGAGCCAAGATAAGAGAAGGCTTTCGTGCCTTGACTGTGGCGCCGAAAGGCCCGCGTTCCCACTGAAGTGCTTTACTTTGAAGAAAGAAATACGCACAAATCGCCGCCTGCCTCTTCAAACGTATATGGCTCTCGTCTTTCGCTCATGACGTCATGGTTCAAAGCACGTGGAACAGGTGCTCAACACCCAGGAGGTGTTGATGTGAGCCTACGTCTAGTCTGTCACAGCCACTTCATGGCCTGGTTGAAATGTCTAAGACTCGCTGAGAATATCGGCGGGAACGAAATGCGAACGACGCAAAGTTACGGCGGCAAAATTTTTTGCTCGCTGTTCACGCCGATAACCGGAATGGGAATGTATATCTTCGTCCGCTTTGGGAGAAACACCTCGTTAGCATTCAAGCGCTCATAAGCTTTTGATTTTGGAAGCAAGCCGTGTAGTGATCTCTCACTTCTCACTATAGTATAGCTGTCAGCGTTCGGTGTCATATCGGTGCTTTTTAACGCGAAAGCGTTAAGGGCCCCGTGTCGCAGAAAATCCGGCGTTGGCAACCGGCGTCGGCGTGCAATGTCGGCGGGTGGCGGTGAAAATCATCGCCAACCATCCTGACCGCGCAGGCCCTCCACGTGGTGCAAGGTTTTGGTGAACAAAAATTGAATTTCTCACAGTGAAATCCGTCAGAACAATGGTAAAGTACGACTTTACCATTCGGCGTCGGATTCGTCGTCGGATTGTTTACCAATCCGCGTCGGATTATAATTTGAATGTACGAGGAAGCCTAACTCTGATACGAGGAAACTCAAACACAAACCCCTTTTCCAGCATTTCTACCAGACCTACAGCCGCGCGTTCGGGTAATTTACTTGCGAAAATGATATCCAAATGGCGCTCGCATCCTAGGCAGGTCAAATTGGGACTTCGCCTGCTAATTCGTTTTGGACACGCGTACGCGTCAGGCCAATAGCAAACAATTAATAAAATAAAAAGGTTCTAGGGCTCTCACACGTTAATATAAGACCACTTATGGTCTTATGGTCTTAGGACCGCTTAGGAACCTGGGAAAACGTCTTTCCAGCCCAATAGCAACTCCTATACTTCAAATGTCATTATTGCACATAATCGCATCTCTAGAGTTTCCGTTCTAGCGTTCAAACGCATCTCGTCGACTCAAAACTTGCACAATAGCGCGTGCTTACCTTCGCCTTCCAACGCATTGCCCAGACGCAAACCTCTCCATAAAAGCCAGGGACGGCGCTAGAGGAAGCCGTGGGGTTGCCTACGCCTCCATAATTTAGTGCTACCAGTAAGAAGTATAGCACCCCTTACTGAGCATTGCGTTCTCACATTCCTTCATGTCTATAAGGTATATTAGGCAAGGTGATCGAGCACCACGCATATTACAAATGACGTAACGTTCCCAAGCGCCTCATTTGCGTCTGCCTGTAACCATTAGGATACATTTGCTTGCACGAATTGCATTGCTTGGTGACTGAATTGACGCAGCTTACTAAAGCGCTAGAGCAGTGTGAAAGCACTGAGAATTAAGGTGCGTTGTTCATATAGTAGATAGCGGGCACTTCTTTCGTCTTCGTCGGCCCTCCCCTAGTTGTAGCCACTGCATTCGCACGCAACGCTAAATATAATACTAC
The DNA here is from genome assembly GCF_013339745.2 of Dermacentor silvarum. Classification (NCBI taxonomy): domain Eukaryota; kingdom Metazoa; phylum Arthropoda; class Arachnida; order Ixodida; family Ixodidae; genus Dermacentor; species Dermacentor silvarum. The sequence goes on along the minus strand of NC_051154.1, from coordinate 77,113,681 downwards.
GCGTAACCGCTAATGTTCTACATACGTGAAAGTGTGCGAAATAATTCATGTCTTATACTGTCATGTATACCAAAGATATATTCTGTCATTGCTTACGAAACTTCAATCGATGCCTCCATGGAACGTGACTTTCCTGTTCCGATCCGTTACTGAAAGCTTGGCGCTAACGTACGCAGCTTAAAGAAGCGCACAAGTCCGCTTATTACTCCTTGTCCCTCCATCTTCCTCCCCGAACTTCTCTCCCATCTTCCGTCATGACAGTTTTATTGCAGTTTGTAGACTTCGTGCTTTTCCCACGCAATATCGAGCTTTGGGTAGCTGACGACTGTGCGCCTGCAGCGCCCGCTTGATGACATGCATCTGCAGTCGCACATATGTAAGACTGGAATCGAGGCCGTGGAACACGGAACTTCACAACAGGATGAGATCGACTGTTGAGCAAGCGAGAAGAGCGCACAAGCACGGCCCCGTGCAAGGGACGTTCTGCTGCGCGCACTGTGGTCTCCGCTCGGAGTCCTTCTGCGCCGACCAGAAGCTCCGCAGAAGCCGGCGAGCGTGTCGCTTCTGCGAACGCCCTTCCTCCGTCTTGTGGTACGGTGTGTGCCCGCGGTGAAAAGTCTCGACTCCCCTCTTCCCAGGCGACGTGGCGACGCTCCCCGCGTGGCGATCTTTTCTTTCTTTCTCGTTGCCGCCGGCATTTGTGCGGCGGCGGCGGCGATCGAGTTGATGTATAGCGGCGGGTCAGCGGCGAACCACTCGGCGCCGCCGCCACGCACCCATCCGCCGCCACGCCCGGGTCCGCCTGGCAGCGCGCGCTGAAAAACGCGCCCCGGCGGCGGAAGATGGGCTCGCCGCTGCTCCCAGCGCTGCATCCATAAAGCGCGCACCCCGCTGGCACCTCGTCTCAACGCGCGGCACGCACTCTTGCTTTACGGTTATGCGCCGCATCTGCGAGAAAGAAGGCTGGACCCGCAATCGCGACATTACTTACGTTGACGCGTCAGTCCGCATAAACTATAGGCGCAGGCCGCGCTTATTTTCCGCGCCCTTTGAACGTGATCGGCGCCCCCTGGGAAGACCACCGCGTTATGGACGGGTTTTTGGCCGGGCCTTTTTTTTTTTTTTTTTCGTTTCGTTTACGCCGTGAAGCTCGTTGGTGCGGGTTGCAATGAACAGGGTTCTTTAGATTTTTCGGCCGGCTGGCAGGTGTGATAACGAAGGGTGGAATTTGTGAGCGGTGTTGGTCGCCTGACCTAGTTCTAAAAATACGCAGTTTCTAGCACCCTGTCAACCTGACTATACTCCAGGTCAACCTTATTAATTCGTAGCCCATTTATGTCTCGGCGTTCGCGCGCGTGTATCTCACAACAAGACGACGCTCCCTTCTCTGCGTGTTTTGCCGAGTCTTCCATCCTTTGCAGGCGCATCTTCCTTACTCTACGGGTCTTAAAGCTCGTTTCACTGCAAAAGCACCCATAGGCGCCACTTTGACGGCACAAAATGCACGCCGTGTGAATCGTGGGTCTCTCCCATGGTATTCACACTGCGTAGTCATTCTTCGTCTATTTTGTTCAACATTTATTGGAAATCAGTGTTCGGTGCCTATGCATTTGTGGGGTCAAATCATAAAGGAGAGGGCTGCACTTTCATCGAAGGCAGCTGATTACTTCTAGTTACCTGCTAATAATTTTCACCCGGATCTCACATCTGTCGTGCAATATGCAAGGAGCTCCCGCACGTTTATATGCATTTGCGTACTCACTATTCCCGGCGCAGCTGTCGTCGTATTATTTTACACAGACACCGTTGTGCGGCGTCGCAAGGCCTCGCACTAAATCCTTGCATGCTACAGACTAACGCAAGCGCCACTTGCCGCCGTAGTTTGAGCTCCGGACAGGGGGCCGTGTTGAATTAAGTTCTCTCTCTCTTTCTCTCCATAGTTAAGTCGCATAGCACGAAGCGTGCAGTACTGTCGCAGAAACATTCCTCCCTGTGTCCATCTACAGAGAGAGCAGTGCATGGCTGGCGTGTGGGCAGGGCAGACGACCGGGAAAAAAGCTTTTCGGGGCACGCAGTGGGAGCCTCCCAGGAAGTGGCAGCGCGTGCCCGCAGGCAGGCCTGTCTGCATGACTCCCGCCACGTCTAGCCGGGGCCATGGCGTCTGAAGACACTGTTTATACTACGCACGCTCGCTTCCCTCGGCGCCTCGACGTAATCCGGTGCGGCCGGTATACGAGAAGCTGTCACGCGCGACAGAACATGCCCTGTGCCCACTCTTCTGCGCGGCTGCAGCGACAGATTCTCTCTCGGCCGCGCCGTCACGTGCTGAAAACATCACCTGACACATCCCCGGAAACAGCTCGAGTCCTGCAAGGGTCGCCTGGCTGAGGCGGTGCGGAGCAGGATGCGTGTCGCCGGTCGGAGGACTCCTCCTGCCCCAAGTCGGATGGCATCGCACGGGCCTCGTTTGCGCTATAGTTTTTCGCCCGAAACTCGGAAAGCGCATGTTTTCTTCTGGCCCTGTCGATGGACGGCCGCGCTGTCATGGTGGGGGCACGCCCGTGCGAGGAGCACGCCCTCCAGCCCCGTCGAGCTGGCCGCGCGTGCCGGCCCAGCCCTGCGCGACCACCAACGGCGCCGCATGGGGCGCGTATTTCAGCGCTCCTGCGGTCCCGGATGTGGGCGCCGCCGCCTCGGGGCTCCCCGCGGGGCCGCCGCCTCGGGTTCTCGCCGGCATCTTTACGGTCGCGGGCCAAGATTGTCATCTGCTGCGCCTGGACCGTGACGCCTTTGGGGTGCCGCTCGCGGTCGCCCTTTATTTACGGTGCTGGCAGGCGCACTCCGCGGTACTCCCGAGACGAATCCGTGTCCACCGGGGTCAGCACCAACACGGCATTGTTGCGTGCTCCGCTTTCGGAAGGAAAGCCGACGAAACTATTCTTCCGCGAAACACACGTGTGTCAAGACCATCCAATCTGCCGTACGACCGACAACACATTGAACAAGCTTCCAGCAGTCCGGCCCATCGTCCGACGGATCGGATGTTTTCCGCAGACATGTTGTTCCAACGTGCGAATTTCGCATCTGCGGAAATCGCAGCTGCGAAAAACGCACTGCAATATCGCACCATAGGCAGAAAACACTATAGCGCGACAGCCATCATTACCGACACAAGTACTTGCTGTATTGAGAATGCATGCTAAGTTAATGGAAAGGACAATGAATACAACCGGCAGCAGAATTACCTGTTCTTTTTTTTTTTTTTTTCGCTGTTTCCTGGGCTCTCGCGGAGCACCGTCGTATATGTTGGCAGACTCGTTTCCTCGCGTCCACGTGCATTGTCATGTTACTCGTCGGCTGGCAGGTGCGGCACACGAGCAGTGGGAGAGTTTGGAAACCAAAGCGATACCGGTTACTCCCGCAACCGGAGCTCATCGCGAAGGAACATCTTCAGCGCCTGTCCAGAGTCCGAGCGGTTGCGTAGCTCTTCTGTTTGGGCGTCTTTTGTTCTTCGAATCCTCCGAAGCTCGTTTCGCAGAGGAAGCGACGCCGCAGGCGGCATCGGCGGCCGAGACGCACCGCCGGAGGAGACCCCGCGGCTTCTCCGCGCCTACATGACCCGGAGCGCCCGCGGCGGTGGTTTAGCTGTATCGACTCGGCGTGTTCTGCGGGCACGCGCGCATGTTTCGCCGCGGAGAAGAGGAAAAAACTTTCCAGCGCACCAAATTGTGTCCCGCGGGCAGCTGTCCCGGGGCGGACGTGCATGCTCCCCCGCCGCCCCGGTAAACTAGCCCAACCTGACACACGGTGCCCGGGGGGTGGCAGGGCACTCTTATCGCGTCGCGCCTCAGCGTCGCCCGCGTTGCCCGGGGCCAGTCGTCAGAACGATCCCCCCGCCACGTTGCGGGGCCCCGCGGGGAAGAACGCGGCTCGCTAACCCGACGCCGTCCCGTACGCAGAAAACGCGCCGCGTACGCAGCTGTCTTCTTCTTGCGCCCGGCGACGTCTCTCGCGCTCACTATTCTGTGCCACGATCGCCTGCGGCTCGCCGCAGAATTCCGGAAAAAGAAAAAGGCGAGAGGCGACGCCGCGACTGAGCCCCCGCGGGCGTTCGTCGCCGATGGCCCCGGGCGCGTTGCCGGCTAATGGCCGCCGGAGGCGCTGCCCCCTTCGGACGACGCGGCTAATTGCGAGAAATGGCCCGCGCGCCGTGTCTCATCCGGGGGGACGCCTTGGAGCGCTTTAATTGGGAGCGTGTCTCCTTTGTGCTCTATACGCTGGCTCCGATCCACGGTCGGATCCTGAGAAAGCGCTCCCTTATCGCTTCGCCCCATCTGTCGCGCTCTTCGTGACTCGGGTCGGCCGGCCGACGTTCGTCCGCGTATTAGCATAATCTGTTCATAAGGATCGCCGCCGAAGCTCCTTCATGGTTCTTTTACTACCCGCCGCGCTCCTTGAGACCGGCGCGCGCTGCATCGCGGCCCGCATAGCAGACGCGCGCCTCCCGTGCGTCGCCCCAGACGCGGCTAATGGAATGTGCCACTCTGGAGAAGATGTCCGCCAGCGTCGCGGTCTCCGCCGGTGGCGCTATTGGTCAAGGCGGCACACCGCACAGACTTGGCCGTGATCCCGCGCCGGTCTTGAGGGCACTGGTATATATGAAAGGTATATATGAGCCTAATCCAACAGTTTATGAGCTACGCGGGCTCTAATTCATCAGAATCGGTGACTCGAATTACGAGCTCTTTGCTATGCCCACCGGCAGCATTAATAGTTTAGTATATTGCTTGTAATGTCAAGAACCACGCTGTACCGGGGCGTCGTCTGCACTACTTTGGTAACGCGGCTATAGTGACACTTCGTAAACGGCTATCACAATTTGGCATTGTTGCCGAGTATTTCCGGTAGCTGCAAAGTGGCGACCGGGCTTGCATTGTGTGACCGCGCTAATGCTAGACTTACGCCTCTATGCTTATGCCGACATCACGCTGTCGCCAACGAACAGCTGAGAGACTAGTATACAGCACCGCTAATAAGCCAGTCTGCCATATTACCATATCAAGCCGAAATGACCGGCAAGTGTATGTATATAGCCGCAGTTTGGCCGGCTTTCGTTCCCGACAACGCTGACAAAAACAATCTGCTGATCGTCGTCGTCCTCCCGGAGATAGGTCGCTGAGAATGACAATTCTGCATGCCTCAATGCCCGCACTTGTATGTTCATACTTTGATTGTGATCGAGCTAAAGGGAAACGAGCTTGTCATCGGCACTTGTCAGCAGCCATACGGGCAGACTTTCGCTGGTGTCTCCGTTGAGCGAAGGTTGAGCACCTAACGGGCATTCTATACCTTTTCTTTTTTTTTTTTTGCGTGCGTCATAATGCTTTGAAGTAAACGATTTTTAACATCTTAGGAAGCAAGTAAAGCAGCAATTCGACCGCGCCGTATCAAATGACCAACAGCGGTCTCTCATCGCTGTCGACTATGGTCTTGCGCGCTCAACAACGCTTCTCTGAGTGACGCGGCAGAGTCTAAACAGCTCAGGATATTTGCACTTATTGCTGACTTGGCTCGCTACATTCAGCGATGTGTTGTTCGTATTTCACGTCAAGCGTATCAACCGGCGCATTCGTGAAATGCAGTTATATAGGTAGCCATACATGAGCAGCCTCTATCTAGACGACAAGGTTGACTCATATATATGAGGGTGATGACTTGTACATACGAAGAACACTATAAGATGGAGTCGCAGTGCCAGAATGTGATGCTATATAGTCCCTTTGACTATAGAAACAGTCGTTTTCGAAGGATACAGCGCTTCTTTTTTTTTTTAATTCTGCGTTTCCTTGTCATAAGAAAGATCATTAGCGGACAAAATAAAAGCTACGATCCCCTTTTAAATTTAGAGCCGGTCCACTGTTGACTGAATTAAAGTTATTCTAGGTACAGAAGTCAGCCCGAACGTGTTTCGGATTACCCGATCCGTCGAGTGTCAACCTCCGATTACCAACAGAAAATGTTTTGGTGATCTATACATTATTCGTTATAAATTAAACCCGCCGGGACGGCTTAGTGGCTACGGCATTGTGCTGCTGAGTGCGGGGTCACGGACCTTTCTATACCCGGCCACGGGAGCCGCATTTCGATAAATGTGGAATGCAAAGGAGAGAAAAAGAGAAGTAAAAAAAAAAAAAGATTGATTACCCAGCTCTGGGCGATCATCGAAGAATTCCAGGTGAGCAACACCATTCTGGAGCCCTCAAGTCATATAGCCGCTTCTTAAGCCTTCGGCTATTTAACCCGATAAATGAATCTTCTTTGCTACGCGGCACAGCCGTGTGCTTGCCTTTCCTTGCTCATGAATTTGGCCAGCGACAAAAAGCAGGCGAAGTCAAGTCTTTAAAGGAAAACTGAGACATCCACCCAAATGTAGCAATTTGCTACAATGGAAGCCCAACCGGGTTCCTCGAAAGAAAGCCTCGCAGTTGAAGAAAAATTCATCCTGGTCCGGGACTCGAACCCGGGACCACCGCCTTTCCGGGGCAGCCGCTCTACCATCTGAGCTAACCAGGCGGCTAGCAGATGGCAGGGCGAAGTCGAATTTGTCGACAACTCGAAGCAAAGGCAAGTGTATGACGTAATAGTTCAGCGGAAATCCGCTAGGTGGAGATAAGTAATTAAAGGGAAACTGAGACATCCACCCAAATGTAGCAATTGCTACAATGGAAACCCAACCGGGTTCCTCGAAAGAAAGCCTCGCAGTTGAGCCTGGTTAGCTCAGATGGTAGAGCGGCTGCCCCGGAAAGGCGGTGGTCCCGGGTTCGAGTCCCGGACCAGGACGAATTTTTCTTCAACTGCGAGGCTTTCTTTCGAGGAACCCGGTTGGGTTTCCATTGTAGCAATTGCTACATTTGGGTGGATGTCTCAGTTTCGATTTAATTACTTATCTCCACCTAGCGGATTTCCGCTGAACTATTACGTCATACGAAGTCAAGTCTGTCCTCACTCCGCCAACAGCAGTTGTACATCGAAGTAGACGGGTTCCAGCGTAAGCACGCATCCATATAACATTTCGCCGCTGTAGTTGAGCGGTCCAGCGCGTGTATGCCGATCCAAGGTGTAGCATCTCTAGAGGACTGCACCGAGCCGAACGCTCATCCCATATATATATGGGATGAGCGTTCGGCTCGGTGCAGTCCTCTAGACTGGTGCAGTCCACACCAGTCTGCGGATATAGTATACTATATCCGCAGACTGGTGTATGAGGCTGACAGGTCTTGTTAAGAAGTGGATGCGCGCCAGCCTGTTTTATTTTTCTCTTTTTCTCGCTCCTCTCTCTCTGTGTCTCTCTCTCTCACACACACGCGTGCGCGCGGGGGCGGCGTCGTGTATACGGCGGAAAGTGCGATGGGCGGCTGCGGTGGGGTCTTTTAATTACAGCCGTCGGCGGGACGCTTCGTTTGCGAAGCGGAAAACCGTCTTCGCAGTCATCGGCTTCCTTTGTACACGGTCGTCTCATGGTCTACTTTCGCGCGAATAATGGACGCCCTGGGCGACAAAGAGCGCAAACGAGCGAGCGCGCACCCTGATGAAAGCGTCGTCGTCCTCGTCCCCCCCCCCCCCCCCCCCCCCCCTCCCCGTCTTTCGGATCCCCGCTACCGCCGCCGATTCGCTGATTGCACGCGCCGGACTTTCATTAGCCCTGGCTTGCCAAGGAACGGTGTGCCCTGCGCTCGAGAATCTTCGTTCGCCGCTCGCGTCCACTGTTTTATTTTATTCTTCTCAGCTTACTCAGCACATCGTGTCGTGACGGGAGGGCGGGGGGATGCGAGAAGTTGACATCTATTGGGTCGACCCTCGAAAAGTCTATTCGAGAGCGTTGCGTCAAAGGGGGGAGACGGTCGTTTTGTAAGCGCGGCGCGGAACGCGGTGGAAGCTGTTACGCGCTATGCGCGAGGACGATTTTACAGGTGGCGCCTCTTAATCTGCGCCCTCCGTGCTTGAGCGCGTGTGTTTGCCACACCGTGAGGTGTTTGCTTTCGGCGGCTCGAGCCTCTGAAGGTGTATGCGAGCGCTCGAGAACTGCCTGCCGGTGGCCTTGTTGAAACTTTTCCAGCTCCATGGGACGCGCGCTATTCATGCTGAACCGAGACTTCTTCTATAGAGGCACTACGTAATTTCTTCTCGCTGTGATTATAGCCAATCTTGACCTTGCTTAACATTGGAATGCTCAGCGCAAGCACCGACACTAGGCGTCACTAATTTTTTTAGCAGGGTACATATGGTATTGCCAAATGGTAACTCATGACTTTTTTCTTTATGGGTATACGGGAAGGGGAAGGGGTTCATGTGTCAACACTTGCGCTTTCACGAACAGTTCACCGACGTTTAGAAGTTGTCCCAATAGCTTTTGCTCGAATTTATAACCTGGGTAGTGTTGAATGCATTTGTCAGTTCTGAAATCTTTTAAATTGATTTATATATATATATATATATATATATATATATATATATATATATATATTTGCAACTATACCTGCAGGCTTGAATTAATTTCTTGGTGATTTATATCCACAGTCATATGAATGACGTGCCCGGGCTGTCGGCGTCTCCTGTCGTAATCGTCGTCGTAGTCACGGTAAGGAAGTGGCTCGTGCTTGCGCCGAGCGCGTGCCGAGCGTCCCGCGTTCGTTGTCGTTTTGCACAGCTGGCTACGTTGCCGCTCATCATTCCAACGTAGAATTTCACTTCTCTTCTGTCGTCGTAATGGGGAGACCGCGTTTACGGGATTATGAGCCATTGCTTAAGGCAGTATGAGCCCATTAGCGATGCGCACCATCACTCAATGCTTCGCACCTCCCCAGGTTTCACGTTAGTGGAGCTGCATTTCGCTCAATGGGTCATTTGACACTTACGCGTAAAATTTAATTCACCGTTCAAACCGAGCCTACGACTTAACTCATGCTAACTGTAAGAACTAATAAAAACTAAAACAGTAACAAAGGCCTCCATAATGGCCAAATTGCTGAGGGAGTTAAAGAAAAAAAATGATTTCGCTAATGCTTTTTGGCATTCAGAGTGCTCTTTTTCTTTCCTTTTTCTTTATTTTCTTCTTTCTTTTTTTTTTGGTAGAGATAGAAATCGATTAACGAATAGCGGAATTCTACTTGTTCATGATAATGACTATGTATACGACACGGTTATGCATATGCGCTGGTCTCGCACGACAGCATATGGTTTGTAAAAGATGTCAATGTGGCATTGGGTATAGCACCGTTAAAGTGTGATTGGCATTGTACAACACGTGCCTTCGCAACGCACGTACAGTGAATTGCGGAAAACCCCGTCTACAGGACGTGATTTCGTGTATGTGAAGTGTTTTCCCGGTACATGCACACAGATTCACGTATGCGCGAATCCAGGAGGATCTGCGGATGTCCTGAACACCCCCCCCCCCCTCCGCCTCATTTACAATTAGTGTTCGCAACACCAGCGTACGGCACGTGATAAACGTAGCTTCTCAGCTGTTGGCTGTTCTTTTGCTCTGAAGAGACATAAAAAAGTTTAATGATTATTGTACAGACCCTGACAGCACATAAAAATCTTGTCATCATCATTCTCATCAGATCATGCAATCACCATCTCAAAGTCGGGCCCCCGCTCGCTGAAAAGAAAAAAAAAAAAAACTGGATCCGCGCCTGCTTGCACGTGACTTCATGGATACCGTACTGGAGCACCGTAGCTGTAGGCACTGCTGGAAATACGCACCAAATAGCGAACAATTTCATTTTCGCAAAAGGGTTGACGGGCGGGCCGGCACAGCCAAGTTTGCGAATTATGGTGGCAGGTTCAATATGGTACATGTACTGAAAGAAGCTGAAGGGTGTACATGCTCGAGACTTCCACTCGCGGCTGCTGCAGCCGAAAAAGAAAAATTTGGAGGAGATTAAGCTTCGCCTTGAACGCGATAGCATTCAAAGATCCCTGAATGCTTGTCAGGCTTCCCGGCAACTGCAGCTTTCTTTTTTCTCCACCTTCGCCTCTGCGCGCCGCTACCGTTTTACGCTGCCGAGGAGGCGAGTGCCATCTGGATTGGGTTTTCGCAAGTAACCTACCCGAGCGCGCCGCTGTTGTTATGGTAGAAATGCTGGAAAATGGGTTTGTGTTTGAGTTTCCTCGTAACAGAATGGTTTTCTCGTGCATTCAAATTACAATCCGATGCTATCATGTCTGTAGGTTAAGTCGTACTTTACGATTTTTCTGACGGATTTTACTTTGAGAAATTCAATTTCTTGTTCGCTAACTTCTTGCGCCACGTGGTGGGTCTGTGTGGTCGGGGTAGTTTGGGATGATTTTCTGCGACACGGGGTACCTTAACGCTGTCGCGTTAAAATCTCCACGATGCCGTGAAACTGTCGATAAAAGGGCAGCCGTATACGCAACGCACGTCACTTGCGTCCTCACGAGTGCGCATATAGTGTGACGCGCTGCGCGCGACCTGCGTGCGCCACCGAGCCTCTCGAGCGGGGCCGTTACCATTACCTCTGCGGCGGTGAAAGGAAAACGCAACGCTGGCCGGCGGCGTTGGGTCGACCCGAACTGGCCAAAGAAAGGTGCGCCTCGCCGGTCTCCTCGCGCGCACGCGTCCGCTCTGGTGCCGTAAAACACGGTCAGGCACCTCCCTTTCTGTATAGGGGAAGCTGCTGCTGCGGAACAGGACGCTGCTCTGGCCGCGGGAGTGGACCACGATGAAATATGGGCTCCGCGGCCGACCGTGCTGCTCTTCGAGGATGTGCCATGCGCCTTCGACGTTGCCCCGAGAGGCTGCGCCCCCGGACGCGTGCCGCGGACGGGCCTGCGCCGCTGTCCTCCAATGGCCACGCGGATATCGCCAATTTTTTGGCCACCTCCTTCTTGCACATTCTTTTTTTTTTTCGACTCTCAAGATGCTCCCTCGCAGCGTGAGATAGGATCGAAGGCATATGCGGAGTTAAATATTCGCGCGATAGCGGATATACCAATGGCTTCCGCTGCAGTACTGCCTCGTGGGTAACGGGTCTGGCGCGATAATGGAGCTTCTTAACAGGCGTGCACCGACCAACGGTGACGCGCTGTCCAAAGATGTTAGAGATCGGTGTGGATGAAGTGCGTAAAAAAAAAAAAAACAAAAAAAAAACACGAAAGTTGTAGGACTATATACGCGGGACGGCCGCGCATGCACTTATGACTGACCAGTGCGTTCTTGAAAACTTATCCAAAAGGAACCGGTGGCGCATACAACGTCGGCAAGGCTCGTGTGCAGACGTTCCTCGGGACGTCGCTAGGTAGTACTGGCTGTACCGGCAGTCTCGTGCGCTCATGTTTACCTTGTCAGTGCGATCACCACTGCGTGCGTTCGCATGCTTCCTGATCCGCAGATTCTTTGTCGAGAAAAATCCTTACTTAGCCCACAATTCGTACGGAAGGAAAGAAGGTGACTGGACAGATCGCTTCCTTTTACCGCAGATCTTGGGGGTCTCTTTGCCTTTGGTCCCGTAAAATACAGAAGACTTATGACTTGGGATGCGCTTGTATTGTTTGTAAATGTGAGCACGGCCAGTCTATACCTTGGCATTCCTCGCCTTTTCCTTTCTTTTTCTTGGAACTGTGGCTAAAGAACGAAGATGCATGCTGGGTTGAACAAACACTGTCTTGCGTTATCTGCGCGAATAGGAATTCTGGGTTCAACACACCAGCGGGGCACTTAATCAGCGACGTCCAACCATTGTTATCTCCATCCTTTGGTTCCTTGCTATTTCCTATCCCAACTCAGAACCCGGTACTCCCGGCCGACCCATTACAAGCTTATGCGTGATACCAAAGCTGTGCATTAAAGATAATAAAGGAAATAGTAAATTTCGCGAAACAAATGTTTGCAGGTGTTGCTTTGTCTATAATGTTGCGCCTTTTTCTTCGTCCTTTATCTGAAAGATAAATTACAAGCTTCAACAAACCCTCTTGTAAGGGGTCCCCTGCAGGTGCATTCCCCTTTGTTTTCTATTGCACCGAACCTCTGTCATCAATAAATGATCTTGTCATTCTGGAAAGGCAGTCTATCATTCTCGAGTGACTTGATTTTGACCTCGCTGTCCTTTTGATGGATAATCGCGGGTACCGTTTTCCCGCACGGTGTGTTTCTCTAGTCTCGCGTGGCGGCAGAGTACGTTGCAATATCGCAGCTTCAATGTTCCGTATCTGCCATTCCCTTATACAAGCCGATGGACGCTGGCGCAGAAAAGGTTTCTTTCTGAATGGGTTACAGCGGGGCTGCAAGGGCACGGGCCATCCGGACATTTCTTCTATTCCTACACGGTGTCGATTCCGAGCAGGTGCTCTCTCCCCAAGTTCCGCGGCTTTTCAACGTCTATGATCATCGCGACCTAAAGTTGGACGAATGACGCGCGCGTGTCTAGTGTCGCCGTGTGGAAGGCTGTCATCGTTTCCATCTACGAATGGCGGCCGCGATGTTGTGACAGCCGGCCGTGGCGAAGGCACAGCGTGCCCCAAGGCCCCGGCCAGGTGCGTGTGCGCGCGCGGACGTTGTACTACACGTGCATCGGAGGCCTGCCTCTTGTCCTGACAGCTTGGCGATAATCCGCGATGGCAACTGACCTTCGCGTACTCAGTGTCGCCTCTGCGGTGTGTCGATTTGCCTCCCCCGAGTGTGATGCACACGAGGAAGCGCCACGCAAAATGAGCATTTGTTCGGCAGCCAACAAATCGGGATTCCGTTTAAGGCTACAAGCATAAAAGGCTACTCGCAAAAATGTGATGCGCGCAGTCTGTTCGGATGCCGGTTCGTGGAGGTCATTTGGCAGCAATGGCCATATCGCATTCCGCAGGTACAAGTCGATGCAAATCGGCTGCGGCCTTAATTTGTGGAATACGTGTTGCTGATATTGTCATTTCGCGTCACTTCATACGATGCTTTCAGACCGCGTTTCCCATATTTTACGTCGCTGGAGCCGTTTAATACACTCCTATGTGCAACTCTAAACCCCTACTAAAAGCCGAATTTTTTTTTTTTTTTTTTTTTTTTTGCCTGCGATTAGGGTTGTGGAATAGAGGGAGGTGTTAGTGATGTCAGGGCTTTGAGGCTGCTTTATAATGGCGCTGCTTTAAAAGTTGTTTGCATTTGTTGAATTTACCATGGTGTTTTATAGCAGAAATTGGTGATTGATCCCAGTCTTGCTTTCTTTCCACTCTGACTTTTCGCAGCCCCCTCCAGGACGTTCCTAAAGATGGGCTTACAGACTTCATTCCCAAAAAGAGCCTTAGAAGAAGCGTTGCGAACGAAAGTCCAAGGTAAGCATTTCTCCCCATTGCGCGAGACTCGTGTGTCGAACGTTGTGTATAGACCCTGCAAGGCCTTAATGTCTCGCTTTTTCCTTAAACAGCAATGGCTGGTGAATAGCGCGTTCTATCGCAGCCAAGACTATTGTAGATGGACACCAGAGCGCACTCTATCGTTAATCGATGGTGGACATCACACGCTGTGCCGCTGTCGAGATTAGCGTCAGCAGTTCTGGCGATAGCGGCCTATATGCAGACAGCCGAGCCCACCCTCAGCTCCATCATGGCCACGAGGATGCGTGCATCCTTTCCCGTGGCAGGGACAAACAGCACCGTTCCGATATAGCTAACAGCTGGATGAAAATAGCAGGTTCTCGCTGCCGCCCGGTGCGCGAAAGGCGCCGCCCACCGCTGGGCCCCCTTCGCTCCGAGGTGCGCCGTCGTCGCTGCAGGTGCTAGCGGGAAAGGCTTGACTGAGGACCCGTCCGGAACAAGGAGAGGCGCGCGCGAGCTGGGCCCGGGGCGACGGTTGGGGGAGGGTGCCGCCGCCTTGAGCGCCCTGCCTGAGCAACTCAGCCCGGGCGCGGCTAATAGACGGTTTCTCGGCTCGTCGTCGTCGTCGTTGCCTCGGTGATCGACCGCGGCGGGGCCGCTTCGCTTTTTGGCGTGGCGGACCCCGCGGAGATCCAGTTCATTAGAGAGAGCGCCCGGCCAAAAATGGCTACGGGCGACTCGGTGCGTCTACACAAACGCCTCTCGTTTATCGGCCATGGCTAAAATTGTGGCTTCCTCTCGTCGCTACACGTCGTTACAGGAAGAGCGTGCCTCTGCGTTAAAAACTTGCCCCGTTTAAAGTTCGCGGGAGGAAGATGCGTGTCGGCGCGTGTCCTTCGGGTTTCGTTTTTTGCTGCCCGCAAGGAACTCCTCGAGCCACGCCTATATGGGCTCTCGCAACGCCGTTGATATACTGGGGTCTTACGTTCGCGTGGCGGACACTAGTTCTTGCACTGCCGTTACCGCGCAGTACTTGCCCCTAATGGCTACTGCGGCCAGTAAAAGCGCCCTGCTCTTACAAGAACTATAGCCAGTGGTTGGCAGTCGATCCGCGCGCAGCGAACAAGCTTGCGTCTGAACCACTGAATTGATCCGTGTCCTCTCCACGGCAGCGCCGCGTCAAACTGCGACAGCCGGCGGCACGGCCGCAAACACGTCGAGACGCGACCCACGCCCGGGTGTTTGTAAACAGTTCCCGACAGTGGCCAACCCGGGGCGATGGCGCTTGCCCAGTGCGTCGTCGTGGGCGTCGCGTGGCCGTTGCCCGCAAGTGAGCCATCGCGAGGCAGTGTGGGCGGGGTGCTGCGGAGAATACAGATGCGCGTCCGGGCGCCAACCGGTATCGCAGGCCCCCACGTCTTTGCGGTACAACTATGAAGAGCTCACTTTGCGCTCTAATCAGGGCCACGCGCGAGCGAGCACAGCGGCTGACTTTGCACCGCTCCTGATATGCATGCAGCCTCGACCTAGCAGCTTTGCAGCGATCGGCGCGAGCGCTGGCTGGAGCTGCTCAAAGGGAGTCTGTGATTTCGGTAGCTCGCGGTGTTGTATTCATTCGGACTGGTGGGCGTTCGGAAGGCGAAAGCATTACAGCTGGACAGAGGAGGGCGCCTCCTTTTAGGTCAGGTCGGGTTTCGTTAGGTTGGGTTCAACGAGTAATTGTAACTACATGGTATACGCGTACGTGTGCAGATGCGTTGGCCCATCGGGAATCGCACAGCGGCGTGCATTGCGTCAGTTTCGTAAACTTGCCTCAAAGATTGACTGCTCAGCGGTCGCACCTATACGTCGTTGGTTGGAACAAAATTGTCAGCCCCTGGGCCACTGCTTTGAGCGTTCGCGCCCTTCGGGGAACTTAATATGTGCAGGCTATCCGTTAATTCCTTACGTTTTCCGCGCTATTCAAATCACACAGCAGCGGAGCAGGCCTGAATTGTAACTTTAGAATTGAGAGACCCTGAGTACGAAGATGTATATAGTCCATAATCCAAACCATAAAAATAGTGGGTACGGGAAGAAACCGCCTCTTTCACATCGGGCGCACGCGGAAAGCAACTAGCCGTTTAAAAGACCGGCCTGGAATAATGCATTAACAGCGAAAGTAAAAGAAAAGCTAATCACATGACGGTAGACTGAAGCGGCCCGGCGACACGCTTTTCTCTATAACACACTTGTCTACTGATTCCGGAGTTTACTACGCATGTCTAATAAGAACTACGAGATGCTCGCAACATATCTTCGAGCATGATTATTTCTTTCGGTGTTTGTGATTCTGTGGCATAAACTACATGTGTATACACAATTGCAGACGCGGCGCCCGAGAGGCCTTTAGATATACGCGGCTTCCGAGAACACGCGACGTGGAACACCTCCTCGAGCTCCAAGGCAGACGTCAGCATCGGCCTACTTTCTAATTGTTTTCTTTCCGCGGAGGTCGCCGTCTCGCCCAACGTCTCGACGCCCGTGCACGTGAACCAGCGCGATGCCCAGACGACTTCCCGCAGTGGGCGGAAAGGGGAGGGGGGGTCGTCTGGGGCCGCCGGGGCGCCGGCGTCCGTGCTGCGCCGATAAGGGGACAACCCGGTGGGACTTGACCTGCGCACGGCGACCAAAGAATGATCGCGGCGCGTACACCGACTGCGCTTCTCGGCTTGTTGTACGCTATTGGCCGATCCAGCGGACGCCCACGATGTGTACGGCCTGGGACGCGCCAGCGAAGCCGCTGAGAGAGTGCCACGTATATATTTATATGCCGACCGACGACGCGAACCGTTAAGTTGGCGTCGCGGCTAGGCCAGGTTTGTTTATTTTAATTTAATTATTTTAAATTGACGAGAAACAGTGTTTGTTGAGATGCGGGCAATATCACCTCTGCGAACGCCTGCAGTTACATTATCGGCTACCACTAAGAGCTTTAACGCGTATTATTGTAGTATCTTAGGAAGCCCTTCAAAGTGACTTCCTGACTCTTTTTTTTTATTATTATTATTATTAATGGCGTTCGAAATTAAATCGTGCGAAGAGACCAGGAATGCTTCAGAAGAGGCTGCTTTACCAGTCCTTTGAGAATTTGCACAGTTCGTACGGCTTCCAAGGCGTCTCGTAAACGAAATGCACTGCATCGAGTATTCGTGCAGTAATGATAGATGAAGATGATGAGGACCTCAAGTTGTAGAGTAGAAGAGAGTACGGAAGTGATATTAAGCTGTTGTTCTTTACCGACAGCACTTCTCAGCGTACACGTACCTAATGCTCGACAATCGTAGGTTCCCTTCTGAATATAGACATTTTCATCGGGCGAGGAGGAAAGGGCGCGCGACGAGCCTTTCCTCCTCTCTGGCTTGTGCGAGCCGGCGCGGCGCGTCTTGAATGTGTTGCCGGTCGCGCGCTGCAGAACGATTTGGAGGTGTTTTAGCTAGTTCTGAGTGCAATTTACGGGGTGTCGGTTCTTACGAGGTCGTCGGACAACCACTGTGTAGCCTTTAGGCGCAGCAGTAGCTACGTATCTGGAAATTTCTCTTGGATGTGCAAAAATGCGACGTGCATCATCAGCCGCGGTGTATGTGTTGTGAACTATGTTGGACTTATCGGTTTTCACTCGACGAAGAGTTGTTGTGAAACATTTCCATCAGCCACCGGCATCGTTCTCACGCATTTTAAGTCTAGTAGACTTCAAATCACTATGTCTACGTTAGCCTCCTGCAAGAGGCCGGCTTTGCTCAATACAGCGAGCACTGCGGTTGGCAAACCAACATGATACACACAATTGCTTCGTGTTTAGATCGGCATTGCCTTTTAAGGCACAATATACAAAGGGGATCGCATAAAGAGAATCCAACAGCTATTTGTGAGTACACAATTTACGTAACGTGGGTGAATGCGTCGTAAATGACTGAACTTAGGAGACTTTCGCGGCAAAATAAAACAGAACACGGGATAACGACGCAATAAGACTCCGCATGGACGTGCCGTGCCGCATGCTTGGATCACTTAGACCGTATACGCCATATAGAACAAACAGATCTATAACACAGCATTTAGTACTGACTCAGGCGCTCGCACAGTCTGCAGCTGGTCATTCGACCACTCGAAAAGTGTGATTCACACTGTACGGTATGCGGTTATTATTAACCAAACTTTTTTTGTTTGTAGCCGCAAACCTTGTCCAGCAAACAAGGCAGTCACCCAGTGTATCTACACATAACATCTTGAGCGCTTGTCAAAGAAAACAACACGACTTATTCTCCAGGAGAATGGTGCCCACGCTGTTAAGATCGTCAAATGTTTCATAACTATACTCGTTGCAGCTAAACCAGAGCTTAGAATTACAGTGCTGAGAATGCTGCAGTAAGGTAACATTCGTGAAACGAATTTTGAGAAATACCTAACTGATATCTGAGGCTGATTGTAAGCTCAAACGCGCGCATCTCGCGCTGGGTGCTCCGTCCGCCCTAACACCAACAGTTACTCCAGCCGCTTAATTACTTCAGACTTAAATTCCTTCAATACGCCTCACAGGACCGTTCCCCACGTAGAAGACGCCATTTCATGCTAAATAGACCGCGCGAGTGCGAAAAAATCCACCAGAAACTGCCGCCCAGCGTATACCACAACATACAACACGGGCGTTCGCCCAAGCCAGCATGCCAACTGCCCATAGATGGCGCCATTGCCTACGCAATGGCGGCGCCCATGAAAAAACGGTCTATAGAGAATTGCCGGAAATTCAAGTGACGCCACTTGGTGCCTTACATGAACGGCTACCATGAAATTTGACGAGAGAAAAAAATGGACATTAATTATGCATTTCACAGTACACATTAATAATCGAATGGTTGACATGATGAATGAAAAAAAAAAACGGCCTTCCAGCTGATCGCAGTGAAATGCTGCAATGAGCCGTAACTCGGTTCTTCCAGATGCGAGCGTCGAAAGTGAGGGCAACAAGCAGTACTAGAACCCAGTACCTCCATCAGGGATGGAAGCCGCTGTAACCTGTATCAAATGACCTGACCAGAATCGAAGCCATGAGTTAATTCGACATGCGGTAGGTCTATAGACTTACAGCTCCTTAGCCAGACGATTTTTGCGGAACTGCAGAAGTTGGAAGGGAACAAGCGACATAAGTTGCTGCTTTTGTAGCACTTTGCTTGTTTGAGGGTAAGGCAGAAAACTCGCGCAACGCACTCACTTCCTACAAGATAACCGCCAAGCCAGTGAAGCGGTTGAAAATTCTATCTTTAAAAGAATCGTTTCCACAATTCTTTCGCTGCGGCCTGTCGCGTGCAGCGCGACCAATCTCCAAATTAAACGCGCGTGCGATATTTTAAAGGCGAGAGAAGCTCTAGGAGCCTGCGTCTGAATGTTGTGAATTTTATAGGGCGAACACTGGTAGACGCGTGCAGAGATGTCAAGTGCTCACTTCGTAGATTGACCCGCGTCTTTGAATAAGATACTATGTTTCGTGCTAATTCATATCCTTTGTTTCAACTTTGTCGCACCTCGAGTCATTCGTGTGCTACGCTGGAAGAGCACAGTGGTGGGGGACGCCTGCCTTCGTCCATTCAACTACTGCGGAAAACACTGTTCAGCTTTCAAGACCGCTTCACCTGCCCCGTTTCTACTCGGTCTCGATATCCGCCACAGACGGTTGCGCCATTTCGCTTGGGGACCAACAAAAAACAAATCCGAGCGCTTGGAGTGGCTCCCCTCGTACTTCCGACTGATGAAGGATAACGCGGCCGGCAAAAGTGACGTGTTAATTAGAGAGTGCGAGGCTTTTTTTTTTTTTTTTTCAGGGTAATGAAGAGAAGAGAGCTGTGGAGGTTATAGCCGTCCCCAGGAGATTCTCGGTTAAAAAAACCCAGTTGATGTAGCAGGGAGGAAGTGGAAGAAGAGTGAGAAAATAGAGGTTATGGGCATGAAAGGGAGGAAAGATAAATGGAGCTACATCAAAGTGCTACTCCGAGTAACTTGACTGGGTATCGAGCCCTGAATACACGTCGCGTGGCAACGGGGAGGCAGTTATCGCAATAAACCCTTCGGCAATGCCCAGAAGCAGTTTTGCAGGACACTGCGTGTGACCACAAGAGTAATGGCAGTGGCCTTGAACTCTTGAGAGGACTGCTATGACGTACTATATACAGCAAGCGGCGTATCTAAATATGATGCGCCTTTCTGATACTTTTTTGTCTGGAGCAAGTGGGCTCATAGAGAAAAGAGAAAATGTTGCGCGAAAGAAGGAAAGGACATGGTGCTCAGGAGTCGACGAGCGCTACGCTTGCAACTAAGTGTTTATTAGAAAAGAACGCCACGATTATAGATTATAATATTATGGCCAAAGTCTGGCTGTTTGGCTGTTTGGCAAACAATTATAGCCAAAGTTTGGCTGCAGTATAAATAAATAAATTAAACGGCTATTCAAGCTACTTTTGAACCACCTGTGGGCAGTATAGTTTTCCGGTATTGCTCTCCACCTCCTACCACGCGTAAGATATAAGAAATATAGTTCTCGGGATTTGTGCGGAAGTTGTAATGTCCTACTGTCAACAGTAATCTTCAACAATATTAGGGTTTACTGCTCGTGTGGACACTGCAACAGTCTCGGTTCTGCCACAAACGTGACTCTGTTAGCGCTCGGCGAATCTCTGTGGTCTCCCTCTCAAACAATTAACGAGCCGAATTTGCTACTTAGCTTTGGTCATGTGAAGAGAGCCGGCGTCATCATTATAATCAGCAGCAGCTTATGTTTATGTCCACTGCAGGACGAAGGCCTCTCCCAGCGTGATTTCCAATTACCCCTATATATATCTTGCGCTAGCTGATTCCAAGTTACGCCTGCAAATTTCCTGGTTTCATCATCCCCGCCTAGTTTTCTGCCCTCCTCGACTGCGCTTCCCTTCCCTTAGCATCCATTCTGTAACTCTCCGCCGGTTATCTACCCTATACGCATTACATGGCCTGCCCAGCGCCATTTCTTCTTCCCAATGTCAACTATAAGATATCGGCTACCCCCGTTTGCTCTTTAGTCCACACTGCTGTCTTCCCTTCTCCTAACTAACGTTTTTCGTTCAATCGGTCATTGCGCGGTCCTTAACTCATTCTCAAGCTTCCTTGTTAACCTCCAAGTTTCTGCCCTATGTCATAGTACCGGTGGAATGCAATGATTGTAGACTTTTCTAAGCTGCCAGACATGCTTTGTTAATCCCTGCCGTATGTGCTCCAAGCCATTTTTACTCTTCTGTAAGTTTCTGAGAGCCACCGTAATCAGTATTATTTGGCCAATGACCGACGAAAAAGTCACGTGTCTTCTGATTGTCGACGTTACGTTTCGCTCCCCCTCTACCATTCCGCTGTCAGTCTCGTGCTGTAGTTCCAGAATCTTTCGTCTCCGCCTGTTTGAGGGCCAGCAGAATTCGACCACTACTTTCCAACGCATAACTTGGTCGCCGGCCGCTTCTATAGGGGCAGTCGGCATATAATGTTCGACGTCGACGACAGTCGGGGAAACCCAAATGTTGCAACCTCGGCTATTCAATCTCGTGGACGCTTTTAGTTATGCCTGCCCGTTTTATGCGCACACGCGTGTAAGTTCCGTAAAGTTTGCGTGCGTACTACCTATAGCGCGCATGGGCCACGTATTGTTCGTATGGGACATCGCATTATCGCGTCATCATCTTTGCCATCTTCCCTCAAGCTGAAGCGCTATAACGAGCTACAAGCATGAATCTTGATTCAGCCCACTCTTTGACCTTTTTATATATTAAAAGCCCAAGTTCTTCCTCTCCATACCTCACGACGCACCGCTTGAACGTCTCCCTTCGCCGTTCTTTCAACTTGGCCTGTACCATCGGCGCGGGCAGCCCCGTGGCTGGCGAGTCGGGTATATCTTCATCATTCCTTTTTCTTTTTTTTTTCCTTCGATGCTCTCGTTCCATCCCGGCCCGCGCACAATTTACGAGAGGAGGGGGGCAAAAGCAGCCCACGAGCGATGGCGGCCGCGCGCCGATTGCGTGGTCGAAGCCGGCTCGAGAGCGTAAAAGCGAATCTGCCCTCGGGCGGCGACATACGCTTGCATTCCGCGCCGGGGCCGCCCGGGGCGCATTCCGAGTCGGCCGAAGCGAACAAACATGCGTCGCGGCGGCCGATGCGCGCCCCGAGGCGGTGCCGGGCAGCAGCAGCACGGCTAGCCGCCGGCTGTGCCTCCGAGCAAGGGTTTCATTTGCGGGCCCGGCAGTCTCATGTCCGCGGGACCCCTGTGAGCGCGCGCCCCGGAGGCGCACTTTCTCCCGCCCGAGGGGTGGGAGCTCGACTGCGCGTGAGGGGGCGGCAGCAGCTGACTGCTTTCTGCCGTATGGGTTCAAGCCACTCTCGGCCCCCGATGATGATGACCAAAGCTATGAAGGGCCAGCGAACCCGAGACCGCATGCCGTATACCCTCTCCCGACGTGGGCGGCTCGCATTCTCGTTATACGGCGGCGTGGGCGAGCTACAGAACAGGGAAGCGCGTCGCCTAACCAGAACCAGCTCTTGACACGAGGTTCGCTTGATGGTATTATGCGGGTGTGGAGGCAGTAGCTAATAGCATCGTTGTTACACGGGCGACGTGTCTGGCGGTGCTAGCTGGGGAGTAGTGTCTATTATATTGCATGGGAAAGTGGTTGTCGGCTGTGGCTGGCGTTTTGCGCGCGTACAACCGTTCGCTCTAAGGCGATACTACTTGTAAGGCCGCGGAAGTGGTTAGAGCAGAAGCCCCACACAGTACACTTTCATACTTTTGTGACAGCACTTTGCTGGTTGACTCGTCTCGGTGTCAGCGCGAATTCCGTGTGGACAGAGCTGTTGCCGGCCACGCTTGTCAGGCTACACTTTCACGAACCAGAATAGATGTGCGATTTGCCACCTCGTAATAAATGGATGGAAGACGGCAGTAAAGACGAGAAAGACAAGCGAAGGTGCAAACTGTTCGTGCACACGCGGTGACGTGGCTGACAATGACGCGCACACACATGCGCAGACGGACACGCACGGGCGCGCACACACCAGCAGTGGCTTTCGAGACACTCGAGCCGACGTCGGTTGGAACCTGGGTCCAAGAATCCTGTTTTCCGCGATGGGACGCTTGTCGAGTGCGTCTGTGTGACCAAAACCGCCCTGCGCGTTGCCAGAGCGATGTCCTTCGCGCGCTGAAGCGACGGCAAGCCTGAAGCAACATATTCGCCATTAATATGGAGATGCTTCTCAAAGAGAAAACGCTGGATGAACGCAACGTGCCCTCAGGGCGCGTAAAAATGGACCGCCCGAAGCTTCTATCGATCAGCTCCGTGTTTACAGACGCGCTTGCCTGTGCCGACACGTGGGCGAGTGTGGCGCATTCGCTTCGTTACGCCTGCTTAGCCCAGCCTTTGTATATCCAAGCTATATATACACAATATAAAAAGATTTATGCGCTCGATGGAAAAAACGTGCCGCTATGAAGGTTGCCGCGGAAATGCCGCTTTCCCGGCGCAGTCATCAGAAGTGCCGAGTTATCTATAGAGCTGTGAATGGACGTTGTCACTATTCGCGAATATTTCTCAAAACTAAGTCCTTCGCGTTGTCTTTGAACTCAGCGCAGATCTGAAAGTTATCGGCGTCATTTTAGATGACTAATTGAAATGAAGCGTAACAAATTTTGGGGATATCGCGGGCTTTCCTGAGTTAGTGGAGGATTTTTCAAACGAGTAACTTCAGTCCGTCCGCCTGAATTGCAGTTCTATTGAACTGCGGTTTAATCGCGGCATCTCGGGAAAAATTTAGTAAAACGGATCTGCTAGACGCTGCTCATCCATATCTTCCACTAGCTCTTCGCGATCGTATTTCAAAATTTTGGTCTCAATCCTACGTTTTAAAGCGAAGCTTTGTACCTCTACCAGCCAAGGGTCTGTCGTGTCCGTCGCTGTAAGCAAAAAAAAAAAAAAAAACAATTGCAGGTATAGCAGTATAGCTTACTTGAATTCAGGCATTCAGCGTACGTACAACTAAGCACTCGTTTTCGCAAGAAAAACCACAACAACAAGCTTCAAAGTGATGAGCCAACATGATGGATGATAAGGGCTGCGGGCAAACAACGGAAACAGGCTCGGCGCGGTCCGTAAGATTAGATTGCAGCTGTTGCAAAGCTTACACAGCTGCTTGAAAGAGGGTTGACGTCATTCGAAACCCTTCCAGCCTAGTAACTGGTTCGGTTCATTTTCTAGACTACCCCACTATGGGGTAGTCTAGTAGTGTATATCACACCGATCATAAAGCAGTCGTGAACATTGTTGTGAAGTAAATAATAATAAAGGCCCTGGTTAAAGTTACGTTGTAGTGTGTGAAATATCAAGTGCGCCGCAGTCACCGTGAGGGTGGCGTAAAAAGCTTCGCTTTCCAACCACCTTCACAGGGTGGATTGGCGGGCAATTTTTTTCTTTTCGCGTACATTTACATGGGTCTCATACGCTCGCCATTGTCTACTGGATCTTCTCACGCAGTCTACTTACCAGGGACCGTATTTATTGGCCTTTCATTCCATTTTTTATTCTTCTTTTCTTATCAGCCATCGCGCCGAGTGACCGTTCCCGAGTGATCGTTACAAAATATGGCCCCGGGATTACATTTCCCGCCCTCTCCCGGACCTACACTGTAACGTTCATGACGAGCTAGTTACCGAAGATATTTGCGAGCTTGTACTGTTGCGCGCGAAAGAAAGATGAGGTGAGGTTAAAGAACACAAGTCACGCGCTAGAGCGCTATAGAGCTCTCGTTTCGCAGAAAAAAAAAAAAAAAAAAAAAAACGAGAAAAACGTATTCTTTTCAGGATGGCGTGCGTGTAGCCATTCAGCTTCAACGCCCTGAGCTGTGTCAATTCCGCAGAACGAAGTGTGTATACATGAATGCTTCGTTCCCGCCGCAAACAGCAGGCTGTAATGATGGACGGGCAAGGAAAAGTGCGCGTGCTGCATCTGTGTCTCAAGCAAACCCGAACGTTTCTCGCTCCCCCTTTCTCTTCGAAGCAGCACGCGGTGGTGGCGAACGCAAAAGCGCCTCTCGTCCGTATTCTTCCGTGCCGGATTACGACTGCAGAATGGAGGAGGAGCTCTCCGCTGGTTCGCGCGGTGTGTATAAGAAGGCCTAGACTAGTCTTTCCCTTTTGTTGTTGTATTTTTTTTTCCTTTCTCTTCGAACAGTTCGGTTCCTACCACCTCCTTGCTTGAATCTTCGACGAGTGCTTATCGCTGGCCGTGCTGTGCTTATGCGGAGCACGACGAATGCGACATTTCTCGGAACGAAAGCCAGCTCGCACGAACGCGCGCGCGCGCTCTGCTGCCTGCCAGCGGATACACATACGCTGCATGCGCAGCGGAGGCCGCCCGGGTTCGTGAGAGCGTCGAGAACGGGGCCGGCGGGCGGGACTTTTTTTTTTTTTTTTCTTCGTCGCCCATACCAAAGTCCTTCCACCCATACTGTACCTGCGCGATCTCGCGCTGCCAGCCACACAACGGCAGCAGCACGTTTGAAGGGCTTCGCGGAGTTCTGCGAAACCGCGACATCGGTCAGGCGTGTGTGCAGTTTGTTCGCTACGAAAAAAAAAAAAAAAAAGATAGAAAGAAAATAAAACCTGTTTTCGTCCTCGCGTCTCACCCCCGTCAGTCGCATCCATCTTCGAGCCATTATGCAAACAGAGGGAAAGCCGCGAGTGATCGTCACCGAGGCACATGCTGTCGTCTCCGGGCGCGTGCGAAATCCAGGCAGCAGCCGTGGCGGCGACGGCCTCGTCGTCGACCGGCTCATTCGTCAAGGCGCCCCCGGCGCGTAGCTATTCTTCGTCATGATTAGCGATACGTTATCGAAAACAAGGCTTCCGCGCGCATGCGAGCCGGGGATGGCGGCTTACGCCTGACTTGGCATCCGCCTGGCGGCGACCCGGCAGTAAGTACAGTCGACGCCGCCGTGTAGCGGCTTCGCCGAGACCAACTGCCATGAATCATTTACGCAGATTGTGGCATTGTCTGGCTCGGAATGTCTGTTCACCGGCTGTCACGCCTGTTTATGTACACGGAACGGGTACGTGGATTGTGCGCGCAAGAAAAAAACAACAAAGAAAACTATAGTTTCTCTTCCCAAAGCCGTATCGCTTGCGTCGGGCCGGGAGGATGGTGCGTAACGTGCTCTTCGCACACGTACAGACCCGCTCACTGTTGTGTGAAGCGAACGAGCCGTCCACCGGAGCTGGTTGCTCGTCCGCTCTACGCAGAAGTGAACTGGTCTGTATACACTTTAGGCGGTGGTGTTAAACGCTGTCGTTCGACAGCAGTTAACATCGACACGAATTTGTTTCGAACGTTAAATTCACCTCAGCTTTATTCTTGTGTCACAAAACAGAGATACGCGCGATCCGTTGAATTTGTTTAGGCCGATGATAGTAGGGGGTGTGGCTAAAATGTGCGTTCATGCAAGTAAGAAGCAAGATCCTTCAAGAAGTAGACAAATCAGCCTGGAACGTAGTACCTGTAATAGTTTCCAAATAAGCTAAAAAAAAGTCATCATAAATAAAGTGACTGGAAATTTCAGGCATACCTAAATCGTACGTACATTGTCAGCAATGGTGCGGAATGTCATTAGTGTACTTTGTTTTAATCGCTTGCTTATATCCAGTATCCGCTTGGCGTTGAAGCGCTCTCGCTGTATATAATTCATGCTGGCGCTGGCTTCGTGACAATGGGATCTGAACGAGTGCAGCGGTTCGCGGATATTTCTGTAGACGCAAAAAGGGAGAGGAAGAAAATGTTTAGTTTAACCTCGATATAATGAACGAGGAAATAACGAAGTATCGGATACAAAGTATTGTATGTAAAATTTGGTTGCCCCTGCTTTATTTTAATTAGTATTATGTTATAACGAGACCTACAACGTGGTGCTCGGTGTGGTGTTGGTTATAGCGAAGCACTTTTGCTTGGACGAAACACGAAATATATAAGCTAACAGTAAATAATAATAATAATAATAATAAAGCCTGCAAGATCAGTTCATAACTGCTCTCTTGAGTCATTTAATTCACAAAAATGTATTTTCAGGTGCTCGCGTCATAACGGCAACAAACGCGGCTTATCTTGTGCGACAGCTTGATTACTTTGTTACTTCGTATAGCAGCCGCAATGCCGATGCGGCTGCGCGTTGCCTGTGGAAGGAAACAATCGGCAGCGCCAGTTTATCGTGAGCGCGTTAATTAATTAAATCATTATTGTTAATGGTTAATAGAGTTGATCGGGCAACCCGCAAAGGAAAAACGCCGTACTTGCTGGTCGGCTGAACAACTCGCTTGTGCGTAGTGCTTTTGTGTCTGCAAACTTGTCACCTCTGTCTTACCTGTACTGTATGGCTGCGAATAAAAATTAGTTTTTCTTAGCGCACCTATAGCATTGTTTGTGTATCCTTTGTTCCGTCGTCTGTGCTGTTTGTCCTGTTGAACGAAAATTAACTAGTCCAGCTTCGAACGCTTGTGAAGTGGATGTGCGCATGGTGCTTTGTTTACTTCTGTGTTTGCTTTCCACGTAATAAAAAAAGAAATAATAAAAAAATATCCGCGTTGTGGCCTAGTTGTGAAAGCAGTGGGTTTTCCAACGCCATCTTAGCCGGATTCAGACTCTAGGTGCCCCAATGGTGATTTTTTTCTTGTTTACAGCGAATAGTTAATTGCGTGAACCGTCCGTTTTCACCAGATATGCCTCACCATGGACTCCCTCACCCATTGACCTCTCCCGCACCTCATGATGCCGTGCTGCGATTGGTCGGGCCCAGAGCCCTCGCCCTCCTTAGTTATCTTCAATTCCTACACTTCACTGGATATGACGATGCCCTCGGGGCCGCCGCCATATAAACGGACATTATAGAGCCCTACAGGACGGCGTAAGAAGACAGTTAAGATTAAATGCGTTATTTTTTTATTTTATTTTTTGTGCTATCTGTCCAAGGGTAGCGATTTACTTTTTCAAGCTAGGGCTCAACGACTGCGTACTAAGTGATAAAGGCAAAAGAAGGCAAAAGTTTGACCGTTCTGGTGATATTTGCCGCCGGCGAAATGATGGATGATATTTTAATACGCTGTAATTCCCTTCAGCCCCAAGTGGACGAGGCAAGCGCATTGGCCCAAAAAGCAATTGGATTTTGAGGCCGCCATAGCGAGATTAATAAGCAAACAGTAGATATCGTCAGGAGGAGGCTTGGTGATTGATGGCGAAGGATGACAGCAGAAATGTTTTAGCGCGTGAAGTTGATCACACAAAGGTTCCTTTGTAACAAGGTGACACATGTCCCCACCCGGACACAGAGGGGCAACCTCCAAACATCTGTCCATCCCCCGAAGCCTCGGCAAATGCTGTGGGAACCGGTGGGAACTCTCGATGGAACGGTCTATGGAGGCTGTTCTTGTTCCTCCCCGCGCGGTACCAGTTATCTGCCTGGAGGTTGGCTTCACTGCAGGAGCAGGAGGCGTGCGGAGAAAGACACACTGCGGGTTCAAACACTGAGGCGGAGGGCTAGGGCGGCTGTTGCAGCGCACGTTCTCCTCCGAAAGAAGCATGGAAGCATGAACAGTAGTTGTATTAATTACGCGATAAACTGCGCGTCAAGGACATAGTGCTGTAAGTTGCGCCTTCACATTGCAGTCGCATTTCACTGCCCCCAACATTGGGCGGCTCGTGCGTCGAACAAACGTGTAGGCAGGTGGTCTGACTGTCAGTTACCGGTTTGGGTGACAGATAAATATGGCGGCTAACGTACCACAAAGGTCCTGCCGCGATAATCATGTACAGTCAGTCAGAACCTTGCAGAAGTATCTATTTCCTCGCGGTATTTGACAAACCCGGGTAGCCTGGATTCTATAATAATAATGTTCGGCCGACTGACACGCGAATCGAAAGGCCTACGCTTGTCTGCGTATTTTTGACAACGTACAGATAATTTGCACAGTTGTTAATTACGAGGCGCTGGTCAATCTTGCCGATTGGCGGATCCCTTTACAACTAATACAGCGGGCTTTGTACGAAAGTACGCCGTTTCAACTCGACTTGAAGACACCGTGTTTCGCCGTCGAAAAAAAAAAAGAAAAAAAATCTACACAAAAATTTGTTATCGGTAAACCACAAATTTATAACACTATAACGTCGCGAGAGTATTCTGGTTGCTAATGAGTGCATATGGCGGACGTCTGTGCATGCTCTTGGGCGTGTCCCAAGCCCTTTGTGTGATCACCTTTGTGCTTGTCCTCTGCCTGCAGGAGTTGGATGGACCCGAAGCTTATGCTGTCCGCCTCGCCGGACACCAATTTCAGTCCTAAGATCTCCGGCATTCCTTGCGTCGCCGCGGCGTCGCGATACACGGCACCCGTGCACATCGATGTCGGTGGCACAATCTACACCTCGTCGCTGGAGACACTCACCAAGTACGTTCCTCCGACTAACATATATACCGGCCTCGGCTGCGTATTTTCCACCACAGCTAATGATTAGAAAAAAAAAGTGATAAACGAGACAAAATTAGTCTTACTGGGGCAGCTTTTCGGGAGACGTGAAACATGAGACGTAGCCTACTCTGAAATGTATTACACGCACGCATGCCCATATTAACGGATTTTCATTTATAATGCTAGGCAGTGAAGGGAGCGGATTGCAAAAATGGTCGTCTTTCTTTCTTTCTTTTTCCCCTTTGATTGAGTGTTATCGTATTATTTTTATTTCATTTCTTGAACATGTACGCTCGCAACTGGCCCGTTAAATTTCGCCGTAGTTCTCTTACGCGATGTTAGCGAAATAGCACTCGATGTTTCGTGCCTTTAGCTTTAAAAAAAACGCGCTGCAACCATTCAGCACTAGCTATTTTGACAATTCTGGACGTACGCATGTTATACGGTGTGCCCTGCGGTAGATCACTCATGCTAATGTAAATGGGGACACCCATATAGCCAATTCATATCCTTTCGTAGCGCCCATGGCGTCTGGTTCTTTGGTGTTTGTCGTCGTCGTCCTGTTGGCGCTGCAATGGCTTCGTCAAATCTTAACCGACTCGCCCAACAAGTTATATATTTTCCTCTGCTGAAGAAATTGTTTCTATAGGCTACACGGATAACGACGAAAAAAAAAAGCAAGAATCACTCTCCTCGAAGAGTGGTGATGCAATAAGCTGACAAATACATCAAACTTCTTGTGAAAAATAGGCTCTTGATTTCGGTCTCTAAAATTAGGTCACGCACAATGTCCTGTCTTTTCTTTCACTTTTTTTTTTGCCATCGACCTTTCTTTCAATCTCCTGTAAACAAACGAACAAAAACGTACAAAAACAATAAACAGGGCAGTTGTAACAGCCGTGGCGACTAAGTTGACAAGAACTGCGAAATGCGTACAGATAGAAAGCTATGACAGCTGCAATTCGGGGAGAAGACAAAGGCGCGGCAAACAACCATCTTTGGAAAGATGTATTAACTGTTTTACTTCGTTTTCTACTCCTATATGACAGGCAATCGGCGGTTGACGTGGCCACGAACGTTCGTCGAGGCGGACGGGGGGCGCCTCTGGTCAGTTTCGTCCCGACAGATGAGTTCGATTACGCGTTCGCGAGGGAGACCGTTTGAGCCGGCTTTGACAAACGAGCGATCATCGGGCAGAGTTCAGGGCCGCCCGAGAATTATCAATGAATAGTTTTGCCGCTGCCGGCCGAAGCAAAAGAGAAAAATGAGAAAGTACTGAAACAACGCTTGCCGGCGTTTGGTCGCTCCGGGGCGAACCCGCATACCATGTATGCCGCGAGTCTGCGTTAACACGAGGCAAAGCAAAAGTGAAGAGGGGCGGCGGCCCCTCGAACTCGGCAGCCCCCAGGGCAAGCCGCGGAGGCAGGCGCCGACCGCATTCATTAACAGCGGCGCAGCTCGGATGGCCGCAGGCGAAAGCGGCCGTCTCCGGGACCGGATTAGGAGACGTCTCCGCGGGGTGTCTCCACCGGCGCCGCTGCTTTGATCCCGCGGTGGCTAGGACCGCGAGGTGCGCGGAACCCCGGCCCGCGTTTCCTTCCGGCGACCGGCCCTGCCGGCGCCGCTGTTTCTGGCTGACACGACTATATATACCGTGTAGTAGCAGCGCCGATGTCACTCGACTATGCTCCACCGTAGGCGCAGCTTCAAGACGTGGCCCGTGTTTCACAATACTTTCACAGAGACGAAGCTGTCGTAACGACCCCTATTGTTGAATCGCCTGTTCGTAACAACTTTATTCTCTGTTGTTGTTGTTTTTTCTTCTCTCGGCGCAATGCAGTTAAGAAACAAATTTCTTGGCAAGAGTATTGTTCTTCCATCCAGAGTATCTTTTTTTTTTTTTTTTATCGATGTAGGCCTCTGTTTCTCTGCATTCCACCTTTTCCTTCACCATGACTGTGTTGCGCGTCTTTTAGACGCAAATTATACGCAGTGCAGCGGTCGCTTACGCAATAGTCAGGTACGCTCGTCGACCCCAGATCCACTGCGTGCATGCTGTTTCCTGAGAGCTGCTTTGGACTTTGTATAAACGACGAGCCTCACCGTTAGCGTGATTAAGGAAAACCTGTACTGCAGGGAAGCTGACCTTGGAGTTATGAAAAAGGAGCAAGGAAAGAAGGGAGCGTTTTCCGTTCAGTGCGAATATGAAATCAGCGCGAAATATAAATCGGTAACGGGGAAAACGAACGCTTGGACAGGGTTCAGTGATCTTGAAATCACTTGCGAATGCCAAGAAACGTGTTCATTCCTGATACAAAACGAAAATCAGCTTTATTTATTTACCAGAAATGTTTGTGTACCAAAGCGACACTCCCAGTGCATGAGTGCTCTAGTCGTATATTCCGCACATCTTTAGCACAGCCGGGATGCAACAGGAGATCCAGAACACGGCAGCTCTGGTCACACCGTCACGTAGTCGTACCGCGCGCGACCGGAACTGACTACGTACCATGTACCAGTGTTGCTATCTCACCTACAGTACTCGTCTTAAACTGCTCTCTGAGCAGCAGGGGAGCTTAGCAGCTCGAACACAGTATAAAGTAGTCCACCATCACGCAAGGCTCCAACGACAGCTCTTGTGGCGTGCGCAGCTTTCTCTCTTGGCGACTTGCTGTACGCTTATATGGGGCACCCGTTATCGACTTAAGTACGGGGGACGTATAGTGGAGCACGTGAAGAAAGAAAATGCAGAAACCATCGATGATGTTTGTCAATGTAAGGGAATAGCCCTAACGAACGAACGAACGAACTTTGCTTAGTACGACCATCGACCACCACCGACCAAGGACCAACCACAAAAACGACCAAAAGAACCAAATAAAGCTAGTTGCTTTGAAAACGCAGGTGGAAAATCATTACGCGACGGTTCTTGTAGTGCAACACAAGGGAAAGTCAATGTCCACCTGAAAGTATTATTATTATTATTATTATTATTATTATTATTATTATTATTATTATTATTATTATTATTATTATTATTATTATTATTATTATTATTATTTGATTTGTAAACATATACACAGGAAAGAGAAAGCGAGGAGCAAGGCTGGCAACTGCCACCAGAAGGGGCACAACGCCTGCCTATACTCTTCGGAAAGGACGAGAGAAACATAGAAGTATAAAGATATGACAAATCTCAAAGAATAAAGTACAACATACAGTAGGGCCCGTCCCTGCAGGTCAAGCTACTAAAGAATGTAAAATAAAAGAAATAGTTGCTGGGTTACAAACGTGCCCCTAAGTTCGTTGCTTCTATAAAAGTAAAGAGAGCGCGATGAGCTTGATCACGTCGAGACGCACAACCACTGAGGTACAAACATTCGTCTAGTGTCGTACACCGCAGGCCAAGGAGATGATAGTCCCTCACTAGCGATATGCGTTGCGCACTGAAAGCGGGACACTCTAATATGAGGTTCTGAAGTGTCTCACAGCCACCGCAAGACGTACACGATGGACTGGTCACACGTCCTTGTCTGTATAAACGTTCGCGCACGTTCACACAGCCAACCCTTAGCTTGAGTAGTTGCGCTCTAGCGCGACGAGGCAAGCCTCGACCGCGAACACGGGGCGGGAACGTTCCATTTTCGACGCGCTGGTCTGGATGCTGCTTGAGTAGGTGGCGACGAATCAGCAGACGGGGGGAGCGTCATCAAGCTTGCACAAAATGTCAGGGCAAGCACAGTTGTTACGAGTGCAAGTTGAAGCCAGTCGATCAGCCTCTTCATTTCCGGCGATCCCTACGTGCGAAGGTATCCATTGAGCAACGAGATACCCGACGTGATAAAATTTTGTTGGCAGAGTCAGTAATGCTGCGCACAATTGGGTAATCAACCTGACTGCGTTGTAATCTGCTAAGTGCAGCGCGGGAGTCCGTAAATATGACAGTCTTCGATGTGATTACCTCCTTTTGCACGTATTTCAGTGCAACATTTCAGTGCAACTGCTAGCTCCGCAGTTGTTGACGAGGCTGGATGGGGTATATGAAATATACGCCGTACTTGAGTCGAAGGGCAGAAAAAGGCTGCAGGGGCGCCTTGACCGTCGCTGTGTACAGATGCATCTGTAAATACTTGAAGGTAATCTATAGCAATCTGTCGAACATGCACAAACTGAATTCAGGAGCGGAATCTGGCTTCCTTCAAACTTCCTCTTTCGTAAAACATTCTCCCTGGTGCGGATTTCTGGCAGGATTTATTTAGCACAAATCGCGTAGAACGTATTTTCGTCCAATTTTGTGGCGTGGCATCGTCCAACGCAGAAAGGTCGATTCTACGCCATACGCGATTGCCGCGACGTTTAACTACTTCGGTCGAAGTCGTTTTTTTCCACGTGATTACCGATTTATACGGACACCCCCACTTCAGACGCGATAACAGCCTCGTTATCGCGCTGCGTGAAATGGACGCGCTGACGCCACGCGACAGTACACGACACCGTGCGGAAAATGCTTCGGAGATGGGCTCCCACGTGGTTGCCGCTTCAAGTGCGCCGCCACGGTTCAGACGTGCGGATCAAGCGGACGCGCGGCCGGGCGCCCAAGCACCAGTCGCGTGAGCGGCGACCGCCCATCTTTGAAAGGCTGCAATCAGCCGCGGCGCTCCGAAAGCGGTCATGATCGCTCGCGCGCGTACCTTGTCGCGGGCCGCTTCTCGTTCACGCACACCCGCCACCGCCGACGAAGAGCGCCGACGCTGCGCGACCGGTCGTCGCGGGGGCAATTTGCTTCTCGGCGTGACAACCGTGTCCCGACGGTCGAGCCAGTCGTCGCCCTTCCCCGTGTCACTCCGATTCCGTGCGGCAGGGTGGAGCTCGATGGGACGAAATAAAGCGCGAATACGCGTTATATAAATACGTCCGGGAATGCAGAAATGCATTCAGGAAGAGGAGCTGTGGTCTTCATGTTTCTCCGTTAACAATTAACCTTATTACGCCACAGAAAATCAGATCGAGTTTAGGAGCAATCTCCTAACTGGCCTATAGTGTCTCTCTTCGGTAGCCCTTTAAAGCTGTATTCATCGGGGGAGGAGGGGACATACATTGCATATTTAGCGTCGTTTCGTCTCCATTCGGCGTCATTTCAACAGCGTTATCCGCTTCGCAGATAGCCTGCCCGGGACGTGTTTAACGAGAGGCGACTGAAGCCTTGTAAACTGAAATGATCGTTCATGCGGCTTCCCGTATACCTTACGCCAGCCTTGACATCCTGAGATTCGGGCCAGACGCCTCGGGCAGGGTCGTGGCAGCCGTAGCGCGGCAATTGAGCGGTTCAAATGATCGACGACAAGGCTCTGCTCTGCGAAGCCGAGAAGGGGGTGCGGTCAATCTCTCTCCGATCATCGCGCGCTCACGACTTGGGAGCCGCGTCGCTGCGGGCGCCGGCTGTCGTCCCCGCTGCTGTCGACGTGCCTCCTCTCGGCGCGACAGCTCGGTTGCGTGTCTCAAGGGCGCGCTTGTACTAAAGTTTAAAAGGGGCGCACTTATAGTTAGACGTCGACAGACATTTACCACAAGAGATTCGTTTTCTCCAAATCTACTCTCAAAACGCTAGTGGGCCGTGCAACTGGGTGCACGTTAAAGAAGCCCGGGTATTCTTCAAAATTGATCCGGAGTCCCACATTATACGGAGTGCCTCATAATCAGATCGCTGTATTTCTGGCACGTAAAGCCCCAGAATTTGAAATATTTCGTCTTGTAGCGCTGCATATTTTTGTACGCAATTTTGTGCCAACTAACCCGCCATCGCGCGTTATACGGTAAGAAGTTGTGTGTGTGCTGACCAAGAGGCCAGGTGCGCCGATGGCGGAGATTGTGAACTCTATATATAAATGGGGCAATTTGGTTACATTTTTTTACTATATTAACGCTAATCGCGCCCGAACCGGTCATTTTACTTACTCTGCGACTGATTCTCGCTGCTTGTCTTGTCGAGCCCTACATTTGCGACTCGCTATACTTCACTCTGGAGGCACGAAAAACGCCTGTTTTTTTTAGGAGGCCAGATAGACACTCGGATCCCACGTACGCCAAATCCATGTAGAGTTACCAAAGAAGACCTTGTCCTCACCCCCCCACACCCCACCCCTTTCTTCAATATAGTAAACATGAAGTTAGCAGGTGCTATCGACTTGCATACAAAAGAAACGAATCAAATTCCGAGTTCCATGCCTCCGCACAGTCGCTAATTTTGCATCTCGGTTAGTTCGTCGGCTAGTTCTAACTTCCTACGTACTACATCTATACTGAGCCGCCTCCCACGCCATAGCGTCGGTGTTTCCCTTCCACCCGACTCAATGCATTGCCTTCGTTCGTGGTGTCTCTGTCACTACAAGAGGTGTCAGCATTCGCTGACACACGTATTCTTCTGGCCATTACGGCGCAGGCGCAAAGCTATGTCGAAAGTAGGCGACATTTGCATCGTAGTGTGTATATATTATATATATATATATATATATATATATATATATATATATATATTATATATATATATATATATATATATATATATATATATAAAATGTGTGTGTGTGTGTGTGTGTGTGTGTGTGTCTTGTGGGAAAAAAAGGAGCTCCATATAAATAAATTGATGCATCGTTGGCATGCGAGGGTGCTGTGATCGTGTTTGACGATGACGTTGTTGTCTATTCCCCGTGGAAGCGACCGCTTTTCGTCATCGTTGTATACAGTAAATATCTTAGTTTTGCAGTTCGGCCTTTGTCCCTCGTGTAACTCGTTTCGTCCCGTCTAAATTTTATGCCGATAAATCATGCTTCGCACTCCGCCGCAGCACGGGGGAAGGTCTCCTTTTCGGGCTGCACGCGGCAGTTGGAGGAGCGAAGCGCGCCATCCGCCGCGGTCGAGCGAACGCTGCGGCCGGCCGCATCTGTGAACGCTTTGCACCAGGGTAATTACTTAATAGGCGTCCAATTGCGCGCGGGCACCGGCAGCCCGACGAGATTAATGGCGGCCATTCGGAGGGTCTCACCGTCCTGCCCGCGGGATCCACGTGCCCGGCCGGCGCCCCGAGACGCGCCCAAGGCGCGACTGTGTTGCGCTGCTCCTCCTCCTCCTCTTCGCTTGGGCGAATGGAGCCGTCCTTTAGCGAAGGGAGCATGTTTCGTGATGTCCGGGGCCGCCTCATCGGAAGAGGATTTTCCGCGACTGGGCGCGCGACAGACCTCACGCTCGGCTCGGCCGCTCGGAGAACAGGAAGAGAAGGCCTGCCTGCGCGGACTGGAGCGGCGTCGCCGAGCGCGACGTGACGAAACGCGCGAAAGTGTTAACCCCCCCCCCCCCCCCCCCCTGGCTACGCCTGTGGGAAGTGTATATGTGCACGCGTGGTGAACTGGTCTTTTTTTTTTTTTTTTCCAGGCCTGAAAATGTTTTTCTAAGCCCATAAGGAGCCCGCAAAAACACTCGAAAGGTGCCACGTGACTGGTCAGGCGGCACTTTTTCGTGTTTTGCAGGCTTTCTTTTGAAACGCTTGGGAAAAAACTTTTATGTAGCACGTATTCAGCAACAGAAAGATGGATCGGGGATGTTTGATGATGGCTTACAATTTTCTGATTGGCAATTTTGATCTCATTATAATATGAGAAGTTAAATAATTAATAACTTATTATCTAATTAGGCAACATGAAAAGTCTGACTTGCTCCAAGCGACGCCAAACAACATTACCTTGGTTTCTAGCTTCGTGGGACACCCTGTATGTCGTTCTTATTTATTTATATGGTACGTTCGTCTATATTCAACTTCGAATGTTAAACAAGACGGCTTGTTCCTGGGAAAAAAAAAAAAAACCTTGTAAACACATGCCAGTTTTAAAAGAATTTTTCCGCAGACGGGATAACAAAAGGACACAAGAAATGTAATGACATTTTCTACGTGGTCGTTTCAAAGTGCTCCGTCGGCACTGCACAGTTGTTTAAGACAACATTTGGGCTGTAATGTGCGGGTAAACCGACTCTACAATGAGATAAAAGTGCACAAGAGTTCCCACGCTCAACTGCACGAGCTGAAATGTGCCTGTCCAGCGTAACAAAACAAAATCGCATCCCTGTCATCGCGTAAGCCTTGTTTTTGTCGATATTAGTGCAAGCAGGTAGGACGAGTACAGCAATTTTAAGGGGCCATGGTCTCCCAATTTTCTCATTGGTCCTGATCTCTCCGCGCACTTTAACCACGCTTTTCTCTCGGCTGGCACATCTCACTTCTCGGCCAAGCAATAGCGAGGAGGAGGAAAGAGAAAAGCAGAAGGCAGGGAGGTTAACCACAATAACGTCCGGTTGGCTACCCTACACCGCCGGAATGGGAAAGTGAACACAGATGGGAAAGTGGAACACAAAGATGAAGAAACAGCGAGAGTGTGCGCAGCTTGGTCTATATAGCGAAAATCATTCGTCTTTATAATCTTTAAAAACAGTATAATACGACAAGTCTGGATAGTGTGTGTAGGTTTTGTGCAATGCGACCCTTTCTTTCGACGCACGCGTTTCGATGCTCGAACGCTTGTGCGACTGCTACTTCAATCTGTCCTGGCCGTCGCCTTTGCCCCGTTCCCATGCGCGCATCTTTAAAGCGACGTGGGTAGCCGTCGCCGTTGTCTCAAGGTCAGCGCTTCCCAGTCTCACGTTTGTGCGTTGAAAGCTTTTCGCTTAAACATTACCGCGTCATGGGCGAAACTAGTGTAGCAAACTATCTTGCGCCCTCTGTTTTCTTTTTCGATACCTCTTTGCTGGGGAGGATAAAGTTTAAGCCCTTTTTAATAGCCACCGTCTGGCTCTGACGTTAGTCCTCAGGAGAGGAGTGGCAAACATGCCCCGCTCAGTGCGTGCTGAGCGGGGCCGTACCGAATTCTCGCGAGAAGACCACCGTATAGCTCATGAACGTCTTTTCTTTTTTTTTTTGTTCTCTAGAATAAATCGCCGCTACGACTCATTAATAGGAACCTGTTAATTTGGACCCATGGCAGGTCCAGTGGCGTTCTGTAGGGCGGGCGGCGCTTCCCATGCACCCGCTCATTACGCGATCGTCGACGCGCCCTTCCCTCCCGGTCTAGCGGAATTCGCTGCTAGGAAAGGGAGCCCCCCCCCCCCCCCCCCCCTCTGAACCTCGTGGGAACAACAGAGCCCGCGTTCCTAGGACTCTCTCCTCGAGAAAGCCGAGCAGTGACACAGGCCGCCACTGTGTAGGTACAAAAGCCGTCACTGTTCTCGTTGTTTTTTTTTTTTTTTTTGTTTTTTTTTTCGTGGCTCCCTTGCGTAAACATCGAGTATATAGAGGGCAAGTAATCAAGTGACATCGCCGACGGCGCCGTCTAACTAAAGCGATTCACAGCGCGATATGGCAGTGTATCAAGACGTTGGTTTCCCGTTGCGTGGAGTCGTGAGAGAGCAGCGAGAAATGACCTCACAGGAAGAAGCGCTGTGATGCTGTACTCGGTACTCGCAAGGCAACCGTGAACGCACGTCCGGACATGGCGCAGCGCCTGCCTCGGCAAGTGCGTCTTTCGCACCGGGGTTATGTGCGCATATCCCAGATTTATCGTGCCATGCGCAAAGCTCGCTGACAAAATCTGGCGTTTCACGAGATGTATTGTATTTAATGGGATACTAAACCTGCGAGGTGTCGGTCCTTGCCTAATGTAGTTCGGCGTAGCCCTTTTTACGCCTTCGAGATAGGAGCGTATATGAGCTGTGTCGGTATAATTACAGCGTGACGGACGAACCCTCCTTGTTTGTGTGCGCAGGCACCCGGAGTCCCGGCTGGCGCGCATGTTCAACGGCAGCATCCCGATCGTGCTGGACAGCCTGAAGCAGCACTACTTCATCGACCGGGACGGCAAGATGTTCCGGCACGTGCTCAACTTCCTGCGCACCAACACGCTGGCCGTGCCGGACAACTTCGCCGAGCTGGAGCTGCTGTACGAGGAGGCGCGCTACTACGACATCCCGGCGCTCACGCGGCAGCTGGAGGCTCTGCGCGCCCAGCGGCAGCGGCGCGCCGCCCAGCAGCAGGCGCCGGGCGTGGCCAGCACGACGAGCACGTCGCCGTCGCAGCTGAGCCCGGCGTCGGCGCAGCCCAAGCGACCCGACCAGACCAACCACTGCGACGGCCTGGTGGCGCCCTCGGAGCCCGACGCCGAGCGCTTCCACGACTCGGCCTTCCAGTGCCTGGCGCTCAACATCAGCCCCGAGATGGGCGAGCGCATCGTCATCAGCGGCGAGCGGTCGCTCGTCGAGCACGTCTTCCCCGAGATCTCGCAGGCCCTGATGGACGTGCGCAGCGGGGTCGCCTGGAACCAGGACACCAAGCACGTGATCCGGTTCCCGCTCAACGGCTACTGCAAGCTCAACTCGCTGCAGACCATCACGAGGCTGCTGAACGCCGGCTTTCGGGTGATGGCCTCCAACGGCGGCGGTGTCGAGGGACAGCAGTTCAGCGAGTACCTCTTTGTGCGCAAGAACCTGCCCGCCTGACGAGGCCCGGTGGTGACAGTGCGCGAGAGAACGGGGACGCTGCCGCAGGCCGGCGCCCCGGCGTAGTGGACCGGCTTTTACCTTCTTCTACCCGCTCCAAAAAAGAATGGGGTTCTCGTGGGAGCGGTGCGATACAGCCTCTCGGTGCCACATTACACACACACACACACACACACACGCACCACTGCGCGCGCTCCCTTGCCGCCCGTAGCGGGCCCGGGGCGCGCGCGCTCTGTAATACATGCTTCATCGCTGGAACACAAGCCTGTGTATCTTCGCTGTCATATGGCGGGCCACTCTGCAATAAAGATCTCAGACCGCATCACCCGGATTGCAACTGGTATGCATCGAAGGTGCGCCTCCCGGCGAGCGCGCATGGCTAGGGCCCCTATTGTCAGGTATAATTTTACCTGCTATTACATATGCGCTCATGACGTCTGTGTACATAATTAAAACTGCGGCGGTCGTAAACGATGTAAGCACGCCGTGGTTAAGAAAAAAAAATCTGAAGCACAAGCAATTCTTTCCTTCCCATGGCATGGTTATTACATGCAGTGTTATGCATTTGTACTCCGCTTAGCCAAACCCTTGAAATGAACTGTTTCTTCAGATCACCTCTCAAATAAAAAAAAAATAAATAAACGGAAGCCTCTAAACCTCCCGACAGCTCAGTTGCGTACTTAAGGTCAAAATAACGTTCTGGAATGACTGCTGTTTGGGAGGCTGTGGTGTACTAGGCTACATTATATATTGTCATGAACCAGGTGATATTGTTTTTGTAGAGTGTAAAACTTTTTTTTTTGTTCTTGTTCTGTGAAATCGTTAAGTGCTAAGTGGCAACTGGAACATCAGTGCCTTTAGCCCAGACATTTCGGGACGTATTTGTCTAAACTGGTCCCAAGCAAATATTTCTGCTAATGTATGACTTCACTTCTGATATGCTTCAATTACGCAATTCTGACATCTGCCAAAAAGTCATCAAATACAAATTTATTAACCAGAGTTTGTTGATTAGCTAATTGATTGCACTCTGATTTGTCTTGCAAAATAATGTCCGGCGCTTCGTGCAGTCCAGCTGCAGTGTCAGCCGTTGGCAAGCTTCGTCCACTGTAGACGGGAAATAAAATATTGCGACGCGCGATCGAACTCCGGTGAAATATGACGAGCAGTAGGACGAGATACGTGAAAACACCTAGCCACACTGAACTTTTTTTTTTCAATTTAAAAATACCTTAGAGCCCAACTGGGGCAAACAGTGTAAGTGGGGCGATGCATGAGAGGTATACATAGCAATAGCGAGTGAAAACACCTAATGTACACAACGTAAATAATGTGAGCGTGTTATCAATTGACGCAAACGCGAAAAATTGACAAACAGTAAAATACAGTTAGCATTTTTATAGTGAGCATACAATGAAGATACCATAACACAAGAAAGCCCATCCTTAAAGCACAAATAAGCACAAAAAAAAAATCGCCTGGCACAATATGCACAACAGCATCAATGTGAGAGTAAGCTTGCTAAAACACTGAGGAAGAGCCAGGACAAAAATAATAAATTATGACAGCCAAAAGCTTAAAAAATGATCCTGCACCATATGAAAGTTACGTTAGAACTACTTAAAGAAGAAAAAAAAACTACGAAGATATATTTCTGCTGATAAAGAATCGATTAGGCCATCACAGAATTTAGAAGCATTATGCTCATACACGACGTTATCTGTAAGTTCATTCCATAATCTGATAGCTCGTTATAGGGCCGATGAGTTAAATGCATCAGTATTTCCGTAAATGTGTTTAAGCTGATTACATTCGGTAATCTGCGTGATGACCGATTGGAAGGTTTAAAATGAACAGATGACGGGCCTACTACTGTGAACAAATTTGTGAAATAGTGGTAATGGGGCAGTGTCACGACGGACAGTTATTGGCTGAAGTGAAAGACCCAGCTTAATTTGTGTTATGCTTGATTGGAAGCTGTAGTTTAAATAAATCGACTGGTTCTGTATTGAATAGCCTCTAGCATATCTATTAAGTAATGATTATGAGGACACCAGCTGGTACAAGCAAATTCAAGTTGAGTACGAGCTAAAGTAGGCTTGTTTACGTATACTGGAAGGATATTTACGTAGGTTACGGCGTAAATAGCCTAATGACCTGGAAGCATTAGCACCGCTAGAGTTTCTATGCGAGTACCAAGAAAGATTCGAGCTGAGGTAAACGCCTACGTACGTATATTATGTGGTTCTAGACACCGTGTTGTTACCAATTTGGTAGATATAGTTATAATTGTCATGCTTACGGACTAAATGTGGCGAGCTTGCACTTCGTTACATTCAAGGTCATTAACCAGGGTTTGCACCAACTACTAATACGTTGAAGGTCTTGTTGAAGCACTTGATGGTCATTAGCATTGTTAATTGTATGGTATATAATGCAATCATCAGCAAAAACGCGAGTACAAGATATGTTATTGGGCAAGTCGTTAATATAGACGAGGACGAGCGTACGCTTCCTTGCGGCACCTCAGAAGTAACGCAACAAAGCGGTGATTAAAGTGTTCACAACTGTGAACTGCTGCCGATTACTGAGAAAATTATGGGGTCATGACAACGTTAATGAGTCAAGTCTTAATGTGATAGTTTTAAAATGATAGGCGGCAGCGAGAAACAAAATGAAAAGTCTTATCGAAATCAAAGAATAGACAATAAGTCTGTAGGCTCCTGTTCATGTTATATTGCAGGTCAGCAGTTCAAAAAGCTGTTACACATGAAAAACTTTTCCTAAGTCAGATTCAGATTTTATTAGTTCCAAAAAAGTTGTTACAACATCAATAATATACAGACAAGGGTCCCAAAGTGAAAGAACTGTAGTGGGACCCTTGGTAAATGATACAACGTGGTGATATCTATACACAGAAAATGAACGCTATTATCATACAACATCGACAGATTAAATACATTATTAGACAATTCAATTCGAAAGAACATGGTAAGAAAGAAACGCGAGAACAAGCATGGATGAAAACAACATGGATGAAACCTAAGTGAGATGTGAGAGAAAAGTTTTAAGATACACCGCCAGGATCGTAGTATAGTTATCGCAGGAAATGACACTTAAGTAACTTTTTGAAGATTTCAAGAGAAGAGCATGATTTAATAGTTGATGGTAATTCATTCCAAAGAGAAATAGCTGTGAATGCAGATGTTTTTTTTTTTTTTTTGCCGTAATTGGTATGAACCATGGGTAACAAGAAATTGTTATTAGCCGCAAATCTGGTTGCATTTTTATTCTGCAAAAGGTCAACTGCAATGAAAGGAAACGTAAGGTTATTATGAAGCAACTTGTGGAGTAAGACAACTATGTTAAACTGGAACAAATGATTAACAGGCAAGATACTGTACAAGCGAAGTAACGCTGAAGTATTGGATTGCATAGTACTAGAAGTGATAATGCATATTGACTGATTTTGGATGTGTTGAATTGATAAGTGACAAGTGTACGTGTTGCCCCATGAAACAATACCGTAATTAATGTGACCTATGAATGAAAGCAAAATACAACGCTAGCAGAGCCTCACGAGAGAAAAAAAGGACGAGCTTTGATTAATGCGCGGATACCAAACGCAGTCTTCAGCTTGAGATGTTGGAAGTGACAGCGAAATGTAAGGTTAGAGTCAAGATGAATGCCAAGAAAAGTAACATCGGTGCAAGCGGGAATTGAATGAATTCCAAGCTTTAGTTCAGGAATAAAGGTTAAGGACCTCTGAGCACTTTTAAACAACATATATTTAGTTTTTAGAGGTTTCAGAACCAAGTAATTGTTACTACACCATTTCATAATGTTACTCAACGCAATATTTAACTTTGAAGTAAGAGCAGTAATACATTTATCAGATGAAGATATGGTTGTGTCATCTGCGTATAAAACGCAATGATCGTAGTTGGAGGAGCTAAGAGAATCCGGAAGATCATTAATATATAGAACGAAAAGCAAAGGACCTAAAACTGAGCCCTGTGGTACACCCTGGTTAATACATTTTGTTACAGAAAAAGTATTTGCTACATGTACTGTATATTGCCGGTCAAGTAAGTAACTTTGCAAGAATGTTAGCGCAGGACCGGTTATACCATAAGACTCAAGTTTATTAAACAGGACCCGATGGTTAACCGTGTCGAACGCCTTAGTAAAGTCTAAAAAAACAGATCCGACCAAGTTTCCCGAATCGATACATTTTTTTATGTAGTCAGTTAGAGACAGCACAGCTAAATTAGTGGAACTTCCAGGGCGGAAACCAAATTGGTTGTTTTTTATCAAGTTAAACTTTGTTAAGTAGTCGTTAAGACGTTTAACAAATAATTTCTCAATTAGTTTACTAAGGCAGGAAAGAATTGCAATCGGTCGGTAATCAGTATTGAATGTAATTAGTATTCAATCAATGTTCATTAGCGAAAAACAAATTGTTGCGTTCTGGATAATAGTAAATTTGAGAAGCAATTATATATTCCAGCATCTTGCAACAAATGTACGACAAATAAATGGGGCGGTAGTGTCCGGGCGATTTTTTATTTCCATTTTTATCAACAAGTATTATATTTGCTGCCTTTCAGTCAGTAGGCAACTGTACAGTCATTAGTGATTGTCGAATGATGTGCAACAGGGTCGTGCTTGAGACGAGAGCAGTATTCTTTTAAATTTTGGAGTTAATATCACCAATACCAGTGTTCTGTCATGCTGGAAATGCCTTTTACGGTAATTTCAATGGGATTCATGTACCTGTGATTAAGATGAAAAACTTGGGGTAGGCTGAGTTCGTCTTCTCTAGTGAACAAAGACGAAAAGAATGAATAAAGAGCGTACGGCCAGTTAATGTCAGAAAGAGTAATGTGGTTCTCACCATGCAAGGTAACGTAGTTATCGTCGCGACCTGGACTTAGTTGCCGGAACTTCATTTGGTTAGATTTATGTATAGTGATGTTAAGTCATGAGAAAAATATTTATGCTTGGCAGTACTTATGGTGGAACTGTAGTTCATCAGACAGTCTTGGTACTTTTCCCAGGCAGAACGAGAACCTGCAATTTTCGCCGTTTTGTATAGCCTTTGTTATATTTGTATAGCCTTTATAGTTTTTTTTTTTTTCTGAAACGTCGCTGGGCCTTCGTAAACCAAGGATTAGTTTTGTCGTTCGTCACAGTAATCAAAGTGGCATGTCTTTGGGCTAACGCAAACACCTTATTTCTGAAAAGTACCCAATTTACTTCAATAGAACGGCTGTAAAGAGAAATCAAGAATATTCGATGAAGGAAATTATCAAGTTCGGCGTTAATGGCGTTGTAGTTAGCCTTATTGTAGTCCCTAATTGTCTTTTATGTGACGC
This sequence comes from Dermacentor silvarum, assembly GCF_013339745.2. Lineage (NCBI taxonomy): Eukaryota > Metazoa > Arthropoda > Arachnida > Ixodida > Ixodidae > Dermacentor > Dermacentor silvarum. The sequence continues at coordinate 77,068,897 of NC_051154.1, read as the reverse complement.
CTGTGAGGAGTGGCTGGATAGAAATGTTTATTACTTGGAGTCAATGTGATCGCTGAAGTCGTTTAAATAGTTGATATATGGCCTGTAGTTGATATGATAGTTGACTTGGCCTATAGGCCGCAGATTAATCAATAATGACACGTGGTTACTGCGAATTCGTTTAGCGTAAAATGTTCAATTACGTTGTACTGAAGTTTTTGTTCGTGGCTAGGCGGCGCATACGCAGAGCGTGCCCATGCGGCACGTACTCCTCCCGTCGGCGACGACCGTGGCACTGACTGAACGCCGAAGATGCACTGCTAAGCGGCAAAGCTTGTGTTATGTGCTGCCCCAGTGATATGGGTCAACCAGTGATGACAAAAAAAAAAAAAACTTACGCTCCCCATTACACACGCTGCATCGGCCACTGTGATCCTGTTTGGACGGTAGTTTTGGCAGCCAACGAAGCAAAGTGCGTCGTCGTCCTCAGTATTTACGCAAATGCACATTTTTGAAGCGCTACAGGGGCAAGATTCCGCAGCAAAAAAGTTCCCTCATTTCTCTCTAGGGACATTTTGGGTCGGGCAAACGCGAGAAAGAAGCTCTCCTGTTATGCGCTTTTATCGGCGAAGTGCCGGATCCGAATTGACAGCTGAAGCAGTCTGGTGAGGCCAAAAGCCGCGTCGAAAGCGTCGAAAATTCTCAGTTCAGAGAGAGGGCGTCGCAATCCACCCAACAGAAACCATGGAATCCGGAGCATAAGGGCCAGGTCCCCGTGGCCTGCAAAAGCATGGCTCGTCAGTGTGCCACCCTTGGCGCAATGCCCAGCCCGTACCAAGGCTGGTGCGAGCGTCCTGTGTCTATATACATGGGGCTGATGGAAAAAGCCCAGAGGCCGGCCGGAATTGAATTTCTGATCGGCTAGTCAACATTGCGGGAGGAGAATTTGAAAAAAAAAAAAAAAAAAGTGAGAAAAGCGTCGATTGGGAGGACGAAACTGGTAGGGGTTTGAATGGACAGGAACGCCAAAGACTCTTCACAGTCTAAAATCCAGGCCGCTCTCGTGCAGGAATTCGACCCTAGCCTTTTCAACATCACGCAAACGACGAGGTTGCAGCCAAGGTCTCAAGATAACATTTTCGGACAAAGGTTGGTTGTTGCACGGCATATACCGCGGGCATCTGCACAATTTGCGTGACTTCTCTTGATGGTGGGCGGTAACTTCACTCTCGTGCCCGTGTCGAGTACGTGAAGACTGCGATGACGGTGACTCGGCCACGCCCAGTATGTTCCAGAATTTTCGCGCAATTGGGTATGAACTAGAGCATTAGCGTGTGGTCGAGAAAATGGGATAATTACGGGGCATTATTGTGGGTCATCTTCCACTCGTCAGCAAGCTCATTTCTGCCCAAACCAGAGTGGCCAGGAATTCATTGAAATGTGGTAAAATGGCCAGGTCTCAGGGCAAAGTCGTGCAATTCTACCACTTCTTGAACAAGAAGGCAGTAGGGTGTTCGTTTAATGGCAGAGTCAATTGCTTGAGCGTTGTTACTCTTGTGTCTGCGGTGCAAAATCATGGCTCTGTGGCCAAAGTAATGATAACACCATTGGTTTGGTAGCAACCAAGTTTTGGCAACACCAAAACGCTGTCCATCAAGGAGTCTGACACCGTGTGCGCGCTGAGACCTAGTGTTTCTGCGACAATTGTCTCCAATTATTATGTATAATCGATTCAAGTCAACGTTCTCGATGGTTGAGATTCACTTCAGTGACGCACCAAAATTTGTGCGACAAGCGCTTATAAGCTCAATATTGATTTATTCTTACTAATTAAGCCACATGTTCCAATCGCGGTATAGAATCAGTATCCACTTAGTCGGAATCCCGAGACTATACCCTCGATTTGGGAGATTCGTTCACAAAATCTGCTACGAAGTACATTGTTGGTCTACATAGCTTAGTAGCCGTAGCAGGCTTCCAAGAAAAAATGCTCAAGTGGAACAACAATACGTCTCGCCGGAAGTTTTGGGACCGTGGCTCAGTCTCGGAATTCCTGCCTATATAATGCTAGTGGCTTGATCACTGGCTTCTGTCCCGCAACTGAAATACGCGCAGCGAGATAAATATATAAGATCCTATCTCTTGAAAGTATTCGTTGATCGTATCCGCAATGACCGCACAAATTTTGGAGCTTGCGAGCGCTATCAATCTTGGCCAGCAAAAATTACGATTTTGTCTCGAATCCCTCCGTTTTTAACCTATTGCAAACGATTATCGCTGCAAGATCCCGTGTGCAGCGCGCATGTCACTGAGGATGTGACAACGCCTTCCTTCGCGCGAAACAACAAACGGAGAATCAACGTGGACGATGCAAGTATTGCAAGCACGTGCGCGGGAGAGGGCACATAGCGTGTGGCCGGCGCTTTCCGGTTCAGCGTAATACACTGTATTCATTTTTTGTCTGTGAGACTGCGCGCAGAACCGTGCACCTGGCGACAACTTCATATCGCGCTGCAGCCAAAGAAGCTACCGAGCCATACCACACGAGAGCGCTTCTGTATGTAAATCCACAACTTTGTAATCATTTATGTGGTATTCAATCAATTTCTTTTTTCTTTCCCTATACCTACAACGTTTCCGGAAGATGTTAATTTCTGGGCTTTTTTACGTGCCAAAAAGCACCGTCTCATCATGATGCACGCCGTGGTCGGTTTACTGCGGTACAATTTTGACCACCTGCGGTTCTTTATAGAGATGGGTCGCTCAGGAGCGAGCCGGATCTTGTGAGCGGCTCTTTTAAAAGAGCGAGTGAGCGCTCGTTCAGTAAAAATGAGCGGCGGTTCTTTTGGAGAAAGGGAGCCGGTTCTCTCGCGTTCAGAGAGCCGTGCCGATGCGTTCCGTCAGAGCCGGGTCTTCTGCTGGGTGCGACTTCCACGCCATCCATTAGCGGTACGAGAAAGCAACTGCCCTCCCGCCCTTCCTCGCAAGAGTCGCCTTCACCCCCTCGCCTTCGGCTGAAGAACGAAAGAACCGCCGCTCACTTACTGAACCGTTCACTTACTGAACCACCGCTCACTCGCTCTTCAAAAGAGCGGCTCAAAAGATCCGGCTCGCTCCTGAGCGCTCAGGAGCGGGCCGTTCTTTTCGCCTCGGCTCTCTCGCTCTTCAAAAGATCCGGCTCACTCCTGAGCGCTCAGGAGCGGGCCGTTCTTTTCGCCTCGGCTCTCTCGCTCTTCGAAAGATCCGGCTCACTCCTGAGCGCTCAGGAGCGGGCCGTTCTTTTCGCCTCGGCTCTCTCGCTCTTCAAAAGATCCGGCTCGCTCCTGAGCGCTCAGCAGTGGGCCGCTCTTTTGAAGACAGAGGAAGCCGTGGTTAAGTAAGTGAGCGGCGGTTCTTTCGGAGTGAGGAAGCCGGTCCTCTCTCCTTGAATGAGCCGTGCCGAACCGTTCCGTCAGAGCTGGGTCTTCTGCTGGGTTTCTATGTTTTTCGATTTCTGACCGACGATTGGTGGCCGGTGTGGGCCGACTCGCGCTACTGGCACTCGCTCGCTCACAATAATTTTTCTTATTTTGACCAAAGTTGATTTTAATACACCACAAAAACAGAAAAGCTCCTGTAATGACAATGAGGTTATATTTTCTAAAAAATACATAGCATTCTGTCTTACAGTAGTATAAGCATTTTATCCTCAATATCAGGAAAGAAAGGTACATTACAATTAAAAATTCACGTTTTGAAAATACGTAATTGATAAATATTCTCCAAACATAGCGAAATCACATATAACACGGTTATTCTAATGCATACATCGATTTTTCAAAGCCAAATAGCTAGACTGTACATAAGACAGACTACAGATTTAAGGGAACCGGTGAGCCGTTCAAATGAGCCGGTTCATTTCAGTGAGCGGAGCCGTTCCGAGCCGCTCACTGAAGTGAGCCGTTTTGCCCACCTCTAGTTCTTTAACGTGCACCTAAGTACACGAGCTTTTTTTGCATTTCGCCTCCCATCGAAGTGCGCCCGCCGCGGCAGGAATTGAACTCGCGACCTCGAAGCTCAGCAGCGCGGCGCCATTACCACTGGACTACCGCGGTGAGTAACCGGAAAATATGTACACTGGTATATATATTCGTGTTTTTGTCTGTCCCAGGCTTAAATTTATAGTGAAAGAATGTGCGCACGGTGAAACCGATGGCGCAGGGTACGTGGCGGCCCCAGTTGCTCGCGCCTCATCATGAATTCTTAACAGCTTTAATATAGTCTGGTTTAAAAGCGTATAAGTTCGTATAAAAGCGCTGGTTGTTGCGAATGAAATATATTACTTCCATGAGCATCTCTAGGAACTCACAATGTGGCCTCAAAGACTGCGCGTGCTTTAAGAAAGAAGAAAGAAAGAAAGAAAAGGAAAGAACAAGTAAACCAAAATTTCAGGTGTGTCTACGCGCGCTCGCACTCACCTCTTCGTGTACTGAAGTCATGTATAGGTGACAATCACCCAGAAGCATTTGCGACGAGACGTGCCCGACTACATGTGACCTGCTCATGCGGGAAGAAAAGGGAGAAAATGGTCTTTCTCTAGACCTCTTTTTTGAGGAGAATGATAGAAACTTGGGGATAAGAAAAAACGGCATATAAAGCCCCTCCATCCGCGCGTCGAGATCTGGTTGGTGAGTGTAAAACATCTGGACAGGGTTTAGAGAAAGGAGTGCTCTGTCGTTTCGTATACACACTGGCCTGGCTGTCAGTAGAGCCCCACCATTCACTTTTTGCCGACTGGTGTGGCTTGTGGATAGAGGGGCTTTAGCTGTCTGGGCCACTTCTCGCAAATCCGTAGCATCTTCAGGGGTCGCACGCACTTCTGCTTAGTCAATGCAGCCTGCTCTCATGGACGCGCTTAGTGGACATCCGTGAGTTTAGCACAATTAAGCTAGCAGCTAGTGAGGCGGTGCATAGCGCTGCATGATAGTTGAGCACGGCCACAGTTTACGCTGCGTGAGCGCGTCTTTCAAGTGTCGCTACGCTGCCAGCAGTCAAGCGGAAATGCGAGCGGAAGAAACGAGCCGCAACTCGGAGCTGTCCCGAGGCCTTCCTGGAACTGCCGCGTGGAGGAAGATTCTCTCCTCCGGAGGTTATATGAACAAGTGGCAAAGTTGCCCACGCAACGCCCTCTCATTACTTAGGAGCGTATAGCGTCCTGCGTTGCGGAAACGCCGTGGGCCGCGTGGGGAGAGTCTTCCTCGCTTCGCCGCCGGGCACGTGCTCGGGCCCCGACGGTGTAGCCAAGACCGGCGCAGCACCCGGTCCGGCTGCGCCGCAACGCCGTGGCCGAGCGAGCGCCAGTGGCGTTTCCCGTCTGGGCCCGCGGGGCGGCTGGGCAAAAGCGGCCGACGCCTAATTAACGCTCAGGGTCTCGGCAGCAGCCGGGCTCCCTCCCGGATGACCCCGGGCGGCGCCCGAGGGCGGGCGCGAGCCTCAATCAGCGGCACGCTGCCGCCGCGAGGCACGGGGGAGCGCCTCGTGCACGTCCGCGTGACGCTAGCGCACACGCCCGTGGATGAAGAGGCGGTCACGAGTGTCAGAAAGAGGAGTCGTGCGCATATCTTAAGCCACGAACTATCGGATCCAAATGAAATGCGGACGATTGCGTGCGAGTCAGAGCACGCACTCTCTGTAGCGTCTATGCATGCACGTTGGCCGACGGCGGGCAACTAAGTGCACGGCGCGATTGATGTCCCGGCCTACAGAGATAGAGGGTCGTACTTAATGCGAATTCAGCAACTGCTTACGCATTGATTTCACACCACGGAACGCGAGTAGGTGTTCGCGTTTCCTGCCTACCCGACCCAGAAGCGCGTCGTCAAAATCCACGTATAGAAGGCGCCAGGAGTTTGAGCGTGCAGATATATATGCCTACGCCGTTCGGTAAAGGTATAGGCCCCGAAAATGACACGGTACTTTTAACAACAGACGCGCGCCTGTATCAACATTTGATTTCATCCGATGTGTGCAGCCAATGTATGTGCATGGCCACACCCGTTGCGAAGAGCGAATGCTCTCCTAATATCTGGCATGCCGGTGCCCAGTCAGGTCAGAAGGTTCTACACATGTGCCAAGCATGTAGCTCAAGATGAGCGGTGCATTTTCTGAGGCGAAGTTGCAGCCTGTGCTGGCTGAAAACTTTCCTCCGCTCTGCAGGGCTGTGTGTTACGGTGCTGATGTTGGTATACGCTTAGTTTGAGCGCTGGTTGCCCATTATGGTGTGTGTGTGCTCGTTCGAGGCGCTCTTCATCGAGCATGTCTTCGCTCTAGAGGACAGGTCAGGCTGTCTATTAAAATATTCGAGAAGTTGCAACCGTCTCGCACGTGGCGTCTGAAAAGAAGCTGATAGACGTTAGCTTTAGGTAATTTGGCACCATCGCGCAGTTCTTTTTACCACGCTGCATGATAGTAAACGGGAAAAATCGTAACAGCTTACTTAGAGGAATACATCTCAATCAACTCATTTTGTTGCTTTTCTCAAAGCGACATAACTAAACAAACTTTCTTTCACATCTTTCAAGCAGGCTTTTGCAAGTGCTGCATGCGTTATTGTAACTTTGATAACCAGGGCGGAATAAGCGTGGAATCATTAAAAGGTCCCCTCGTCTGAGAGCCCACCGAAAGTTCCGCGCTGTATAGCATCGATTCGTTCGCAATGGACGCTGCGGGTTTGTTTCCGTCGTCGAGGAGGCCTTCATGCGTATTGCACGCTCACACGCGGACTGACATGGACTGCCGCGGGCACACGTGCGTCGCGCCAGTATTTATTGATACTAATGGCAGCGGGCGCGGTTCCCTTCGGCGGCATCCGGTGCGGCCCCGTACCGCGGCGCGCCTGACCTGCGGCCGGTGTCCAAATCAATCAGCTCATCTCGAGCTCGGCCCGGAGAATGCGCTCTGCGGGTGCGCGCGTTGCCCAGGGGTAAAAGAAGTGGAGGGGCACCGCGCCCACTCGCCCGCGGCTGTGGTGGGCGCCGCGGCACGGGAGCCCCCGGGGGACGCCTGTTTGCCCCCGAGGGAGCTCCAAGGACACCTGCGCCCACCCTCCTCCCCCGCGCGCCCCGGGGAACCTGCTCGCCGCCGGAGGTCCGCGAACCCTGCCGGCGCCCGGGGCCTCGAAGCCATCCCTTCGCCATACCGCGAGTAATTGGCTGCCGCAGAGACAAGCGCGCCCATTCTCCTTTTTTTTTTTTTTTTTTTTTCGATGACGCCCTGTCAGTGCGGGCCGGGGCAATAGTTTTTTTCGGCGCCCCCTCCTCCGCTTTATTCGCTCTCCATTGTCGCTGCTGCCGCGGGCGCCCCGGAGCGAGGCCGGCCGCTGGGTGCTCTCCCTCGAACTGGTTCCCTCGGAAGAACTTGGAGCGAAAGACGCGCCCGAAACACAGACACAAGGAATGAACTGGTGGTACCCGTGATAGCTGCGCCTCCCCGCTGTCGACAGGGCCCTCTCGGCGGGAGGCGCCGTGCCCTGCAGCGACGGCGGAGCGCTCTTCGCTCATGCGCTGCCCGGGAGAAACAATGCGCGCCATGCACTTCTCGCTCACGCGCCCGAGCTGGCCTCTCCTTGACAGCCGGAAACTTATTGCTTCAATATCTCTCGCGAGCGTGCACCTATAGAGAGCCGCGTAGGCGCATGCCGGATACTTCGAGCCTACCAGAGCGTTCGCGGAGGACGAACGCATGCAATATTGTGAGTGTGCTCTTGCGTGACGCAGGTACGCGAGTTCACGAACGCAGTTTTTGTGAAGGAAAACTTCATTGCTAACACTTGTACAGATGGCAGGCACCCTATCCTACCAACTTTTAGCGTATAAGTTTTTTACCAACTTTTACCGTATAACAACCTTTTCCATAAAAGCAAGGACAAAATTATTTGCCGTAGAATATTAAACTATTTTTTAGTGTTTAACTGCAGCGTATTCTGCTCTCTCTTTTTATGGCTGGCTTGGTAGTGGTTAGCTGCAAATGTTTTTTTTTTTTCCTTTGCACCAGTCAACAGCTGTTCAGCTTGAGCAGCTGCAACTGATAGCCGTCTTACTTAGTCGTTTGTCAGGTACGGTTATTTTCACCCATTTAACTGTTTCGTCGTCAATAGTTGTTTATTTCAGCCAGCACATGTAAAGCTTCATCTTCGGGAGCTGTATTGGTCATTTGTTTCATAAACCTCCTGTGCAAGGGTTGGGCCAGTCTGTTGTTATTCGACTTAACAGTGGTCAATGAGGGAGCTCCACCAGAACGACATCATCTGCCAAATGAAGCGTTTCTAAAGAAATAGAGCTATCTCTCTTCTTTCGTAGTTGTATAGGCGGCGCAATTAAGATGCGAAATATAATGTTTCAAAATAGCCAAATATCACAAACCTCTAAAATGTACTGCAAAAGCAGGATGTCATGCAATGAGCGCTTTTTAAACTACATGTATAAAGAGAAACCACCATTTACTCTTAATGCGATTCGCATTGTTTGGGAAATTTACCCACTTTGCGGTATGTATCTAATCTCATTAGCGCCGCAACTTGTACCACCACTTGGACCACTCAGTATGCGCCACTGGGTCGGTGCCCAAATAGGCAACGACTTGGACCACTGTGTACATGCAACTAAGTATGTGCCCAATCTCGGTCAATCCCGCAGAATGAATATATGCCGCGCCAAAAAAAAAATATATATATATATCCTTGAAGATTTCTCCAGTGCTACGGGTTTCTCCGGGTTCCTCAAGCACAGCAGAATGACGCCTTAGCGCGCTGAGCCACGAATGCCCTCGAGCAGGGAGAGGTCAATTCTCAGTGTTAGCAAGCCCCGGCACGCCACCCGTGCAATCTCGGGGGCCACGGGGACTTCGCGTGTGCGCAAGGTGTTCAGAGGGGAGCACGAGAGAGGAGCTCGGCTGGAGTACACGCCTCACACATGACGCGTTTCGGCGGTGGCAATACGGTGCAGTGTCGCTAAATTGCTTCAACCGTCGATGGGTTCTGGATGAATGTGTGAAAACGTGTGTAGGAGAAACGACCTACAACCTATAAGAACGGTTTCTAATAATACATATGCCGTCAGTGTCCCTGATATATAAATAGGTATATTGCCCAGACGTTCTGCCCTGATGGACCACTCGCACACCGTTACGACGTTTGAAGTTGTCTACCACTCGACATTTCCACTGGTCTTTTTCTTTGCCTATCTTTTAATGCGATGGCAATGTACGGATCATTCAAGGGTGATCGGCGTTGTGGATTATCACCGAAAACGACTTTGAGAAAGGGAAAGACGCCTGAAAGCGAGGATAGAAAAGGGCATTTGTAATCGTCAAGACTGCGACAAAGGCAAGTCCCTTTAACGAAACGTTCGCTCCTGCCTAGGGTCCATCTTCCTGTTACTATTTTGCCTTGTTTCGATCTCTGTAGACGTGCAAATATGTTTATATAAAATTTGGAGATTGTTTGTCTAGACAAGTGTCGTCAACTGGTCTATTTCATTTAGTCTATTTGTTGTCCATGCATGCTTCCATAGGGGCTGTTTGCAGAGAACCCAAAGACAATGGTCGACAAAACTGTAAGAACAACATCCGTAAAAATACATTCTCTACGCTTCACAGTAAAACGTCTGTAACACCTCCTCTGGGTTTTCTAAATCTCAAATTTCGCGGCCTCTAATAAAAACGTAATGAAAACTGACTTAGTTCTATCGCCAACTGGCAACTGGCCACGCGGAGCGGCAGCCAGCCCACGCAAGCACGACGGCAGTAGCCGAACGAAGATCCCTTTAATCGATTAGTAGCGGAAATATATACACAACTAGGGGCCACCCGTGGTGCCCTCCAGTACAATGTAACAACACTATAACATTAGTGCAAATGTTCACGCACACCACCCGACATACCAAGATAGAGAGAAAACGAAAAGAGAAAGGTACGGAGGTTAATCAAGGACGTGACCGATTGGCTACCCTACGCTTGGGGAGGAGAAAAGGGAAAGAATAGATAAGAATTCGCGAGGAGAAAATTATTTAATAAAGAGTCAGTCATTCACAGAGTCAGTCGCAGAGGAATGTCCACTGTCACAAGCACTCATACAGACTACAGTCCACAAGAAGCGCAGAAGGGCTTTTGTGGGCTTTCGCATGCAAGAATGCATAGGCCATGGTCCCAGGATCTTTTCCTCCGCGAGCACTCTATTATCTAATAGCCTGAGTATAGACTGTAGAGTAAGTCGTTGAGCGTCAAAGGATGGGCAATGACACAGAAGGTGCTCTAGAGTCATATACCAAGGCTCGTTGCATAACACTATGGGCTTCTACAAAAGACAGCCACCCCACCTCTGCACAGCTCTAAATAAGTTGGATAGAAAACCATTCACTTGAACAAGATCTTGGGACCATGGCCTTGCCTATCGCAGCTACAAAAGGCCACAAAAGCACTGCTGCGATTTTTGAAGGCTTGAGTGACCGTCTGTGATCCGGACTGAGTGACCGTCAGTGGTATAGAGCAGAAAACTGTTCCTACGTCGCCGATATCCACAACAGGAATTTCTCTTCACGTTTCCCTCCCCTTTCCCTAACCCAAGTGTAGGGTAGCCAACGGGGGCGGGGGGGTTAACCTCCCTGCCTTTCATATACCATTCTCTCTCTCTCTCTCTCTCTCACAGCCACCCCACCATGTCGGCTTATTCATTTCTGAAGTCGGCGAAGTGAGGCTGCGTTAAAAAAGCACGTGACCCAGTTTTCAGTGTGCTAGACTACTGGCCCGAGCTGTACCGTTTTTACGAGATGGCGAATGAATAAAAAATTCCCTCTATAGTGGCGAGGCACAGCATCGACTTCAGAAGAAACTTGAGTTTGGCCTATAGAGTTGGTGTTTACTGCATGTCATGTTGACCGCTAATAAAAGACGAAGACAGAGTGCCGTCGTTTAGTGTTTTTCTTTCACTGTCTTCGGCTTTTATTAGCGGTCAACATAACGTACAGCATCGGCGTTGAAGATGCAAGGCGAACGGGCATATCATCGAACTGCCAAGAACCGCCGCCACGGCGGGAACGATCATTATAGATCGCTAGCATTTTCTTTACAGCGCACATCGCCCAAAAAGCACCGTTCGCAGTTCTTGTGGTCAAACCAAATGATTACACGCAGTGGCCGAGCCTGCGCTGCAACAGATTGAGTGTACAGCTGCAGCGGAAAAATATTAGCACAAGAGGCCGATGACTTGAGCAGGGAAATTGCGGTACGCGGCGTTATTGTTCCCGTGCACACTGGTATATCTGAAGTGCCACACGATCCATGCTTCAAAGAGGGGGTGCCTGGCACTCTCGTTTTAGGCGTGCTATGGAACAGCGTCGCGTGCTGCAATTTATCTGCCCGCGTGATCGGTCACTTGTGCTAATCTTTTTCCGCTGCAGCTGTACATCAACTATTGCTGCTATTCCGTATCGTGCAGTCCACCTATACCTACATAGGTATATACAATGCCACCAGAATCTTTAGTATTGGTCGTGTACCGATTGCGATTGCATTATGGCGTGTTGGCGAGTGTAGGTGGTGCGCACACCGGATAGAGAAATGTTGTCCTTTCCTTTCCGCTATAGCAGGATGAAGCAGCGCACCGTAACTGGGTTGTCTGGGTGATTGGCGTGGGCTTACGGCCACGAGTTCTAAACTCCGGCTTCGCTATATAACTGAAGACGCGCACCGAACGGAGGAAGGTCAAAGTTGGTGGAAGCCACCCGCCCAAAACACTATACACTACGTTTCGTCGTAGATAGCGCTGCGACAGCGCGCTTGTTTTGGAACGCCTACGAAAGCGCGCGCAAATACAGAGCTCTCAACATCATCACCGAGTACGCCGGGCCCGCTCACTCGCGGGGTCTGGCCGAGAATCACGGTGGCCAGCGGCTGCAGAGGCGAAAAGAGTGGCCAGGCTGTCACGCTAGCTCTCTCCGGGGCAGGCCAGCGGCGGCTGTCACTGTCGTCGTGACCATGCCGATGCAGCCTTCACGGCCACGCCCGCTGTCAGCTTGGGCCGCGAACCCAGCCGGGGTCTCACGAGGAGGCTGGCGGGAAGAGCACGTTTTCTGCACGCTGCCGAGCTTGTATGTGTTTGCTGCTGCAGCTGACCGGTTTCGACTGTCTGCATCGAGTCCCCTCCGCCGCCCACCGTGTGCTTCCGATGTTCGCGGTGAAAGTTACCTCCAAGAACTACGTCAGCCGCACTGCTGGATCGGAGATGATTTGTTCAGGAACACACGTAAGGCACTGTTACTTTGTGTATGGCATGAAGTAATCAGAAGTCAATCAGAGCGCGTCTTTACATATCTGCTTGAAGGCCCCTGAATATCATAACGATCTGCCCAGATGAAGAGGAGAAAATAAAGGAGACAGAAGCGTTTACCTGTACATCGTGGGTAAAGTAAGGACAAGGCCAATTGGCGGTGACATGCGCGCGATGTTTGGTTTGGAGTCCTGCAACCGGAACCATCAGAAAAGAAGAAGAAGAAGAAGGAAAAAGACGGTATGCACGAATAATTATCACGAAGGATTACTAACGTACGTTTGAGTTTCAATGCTGTAACTTTGTTTTGCCAGTGGTCATGGCGTGTGGTCAGCTCAGTGGTCATGGCGTCGCGCTGCTGAGCACGAGGTCGCGGGTGATCGATCCCGGCAGCCGCGCCCGTATCCCGATGGGGACAGAATGCCGAAACGTTCGTATGCATTGTGTGCTCGTTCAAAAACCGCCAGGCGGTCAAAATTAACCCGCATTCCCCACTTAGGCGTGCCTCATAATCAGATGGCAGTTTTGGCATGTACAACTCCAGAATTTAATTAAGATGCGACTTATATGTTGCACACAGCAGGCTTTTAACTGTCTTGCAACGTCTATCAGGCTTTCCTCAAGTTATTCAAGATGGCGTTTAAAAAGAGAAAGAAATAAAAATTAACAATCACTTATTCGTGCAAAAGTTGTACAAGGGATAACCACGTGCTTCTTGGCCAATCCCCTGTACAAGGTAGAAGCGCCGCGGAAAGAAGAAGCCTATCGAAACAATGTGGCAATGACATTCCCATTAGCGTTTTACTTCCTTCTGCAGTTTAACATTGAAGGCCAGGTGGCACTCGGGAAGTTAAGTGGTGGAGTGTTAGCTCAAAAAATATATACATATACACAGGTAAATATACAATATTCGGGATGAAGCGTAGCCTGAACAAGGGTTCTCGATTTTGGCGCTTTTGCTAAAAAAAAAAAAAAAAAAATTCAGTACCCTTAATGCCGTTTAGCAGACTGCCTCGTTTTACCTCGCATCTCGTTTCCCGGATCAGTGTAAACTAGTGCGACGTTTGTTAGCATTCGATCTTTATAACGTATAATCGAAAAATCGAAAGAAAGCTAACTAGGAATGTATTCATCATTTCGCTCATTTTTGAGTCGAGGGATGGATTTTTAACGCTTTATGATCCGCCGACGGCATATGTCGCCGTTTCTTCCTGTTGGCCGTATTTATCGTACAGGGCACTGACTTTCACTTCCGCCGTAAAACTCGGTGTCAAGAAGAGAGAGATAGCAAATTAAGAGAGGAAAGCCAACCAGACGAGCGTCCGGTTTGCTACCCCACACGGGGGGTAAGGAAAAGGGGGAATAGAAAGAGGGAGAGAGGGAGTATTGATACCACGTGAGAAAGAGAGAGAGAGAGAGAATAAACTTTTATTTGGAAAACAAGACGGAAAATCTTCCTCAATGAGTGGGGCCCTCAGTCCAGGGCTCCATTGCCATGCGCGACTTCGCGAGCCCGCTGGATCAGCCGTTGCTGTTCCTGCCGGCTTGTGCTGAGCAGCGCAGACTCCCAAGAGGAAAGGGTAGGGTTGGGTATAGGAGGAACACGCGAAGAGTTAGGGCATTCCCATGTAGAATGGTACACCGTGGGTTTGGCCCCACAGTAGGGACAGTAGGAAGGGTGTAGGGTGAGATAAAATAGATGTAGCATCTGGAGACACGGAAATGAATTGGTCTGCAGTTGCCGCCAGGCAGTGGCATCTGCCCTATTAAGCGAAGGATGAGGAGGGGGTTAGTTATGGCGGCCCTTTCGGTAGTACTGGAGCGTCGCGGTATAGTGTAGGGGCTCTGCCGGTGCGTCGTCTGGGTTGGACAGCTCTTCCGATGGTGCCCGGCCAGTCAGACCTCGGGCGACCGCATTAGCGCGTTCATTACCATGGAGAGAGGCGTGTCCAGGAGTCCAGACGATACGCACCCTGCGTAGCGTGGGAGGGGGGACAGATGAGAGGATTCGATGTGTATGTGCAGTCAGAAGTCCTTGCGCGAAGGCCCGGCAGGCAGCCTGCGTGTCCGTCACTATGGTGATGGGGGAGTCATATGTGGGAAGGATCGAGGCGTGGACAATGGCCAGGGCAATAGCTGCCTCCTCTGCCGAGCCGCTGTCCGCTGTGAGAACTGTGGTACACACCTTAAGCGCGTCTGTGTTGTCAATGACAGCTAAACACATGGCACGCCTCCCTGGGTAGCGGGCCGCGTCAGTGTAAAGAACCGGTGTTCCTGTGGTTCCATCTCCAAAATTGCGTGCCAGGGCCTGAGTTCGGGCACGTCTCCGGCCGGCGTGTCGCTCGGGATGCATATTGCGGGGAATCGGAGCTACTTGAATGCTAGCGCGTAGAGCAGGAGAAAGGTTATATTGTGGGACTTGTGTGGGTGTCTCAGGGACAGGGTAGCCAAGACGAGAGAGTATAGCGCAGCCCTGACGGGTGCGCCTGAGACGTTGCAGCTGACCGTTGCGATGAGCCTCAATAAGTTCACCTACGGTGTTGTGGATGCCAAGCTGAAGGCGGTCTCTGAAACCGGTGCATTTAAAGTATAGTGTACTAGTGCACGTATCGCTTTTTGTGCCAGTGACGGATGCGGCCATAGTTCGAGTATCTTTGACTCGGAGAATGGTCTCGAGTCCAGTCGGTTTAAAGTTGTCCGGAGAGAGAGGCGTAGCGAGAACAAGTACACAATAGGTGCTCCATGGTTTCCTCGCAACCTACAGGAGTCACACATCGGGTTCCCATACGATAGGAGCAAGCGTTTGTGAACGCCACTACCAGCCACAAGCGGCACAGCAAGGTTGTTTTGCTGCGGGAAAGGCTAGATGGCAGTGGTAGCCGTAGCAGTGGGTCCAGCTTATGCAATCGGCAATTGAAGGCACTTGAAGAGCTCCAGAAAGCTTGTGACTTTTTGTGTGCAAGCAGACGAAGTTCCCTAGCAGCTTCCGTCCTCGACAAAGGTATTGGACGCGTCTGAATCTCTTCATGGGCAGACCGGGCATCCCTGTCAACAAATTCGTTGCCGACGATGCCACAGTGAGCAAAAATCCACTGAAAGATTAGGTTGTGCCCTGTTTCCAGAACATGGTGGTGTATTTCCCTAATGTCGGATATCATCTGTTCGTAGGTTCTGTGATCTAAGACAGGTTTCATACTGTGAAGAGCTGCCTTAGAGTCACAAAATATGGCCAAGTTCAACGTCGGCTCTTTGGTGACGAAGTTCATAGCGGCATGGAGGGCCGCAAGTTCTGCCGTCATAGATGTAGTCATGTGTGGCACTTTGAATTGAGCTGTAATCTGCTAGCTGGAACGACGAATGCGGCAATTGTGCTGGTAGATGAGGTCGAACCGTAGGTATATATATAAAGAAAAAAAAGACGAACGTTTATGGCATATTTACTGACTGACGTTTCGGCCGGAGGACCGGCCTTCGTCGGAGTGAATTTTGTGCTTCAATGCATAAAGCGACATTTTTTAAGAAACTAACTGGAACGCCAATGCATTTCTCTGCAAAGTTCGGGAACTATTATCTTTAAACTGGTGTCATCCCGAGAATTCGTTCTAAGTGGATCCGCCTTGCGAACTCCACGGCTACAATTTGTAAATTGCAATATGCGCCATCAGATAATTAGTTAAAAACTTAATTAGTGAATTTTTGTTAATTATTCGAGTATGCATTTCAATTTCTTGTGCAAGTAATGTCCGCCTCTTCGAGTAGACCGGCTCATCAACTAGAATTGTGCTATCTGCCACAGGCAACCTTGAAGAATTTTTTTAAGTGTTCGCTGAAACACCCTGTATATGCGGTCATGATATGTCTGGTGCGGTGATAGGAACGTCAGTTGCTTCGAAGCCGGCGACGGATGATTGGCCTTCTTTGTAATTGCGAGTGTAGCAAAGTTCACTTGAGGCTGTCGCAGACACCACAGGGGAGATGACAGCTTCGCCGCCAGTGTATAAGATGGCGGTATGTACTCTTGATGAGCGCTAATCACTCGTGGAAAGGTCGCTTGAGGTCTCTCGATCGGCTGGTAGGGAAGCTAAGTGATGATCGGGGATCCTTGACAGATGGCGAATGTGCGCTCCGAGAGAGTCGACAGCTACGTGTGTCTGGATTATATGGTCTCTCGCGATGGTAATTGTTGCTGGTGTTGAGGTGCACCAAGACATTGGGGCTTGACATTGTATTCTCTCCATAGTGCGAATGTTGGTCTTACATATATTTGACAAAACTGGTAGACTGTAACGCAGGAGTCCCAGGAACGGTAGCCTGTACAGCTGCAACATAGAATGGGCTGGTGTACCCCAGGTTTTCCCGCAGAGAAATTTAAATACCTGAGCAATAGCAAATAACTTCTTCTTCAGATAGACGCAGTGAGGGCTCCACGAGAGGTTGCGGTCAATAATGACACCCAAAAAGCGATGCGTCTTAACATGATGCGTCTTAACCTGAGGGCGAGTCACCGCAGAGACCCAGATGCAAATGTAGTCGGCATATATTGAGACATGAACTGTTCGCGGTAAGTACTCAGCAAGTCCTACCAGGACGAGGTTAAACAATATGGGGCTCAACACCCCACCCTGCGGCACACCACGGCAGATGTAATGTTCCGAAGTTAGTCCGTCTTCCATATATAAGAAAAAGCACCTCTCAATCAAAAAAGTCCTGAATCCATTGATGCATCAAATTTCTACACATCATATACGGTTAACATTCGGTTTTACTTTGGCACATAATACTCATACTTAACTACTGCCGTGGTTGTAAAGTATATGCACTTCCATAATATTCAGTTGTAAAATTCTGGCCCCTTTTTAATGCCCAGTTGCAAAGTCCCTTCTCGCTTTGCTCCAGTTTACCCTAGTAACCTAGAACTATAGAGCAGTGAACTGGTATTTGCTTCGTTACATATGCCTCTTAGAATTAAAATCAACGCGATCTAGCAAGAAATTTGCCTTTCGCCCAGCGTTTGATCAGGTAAAAACGCCGAAGCACGGTTATCCATCGTGTCACGACCACGCGCTATCTAGTGTGCTTGTAATAACGAGGAGACGGTTAACGCCTCAGAGGTACAGTATTCTAGTTTACTATAGTCAGAGGCAAAATAATCTGCACGACGGACGAATGTGGCGGTAAATTGGATAATTATATACCAGTATGGGCCGCAGCCAAGTCCAATTGAAATCGTACAAGCACATCTGTTGTCATTTGCCATTAAAATTAACTAGATCCCACAAAACTCGTCTGAAGGAGTCAGCTATAAAGATCTGTCGTGAGGGCGATATGTTCGTGTATACTCACGCTTTCCATATTCTTTTTGTAACAGTGAAGCTGTTTAAGCCAGCCGTAATTTGTGGTGCGTATTAAGAAACTACCAACAAAGTAAAGGAAATAAACTTTCATGCCGAGGCGGGATTCGAACCGGCGTACCGCCGTTCCCAAGGCGAGCGTCGTAACCACTAGGCTATACAGCCACGCTTGCAGAGCGTGCATTTATGCGAACGAGATGATTGCGTTCGAGCGTCGCCATCTTCGTCCACAGCTGGCCCGTTCGTACGCTCGTGCTCTGCGAGGTGAAGAGGATTTGCGCGCTATGAGAGAGAGAGAGAGAGAGAGACGCATTCACGGAGCGTGTCTCCTGGAACGCGGTGTCGACATTGGAACGCGGTGTCGGTGTTGCAAGCTTCGCTATGCAACGCGCAATGACTGCCGTAAGTCCGAGACGCGCGAAAAGAAATTATCATCATCATGATTAATAAGATGAATAGTTCGCGCGCACTTCCGGAAAATGCTGGGCTACGATCGCCCAGCTTCGTTGTTTCAAGCGCTGCGCGGCCGAGCGCAAGGTTAAGCGTTTTTTATTTCCTTTTTTTTTTGGTCGCGTAGCCGCCAACAAGTCGCGTCCTGAGCCTGCGCACTCCGGTGTGTTCTCTTGCAGCTGTCTCGCGTGTCGCTCGCAGAGCCCTCGGAAGGAGGCAAAGCACGGGGGCCTTTCTTTCCTCGTGCGCCCTGGCCGCGCGCTCTCTCGGCACGCCGTGTCGCCGCGATGCGTAAAAAAACGGGCATTTCCATCCAGCAGGCTACGTCACGCGCGCCGGCGCGGTACGGGCCGCGAGCAAACGCGCGGAATGGAGTCATCCCGTCACTCTCGAGTGCCATCGTCTGTCCGGGGAGCCGCGGAAGGGAGAGGCAAGGGGTGGTGACCTAAGCAGCAGCCACCAGACGCGGTTCGCCATGGGACCGCTGCCGCCGCGTGCTGTGTCCGTGCGACTTGTCGCGCACGGGACCGCCTCTCCCCGACCGTGCGAAGAAGCTCTGCGGGAGCAGCTTAAGATGTCTCCTCACAGACGCAGACGTCTTCATACGGGGGCCCCCAGAAAGAGCGAGTTTGGCGACGTCATTGTCCTCGCAAGCACCACCGCCGGCAGGGGGTTTGGCCAGATTGACAGGCGTGCGCGATCGGGCCGACAAATATTTTTCTGCGACGATCCCAGCGCGCACTCCCGCGGCCGGCCGTCTCGCGCGCACCGACGGGCCGCATAATCCGACCGCGGGTGCCCGTCACGATAATACGCGAGAACGCCCCCCCCCCCCCCCCCTCCCTCCTTTGTGCCGCTCCTGTCAGAGAGCCGTTGCTGTGATTAGCGGGAGCGTCTGCTCCGCTTCTCCTCCACTTCCCCCGCGGAGACCAGGTCAAAGTCGCACTCTTCGGGCGCTCTCATTTCCTGCCCCCTGGTGTCCCGGTGTGCCCGACAAAAGCGTGAGCGCCGACTCGGCGCGCTTCCTTTGTGCCCTCGCTGGGCGCTGCTGGGATTCCTCGGCGCGGATGTGCCACGATGACATTGCGATTCGCCGCCTCAGATTCCCCCGCACTGTTTTCCAGAGCGCCTGTCAAGCTGGCTTGTTGTTTCTCGTGCACAATCTTCCGGTGATATGTTCGTGAGTGGCGATTGGGAAAGGGTTGTGCATGAGAAGCACAATGCGTAGTAATTGGAAACAAAAGAGAAGGTGGGAGCTGCGTGTGGCATACTGGCAGGCACTCGGAATTCATTTTGCACTTTCATGGGTGCAAGAAGAGCGCTGAGTGCACCCTTCCAACATTGTGTGCATCCTTAACCACGGCAAGTGTCCTCCTATGCTCCTGTCCCTGTTGTTTTCGTTTATCGTGTCGGCAGCTAATGCACCAGTTATGAAAAGTTAATATTAGAAGTCGCCTCATTCACCAAGACAAATTGAAGGAATTCGTTAATAAGTGTATCTACATCCTGCAACGTGAACTGGCAGCACTGTCGCATTATTTCTTAGACTCGTTTCAATTAAAAAATGTTCGTGCGGAAACTAATGCCCGATTGCAGTCTCATGAGACGGGCGATTCGATCGGACCAGTTGGTACGATCTCATGGTAACAGGCAGACATAGGAAAAATATGCGAATCCAACGCGCACGTTGGAACGCCTTCACAACTGTGAGCAGACTTCCTGGTACCGGTTGAACTACCGCATAAAACGTGTGTGAGCATCATTGTGGCAGCGTTTGTGCTTGCCGGTATTGTTGCCGTTTAGAGAGAGAAAGAGAAATAGAAGAGAGGAAAGGCAGGAGTCACCGTTTAGCTTGGTGGTAAGCATATATAGCCTGTTTATCCAGGTGAAAAGACAAGGATAAAGTGACGTTCGGGCAATGATCTATCGCTCTCTCTCTGTGTGTGTAAGTGTGATAAGCAAGTATGCCATGTAACACGACGTGTTCAGTTTTGTGTACGATATTCATCTAGACAGCCAACAGCTATTTATTTACAATACAGCTAACCCCTATGGTAGGGGTTCTTGCAGGGTATTGCAGTGAATTTGCAAATACTTTCGTTACTGACTGACGCGCAATGTTTTTGTGGTGCCCGCCGCCAGTATCAACACTTCGCTATACTTTTTAAAGCAAGCTATGCCATAAACGTGCGTTTGTGTTTTCAAGAGTGCTATGAAAGGAGCTATAGGTGGTGGTGGTGGTGGTGGTGATGTTGAAGCAGGCGGGGTTAGCCTGGCATACATAGCCGGCAATTGTTCCGGCTATGTATGCCAGGCTAACCCCGCCTGCTTCAACATCTTCACCACCACCTATAGGCTCTTTCACAGCACTCTTAAAAGGGGCTATAGTTACTAAAAGCGCAGACACGAAACACTAACAGACGGTTGATGCGCAAACTTATAGCATTGGTTTATCCTTGCCGGTCACATGTATATAAGGGTATACAATCAGAATACAACAAACAAAATTGAACAGTAAAGTGAGGGGCACAATGCATGGACATATCTGCTGAACGGACATGGAGATATCTGCTTGCGCATTAGCCGTCTGTTAGTGTTTTGTGTGTGTTTTTTAGCAACGTGCTAGTGCATAAGCAAGCGTGAAGTTTGTGTTTTAAATGTTTACGCCTCTTCCACCCGGCACGTTCTTTAAAGCTGTTATTATTATTTATGTATTTTTTGCCCTTACAGGGCCGCAGTCAGTTTATATATGGGTGAATGAGTAGAAAGGTGAGAGAATAGGAACAGTATACACTGAATTGCTATTCTTAATCCTGGGAGCTTAAGCGTGGGTGCGTCCGAAATACTGAAGGCTGGTCTCAGTGACTGGAGTTCCAGGATCGTCCAGGAATTCTTTCGTGTAGCGACTGCCATAGCTCGTTATAGAGACCGCAGCAACACCTGAGCCATTTAGGGCGTTCGCGACACCTGTATCATGATAATTCGCTTCCGTTAGTTACCAGAATTGAATCGTAGGTCCAGAACTTCTTGAGCAGGATAGAGGAAAAGAGTGTGTGTGCATGGAGGCAGAGAGAGAGCGAGCGGGGAATAGGTGGGCCGATGAGCGGTCGGCCCACGCAGCGTCGTTCGCACTCTGCACATCGTAGCGGTGGCGCTGACGCAAAACCTCCAGCTGCTGCGGTTGCTCTGAGGTGCGAAACGGCGACTAAGTGAACACCTGGGGCCCCGACCATGATTAGAGGCGCCGCTGTCGGGCGCGTGCTACGTATAGCGTGCATGCGCGCTCCTCGCACAGGCTTATTTCGCCTATAGAGCACTCGCGCTCACCAGGAAATCCTTAACGCACGGCGGTTGGTGGTTAGCCGGGGGTTTTAGTGCACCGGGCTCCCTGGCTAGCGTCAGCACACTTTTCGCACGGCACAATGGCAGCACGACTGATCCGTGTATCTGCGCCTCGGCCTTGACAGGAGCTCCGTGGGTTTCTCCAGACATACATGGCATCACTGTAGTATCATCCGAATGTTTCGCGCGACAGCACACTATCTGATCTATGTGCACAATATATACATATAGTACGAAAAAAAAAAAAAAAAACAGGAGGACTATACAGACGGGAGCTTAAAAACGGCGAGATATTGATTGAAATGTGGCTTTGTGTGGCGCTGGTCCTGTGCTTAGAAGATGTCCACGTACAACAGTCCACGTCGACTTAATATTTGCCTTTAGTGTCCCTTTAATTAACGAACTTCTAAAACATTGATGTATCGCAAAAGATTCAATGGAGAAGTTGTAGAGCCTATATTATATTGAGAAATATCCAAATTACTTCTTTCCACGAGGATAGCTGCTGTAGTTTTATTTTTTAGCGTCCCCGAAGAAAGCCCGCGATATCTTGAAAAGTACCACGTGACAAGGCGCTTAAGCGCCAGCAATGTTAGTGTCATCAAACATGCTTCCAACTATTGATCAATGCGGCTCACACCAAACGCGTGAATAGGCCGCAAGCGATAATGTTGGTTGAGAGATGACGACCACGCCCGCACACAGTGCGCCCCCGTCCGTCGCAAAGACCTCCTCGCTCTTTACGTAATCTGTCAGAGAAAGAAAAAAAAAAGCGAGAAATGGAAGAAGGCATGCTGCAGAGCTGCAAAAGTTGCCACGCGCTAGTTATCGCTATGTCACATGGCTCCATTTGCTTCAAGACAAGATGTCTCGGCAAAAGTGGAGGAGCATTGCCTTCTGTCCAACTCTGTTCTTTAAAGGGACGCTAAAGCGAAATCTTAATCAGATTAGACTGATAAAGTACACTTTCTAAAGTATATTTTCGTTAATTTAGCCGTAACAGGATGCTTAGCCGAAGGTAACATGAACGTCAGAGTTTCACTTTTTGAACTTCGCGCCGAAACCTTAGCTAGGGTACGTCAGCGTGAGGTAACGGATTTCACAGTACTTTTCGTATTTACATCGTTGTGGATCAGTAAAAGTTCTCTAAACTCGCTATGTTTAGTCGTTGGCTCTTTTAGAGTACAATGTAGTCCGTACTTACCGATAAAACGTTAACTAGACTCGAGCAGATGCTGTCAAAACCTATGACGTCACGGTGAGCTTGCGCAGGAACTTCAAGGCGGCCTCGCCGCCCGTCTTTCGTTCCTGCCTCTTTTCTGGCTTATTAAGCTTCTCCTCGCTGTAAGAGTGGCTTTTTCGGTATTGTAGAAAGGTAAGTTACTTACGGCTCAAATATTTTTTTCTCTTTGCTGTCCCTGTAAGGCCTGTTCATATACATCCTGCCTGCGTGAGGCATCGGTCATTCGTTTGAACTATACGTTTGAGGGCAATAATGTCGCTGAACGCAAGGGCCTAGTCACGTGGTAGGTTTTCAGATCTCACGCGCTTTCTTTGGAGCGCCGAAAAATTCAATTCGGTAGAGGAGATCGGTTTCATCTCGGATCATCCCTGCGGATAATCTCGCGCAAAACTGTAATCACGTGATTTTGACTAGCGAAACGGGATCCGTGCGTATCCCTTTAAAACAAGACAAAGAAAATGAAGTAAGCCGAAGGGCGAGAGTTCATTCCAATGTGAATACGTGCACAGTCGCAAGTAAAAGGTTGTAGACGTTGGGTGCCTTGAAGGGGAGAGTACTGGGCAGAAGGGGAAAAGGAACGAAAATCGGGAGAACGCTGCCGTAATTTCCCCTGCTTGAAATGTAATGCGCGCGTGCGTGTTCGACCAACGCCCTCAATTCCACGCCTGTCAGGAATAAAAATTATATATCTCGCCGTTGCCGCGGCTCTCGAAACTGTTGTTCTCAATGGCGCACGTTTATATATACCTGTTATAACGCGCTTGCGCGCGCTTGCAGCTTAAACCTTTCGCGCGAGCTCCGTCGAAACCCGGAGGGCAACTCCTTCGGCTTTACCATACAGCCTCCCCTTTCCTCGCAACTGTAACAAATACCGATGAAACATTCCCGAGTGAACGATAAGCCGCGTAAAACAAAAGCGGCTGCTAAATAGCGCGCGCGGCAAACGGCGCCGCTGCGGTGCGGTGCGGGCGACAATATAGGCGCCAGATTCCCAAATATGCGATCCGTCCCAAGAAAGACCCAGCCACCATTATTATTATTTTTTTTTTTCGCCGGGGAGAAGTTGTACGGAGAGTACAAAGAATAAGCTCTGCGTGTGTGCAGCGGCTTCCGTAAAAAGGGACCGGTAATAAGAGCCTCCCCTCTTCCTCTGTGCTTCCCTCATCACGCATCGGTGGCTCACTGCGGCGGCACCACGGCACGGTTCGCGCGGGCCCTCTCGCGAGTGCCCGGCAAAGCAGAGCCCCCCCCCCCTCCCATCGTGCTATTGTCAAGTGCGGCTCGGTGAAACAATTATGCTTCGCAGCGCCTAATTAATGCACTCGGCGAGGTTCTTCCTCTAGCTCGGCAGTTTGTGCGCGGTCTGGCACGTTTGTATCGTCTTTTTTTTTTTTTCCCTCCCTCGTACCTTCGCAGGCAGTCGCGCGAAAGAGAAAAGAAAACGCCGAATCACCTCGACAGTGTAAAATGCTCCCTGCAGGTACTTTCTCTTGTTTCTGTGCATTCTTTGCCGAGTGTGACTCGCTTTCGATCATTTCCACAATTGCGCCAAGGCGTACCGCGAAACTGCCTCTCTCTCGATCCGCTATATTCCGGTTCATTCACTGATGCGGTTCAGAAAGTAAAGAGCTAATGACGAGGTGCTCATTTGGCTGGCATGGGCAGCGGGAACAAAAGCAGCGGTGCTGGGCGACTTTGTGCCCGAAACGTAATAACATTCAGGGGGTGGTGAGAATTTTCGACGTGCTTAGAAAATAAGAGGTGGGCGGAGGAGGCCTTTGATGTCGTTGGACTTTCTTCGCCAACGCTGTCATTTTTTTTTTTAAACACTATAATCTGGTGGTAGCCTTCAGGGTTGATTTAAAAGTGGAATGCGGGTAGTGCGGCAAAACTGGTGCGGCGCAATACAGTTCGGGTTTGTCTACCTGTAGCTGAAATTTGACAGCGTTTCATTGGCAAATGTATACATGCGGGGTGATTATTCTTAAGTTTTACATGATTAAAAAAAATATGCCTGTTGCAGATAACAGAATTCTAATCAGAAATTATTCAGAAAGGCGGACGTATATTACTTGTATGAGAAGTAGAAACATCTATTCAACTAATTAACAACGATTCACTAATTAACTTCTTAATTAATTACTTTACGGCCCATATTGCAATTTAAGAATTGTAGCCGGTGAGTTATTTGCAAGGCGTATCCTCTTGGAATGAATTCCCAGAATGACACTAGTTCGGAGATATGCATCATGAAACTCTCCGTAAAAAGGCATTGTTGTTCCACTTTTTTAACCATACGCTCTTTTATGCATCGAAGCACAAAATTAACTGGAACGCCCAAGTATTTCGTCCCACACTTTGGGAAATAATATACCGAAACTGGTGTCATTCTGGAAATTAATTTCGAGTGGACACCTCTTGCAAGCTCACCTGCTACCATTCGTAAATTGCAATATGTGCCGTAAGGTAACTAATTAAGAAGTTAATTTGTGAATCGTTGTTAATTAGCTGAATATATGTGTTTCAATTTCTCGTGCTAGCAGTGTCCGCCTCTTGGAATAATCCAGCTCACGGACTATGCTATCTGCCGCAAACGATTTTTAAAAATTCCAAAAGATTTGAAAATGATCATTTCGTATAAATAGGTCAAGTGCTTATGCTCCTCCATGCGTGAATTTACATTTTAACCATCTCCATTTGTCTAGCGGCTCGATGCGAGATCGGCCAGCATTACTCCCGTCAACTTACACACCCTTCCCACTAATTGCTTCGGTGAACCCCCACCGTGGTTCAACTGCAAACATGTTAACATGCGGGCTTTAAGATTTTACCCGTCAATATTAGAGGGTCTCCACTACAGTACCTACACGCGGGGTCTACTCCCCTATAGTGCAAAGTTTCACACCGATATCTCTGCTCCCTTCCTGCCTGTGAGAATTCATGTATTCACTGTGCAGTGCGCTTCGCTTTTAAATGGAACACACGAGTGCAGAGCATGTGAGAATTTCCCCTTCTGGCGTGCAATGGGGCAGAGCCTTGGAAGCGAGCGAGAGGCTCCCTTCCACTGATATACAATCGCCCGGCTTTGTAACGCATTACTTGTAGTTGGTGGTGCTGGCACCTTTCTACACACCTGTGAAGTGCACTGACATAGCTTGAGCCGGCACTTGCACTGCAATTAGACCGCCATCAGAGTGAGCCTTACATGAAATTAAGTGTTCCCTTTAACAGTAGACCGCACTGTACGTAGTTTTTTCCAACGTACCCTAAGGTGACGTCCGCCCTCAATATGGGACTTTCACCGAAGGATATATTTTCACCCGAGCGCGCACGCCCGCTCTTCCAAAGGGTCCTTGAAACTTCGCTAATTATACGTGCTGCATCGTGCAGAGTACACGGATATCCCTTCATTAACTATCGAAATGAGTTTAGTTTGCCTTTTTTTTTTTTGCTTCCTTTTATCATTTGCAATTTTCTTTCACCTATGTTTCAATGACGGCTTGTCCTCTTTTACCCTGGTTCTTCTGGTGACGCGACATGTACTATAGGTCGCATATAGGTATTGCATTGGAGTGCTCGAGCCAACTGTACCCCTGAGATTGCGACGTCCCGGTGTGCGCCGTCTACAGAGTGTCATGGCATTCCGCACCCACCGACGGGGCAAGTGGTGCTGGATGACACGTTTGTGTGTGCATAGTTACCATATAAAATACCATATAATACTTTTCTGCCAAATCTTTTCAGATCTATGCGGGACATCTTAAGGTTGTGTTAAACGGCAAAATAGCTTATGCAATACTTCTTGTTAATTATACCGGTAGCTACTAAAAAAATGTAAAAATGGGAGGACGCTTAAGCTTCGCCTTTAAGAGTGGAACGCGACTGCGCTATCGGGCCCCGTTCGCATCGCATTTTTCTTTCAGTGGGAAAGAACGTGGGAAAGCCAGCTTACAAAGACCAAGCTTACACCGATCCCCTTAAATTCGGCTTCACTTTTAAGCAGAAATACATTGCTGGAAAGACGGTTTTTTCCAGGGGCAATATAAGTCGTCTTTTATGAAAATGTAAAGGCCCTAGCACCTTTTTTATTGTTTTATTAACTTTTTGCTATTGCCCCGATGCGCGCGCGTGTCCGAAACGCATTATGCAGGCGAAGTCCCAATTTTACCTGATGATGATGATGATAATTTATTGGCATCCCCTTTGAAACGGGGCGGCGACAAATAGTCACCTAGCCTGCTTGATTTAATCAGGTATACTATACATGATCTTTATCTAGCCTTTTTGTATACCTCTCATTATTTTTCTTTTTCAAAAATCTACCTTGTACCGCTGCCTATGATTTTAAGAGATCAGGTCGTATCCATCTTTTCCCTGCTTTTTTTCCACCAATACTCTAATCGTCTCTTGCTTATCTCTACGACTGATCTGTTGATGTTTCCTTCCACTTTAAACCCAAGCGCTTCTGGGAGTTGCACGTTTCCTACGGTTCTCGCTGGGTGGATCCGGTCCCATTCCATCAGGATGTGCTGAGTGGTTTCTGGATCTTTACTGCAGCATGCACATGTCTCATCTAGTTCCGAATATTTGTTCCGATATGTTTTCGTCCTTAGGCAACCGGCTCGAGCCTCAAATAGCACTTGGCACTGCCCTTTGTGTTATCGTACAGATTTTCCCTTCCAATTTCTTTCTTCTCATTCTTGTAAATCTCCATTGTCCTTTTTGTTTCCATTCTTTGCATCCAATTCACGGTCTCCATTTCTCTCACTTTCTTTCTGATGACTCCTGGTTGTCTATTTACCGTTTCGATTATCCTGTACCTGGTTGTCAACTTCCTTGTCCTCTTCCTCCATTCTGTGTCCACGCTTTTCATGTAGAGATACTTGTGCACTTTAGCTGCCCATTTCTTTTCATCCATGTTCCTGAGCCTTTCTTCAAAACTAATTTTGCTCTGTGCTTCTCTGACTTCAAAAGAGGCCCAACCCATGTCACCCTGCACTGCCTCATTTGTGGTATTACCGTGGGCTCCCAAAGCCAACCGGCCTACTGATCTTTGGTTAACTTGAAAACCCGCCAATATATCCGATTTTAAGCATATAATGGCATTTGCGAATGTTAGCGCTGGCACCATTACTCCTTTCCAGATTCCACACACCACCTCATACTTATTGTAGTCCCACAGTGCTCTGTGTTTCATTATTGCTGCATTCCGCTTCCCTTTTATTTTTAGATTATCTTGGTGGTTGCTTGAGTAATTCTTTCCTTCGTTTATGTGTACACCGAGGTACTTATATTGCTTCTTGCTGTTGAATTGACACCACGAAGTTATTCGTCTCTTCATTAAAGATCATAACTCCTGATTTCTCTGTGCTAAACTTAAGGCCTCTAGATTTGTCGCTGCATTCTCACAGATATTCGCTAGTATCTGTAAATCTTTTATATTGTCCGCTAGTAGCACAATGTCGTCTGCGTACATAAGTACAGGGACCTTCTGTTATACCATTTGTCCATTACGCATGTAGGCTAAATCAAAACCTAATTCGCTGTTTTCCAGTCGTCTTTCTATACCCTTGACGTAAAGCGTGAACAACAATGGTGACAGAGGGCATATTTGCTTCAATCCTTGGTGAATTCCCACCATTTCATTTCCTTTTCTACCTTCCCATACCACTTGTACTGGGTTGTCTCTATATATCTCCCTCAGCAGCTCCACGAAATCGTCATCTATGCCTTCGTATTGCAGAATATCCCGCAACAATTCCCTGTCTACGTTGTCATAAGCTCCTTTAATATCTAGAAATGCTATCCATAAAGGTATTTTCTGAGCTACTGAAATCTCTATGCACTGAGTTAGTAGAAACACTGATATTGTCTTCTAAGCGTCTGCCTGGCCTGAACCCATTCTGTAGTTCCCCCAATACATCGTTTTCCTCCACCCACTTCGACAATTCTAATTTTATGGCTTGCATTGCCATTCTATATATCACCGACGTTACTGTAACTGGCCTGTACGAGCTCGTCTTATCCTTATCTCCTTTGCCTTTTTAGATGCCTTTGCCTTTTTTTTTTCATCTTGCTTTCACGCCATCCAACGGGAATTTTCTTTGTTCTAATCACTTGCTCTATGGCATTAGTCAGCAGTGCCTTGCTTTTTGGACCGAGGTTTTTGATTAGCTGTATTGGGATTTCATCGGGTCCTGCTGCCGTGTTGTTAGGGACATTTTCTGCTGCCTTTTTCCAATAAAAGGTTTCTCTGCTAAATTTTTATCTCTCTGGCCTCTCTGCTGTTGCTGGATTTGTTGTCTGAACTACGCTTTTTCTCGTGCCGAAGTTATCCCTAATAACGTCTGTGATGTACCGCATTGCATCATCTCCTTCGTAGATGTTACCGTCTTCATCCCTTATAGCCGCTTGCGAGCTTTTAGTTGGAGCTCCGAGTGCTTTTATATGGTTCCAGAATCTTTTCCAGAATCTATATTCCAGCATCTATATGGTTCCAGAACCTGCCGAGGATGCGAGCGCCATCTGGTTAGCATTTTCGCAAGTAAACTACCCGAGCGCGCCGGTGTTGGTATGGTAGAAATGCTGGAAAAGGGGTTTTTGTTTGAGTTTTCTCGTAACACAAGTATGTTTTCTCGTACATTCAAATTACAATCCGACGCCATCCTGTTTGTAGGTTGTGGTTAAATCGCACTTTACCATTTGTCTGACGGATTTCACTGTGAGAAATTCAATTTTTGTTCACCTGTAACATCTTGCACCACGTGGAGGGCCTGCGCGGTAGGGGTGGTTCGAGATGATTTTCTCCGCCACGGACGCCGACATCGACGCCGGATTTTCTGCGACGTGGGGCCCTTAACGCTTTCGCGTAAAAAAAAAAAAAAAAAAAGGAGAAGAAGAAGAAGAAGAAGAAACAGTGTTATACGTGCTATCGAAGCGCTCCGCCACTGTTCGTATGCCTCGGCGCCCGAGCGCTCTTATATAGGCGTTAACACAGGCGCGAACTGCCGACGAATTCCTCGCCGACGCTGCACGCGGGCCACCGTTAAGGAATCCTGTGTAGGGCGCCAACGCTGTTCCGGGCAAGCCCCCCGCGCCCATATACGGAGCGGGTTTCGCCGGACTGCGGTTCCGCCGCGCGCCTCCGCTGTCGGCGCGGCCCGGGGCGGCCCAGCGCACAGTCTATCGCGGCACCGCATCAAGGATCCCGGGCCGAGGATGCGTGCCGGCCGCCGCATCCCGCGGCCAATATCTCATCGATAATCCGGTGGGAGGCGCCGAAGGAAGGCCACCGACGCTCTGGCCAGCGGCCGATGGGGCGCTGATAAAGCGGCCGCATCGGCAGACGCGCGCCCCTGCAGATGGCCATCGCGCTGATCTCCGTAAATCACAGCACGGCCCCGCGCCGGCCGCCGCGAGAAAAGGCGGCCGCGCCATGCGCGAGGGTCGTGCTGCGCGGCCGTGCCCGCGGCTCGCCCCACGGCGTGGCTCGCTCGAGGAATAATAGCAATCAGTGAAAGGGCGCCGCTAGCTCGCTTCCTGGTTCTGCCCAATTGCACGCTTCGCGGTGAGCGCTGTGGTTTATACGAGCGGGGTGCCGACAGTTTCTCCGCCCGCCATCGTCTGGCTGATGAGTGTCGCGGGGTGAAGCCTATCTCCCAAACCGTCTTCGGAATCTTGAGGGGGCGAAACCTTGGGGGTCCTTTTCAAACAGACCTGCGCGGCGAACAATGAGCAACGAGCGGGCGCATCTACTGCTGCAGTAAACTCGCTCGCTGACGATTCGCGCGCTGTGACGACTCGAGCGGTGTTAACCGGCTATACAGCAAAGATGCGAGGACCGACCCCGTACTTTCACCTCCCGCAATTTAGAGTAGCAAACAATTTTTTTTTCTTCCTAGTTAACCTCATTGCATTTTACCATCTCATTTTATTGTTCTCTCTCCCTCCTGAAAATCAGCTCAAGGCACTGCACTCCGCCGCTATTTTTATCGTTGCAGCATACGGAGCCTTCACGGCGCCGTTCGGTCTATAGTGCAGGTTGAAACCGTGTTCGTGGCGGCCTTGCACCAGCGGGAATGGTTGTGCAGGCTTCGAGTGTAAAGTGGCGGAACTCGTTCTGTACGAGCACGGGACTCTAGTGGCGCTAAGCTGCAGACGTGAACCAGTTCGTGCAAAGCTATAGAATGCGGATCGCGTGGCAGCCGATAGGGTGCAGACAGGGTCGCTTTGGACTTGGCGGTGCACATTTCCTCCCACAGTTATGCAAGCCAATTTCCTCAGCTTATGGCAGTTTAACGTGCGGCGACTTCCATTGAGCAATAACGTGCGTATGCGACTGCGGAAAAACGCAGTGCACGAATAAGTTAACTGGGGCAGCCATACATTCCGCCGCAAATTGAGCATACACATTACAAAAGACTACTGCTATGGGTATATAGGGTTCCCTCCGAACAGGCCACGCAGACAGGTAGGTTTCAATTCTGAGAATACAAATTGACCCCAAAATGTGCGCATTCGGTTCGTGAAATACTGCAACCTCGCCGTAATTAAAGGTTTGCTTTCAAGGTGACTAATGATGCTCACTTCGCAGGGCGGTATATGAAATTATGCGAGGTGACAGTTCAATGGGCCAATCGTTTAAAACAGAACGATATCCCAATAAAACGTTGTCGAGTTGTTAAACTTCGACACATTTTGTCAACACTTTCGAGTTTAATTCTCGGAAGGAGAGCACTATACTGGTCTCTATATGTACGCCGTTTTAAAATAACGAAAAGCTTTTGAGATATTTAACGACAGTTCTTCATTTTGCTCCACCCAGATTCCCACACAGGGCAAAAAGAGCAATGCGCCATAACACCGCAAGCGATGGTCTGTCGGCGGCAGATGTGCTTCGCGAGTATGGGCGTGCAGGTCAACGTCACGTTCCCGATTCCGAAATCGGGGCCGTGAAAGGTGAGAAATGTTTTCAAGAAACATCTCAACAACGCATGCAAACAAGAGAGTGGTTCGCAGCAGGATGGAGACTTGAAGTGATTAACCGTTGTACAACGAGGGATGTCGCTGGAGCCAACATTTCGACTATAGGGAACATGTCTCTTGTCAGGAGCAACTGCTGCCCTGACGAAACGCTGGCTCGAGCGACATTACTTGTTCAACGACTGCGCATCATTTCGACGACGGATGGGCCTCTTAAAGCCGCGCAATTTGTATTATATCCCTTGCGCGGTGAACCCCTGCATACCTGAAATAATTTCAACTTGAGTCTCGTGACCCAAAGTTATCATCCCGCCATTTTCAAAGACTGTCCTCAAATTAAGACCGAGTCCGCTATCCTCAAATAAATGGTCATGAAAAATTCGACCCACCGAAAAGCCACTGAAATTGCCCGGTGTCGCCGACGTCGCCACCGATGGTCTTCCAGGCAAAGTGAGGTTGCTTTGAAGGAGACGTCTACATCCCTAGTACTTCCTACGCCTCCAGCGGCGCACGCATCCGAAGAGGAGACAGAAGCTGGCAAGGCTAACGTTGCTGAAGAATGGCCTGTATGTACAGATTGTCAAGAAGTCGCGGCCTGCTGCCCCTTCTCTAACATGCGCTACACCTTCTGATGAAGTCGCAGTTGCACATTGACAAGTCATGTCCGTACTAGATGGTCGCTAATGGACTTCCTCCGTGTACAGTGCTCATCAATTCAAACGCGATGCTCGGACCACATGGCGGCCGGCGCTGTTCGCGCCGGTGGTGAGTGCTGGGAGATCGCCGAATGCAGTCATCGCAAAGGCTCGCATTCGCGTCATACAAAAATGCGTCTTTTTTATGTGTTTCCATTTTCCTCTTAAGATCCCACTTCCTGTGCCTGCCTTTTCAAACCGCCAACTTTTACCACACCACACTGCCTATCGTTGGCAGGCCAACCATATTTGTTAACAGTGCAAGCTTTTCTTAACTGACTGCAATGCAAGTGTAGGTTACATTCTAAGGTGAAATAAAAATTAAAGAAAGAAATTATGAGCAAACAGAACCAACTAAGAGCTAACCCAAGGCTGCTAAACACTTCTCTGTGCACCGCAACGTGCGCACCCCCCCCCCCCCCCCCCCCCCCCAAAAAAAAAGAAAGTATAAGAATCAAACTAGCAGGGACGCTTGCGCCACCTCGACATAATGTAAATGACAAAAGAGGACCCTAATAATGCCATGACAACTTTACTCATTAAAGGGGAAAAATCAACAGAAAAGAACAGCCACCGAACACCGCCATCAAGAGCCACCCCCTAAAACTTGTTCCACAAAGTCATCACGGTCCACTCCAAGACTGCTTCCCTGCCTGCCTCTCGCCATGATCTCCAATCACTTCTTGTACATATCTTATCTACAGCTGCCACAACACATTATATTATTTAAGTGCCCTAAAATTAAAAGAAGTCCCTTCACTAACTGCCAGGTCGGTGTCCCTTCACTCAGGTTGGTGTCCCCACGCCCACTGGTGGAGACACCGACGGCCACGCGCTCCAAGTATCGCGTTCCAATCGCCCAAAGTGCAATGTATGTATGTACTCGATACAATGAGCGCAGTGCTGGCATCCAATGAGTAGAATAACTCTTCACAAGCTACCATCATTTAGTGGTGCACAGAAAACGCAAAAGTGGCCTCACCCATTTTCAGCGCAGAAGATCGTAGGCTTCCTTCGGATAACTGCCCGGACGAACGACTACAGCCACGTCAGCGCGTTGTTGATTTCGCGTACGTGTTGTGGTCTCCTTGGTGGTCTTGTACTCTCTCTTTCTATTTCCTTTATCTTTTATCCTGCCTTTCCCCTCCCCCAGCACAGGGTGGCAAACCGGATATATATATATATATATATATATATATATATATATATATAAAGACATTGAGCAATGCTACAAGGTAAACAGATCAAGTGTTTAATTTCAACAGCTTCGACCGGTCGACCAGTCTTCATCAGGGTTTACAAAAAAGTGAACCCTGATGAAGACCGGTCCATCGTTCGCAACTGTTCAAATTAAACCCTTGTTCTGTTTACCTTGTAGCGTTGCTCAAGTTATTTACGTTTGAAAGGTAGCCTGAAGAATTTCTCTTTACGGCGAACAATGCATTTATCCGCAAAGTTCGAGAAATATCTCGAAACTGGTGTCCTCCTGAGAATTCGTTCGAAGTGGGTCCGGTCCGCCTTTCGAACTCCACGGCTAGAATTTGTAAATTGCAATATGGACCATAAGGTACTTGGTTAAAAACTTAATTAGTGAATTTTTGTTAATTAGTCGATTATGCATTTCAAGGTTTTGTGCAAGTAATGTCTGCCTCTTCGAGTAGACCAGCTCATGAACTAGAATGGTGCTATCTGCCACAGGCAACCTTTAAACATTTTTGAAAGTGTTCGCTGAAACACCCGGTATGAACGGGAAGAAAGAAAACCGAGGGGCCCGATTTTTATAAGTCATATCATTAGAAGCCAACAAACAATGGTACCAAGGACAGCATAGTGGAAATTATCTGCAGTTTGTAATTGAATTAAAGAAATGATAAATCAATTGAAATTAAAGTGGATGAAAAAACAACTATACGAACCCACGTCTTCGCATTACGCGTGCGATTCTCTTACCACTTGAGGGCTTATATAAAAAAAAAACACAGCATATCCACGAAGTGAAAGATGATGAGTGGGCGAAGCACCGGGGGATCATTCGGGTAAACCACAGCTACGGACGAGAGATAAAGAGAGCGCGCGTCGGGAACGAGAGAGAAAATTACACCATCTTCCCGTAGGGGAACCCTGAGTAGTATGCGAAGCAGCCATGGGGTCGACTCAAGGTAGTTTTATCAGCTGTATAAACTTGGACATGCAGCAGCACCAGCAACGCACAGAACGGTTGTCGACGCCGTCGACGTTTTGCCCGCGTTCGCACCGAACGCGCGCAAAGTGGAACTAGAACCGGAAGTGGAACCGGAACCGGAAGTGGAAGCGGAACCGGAACGCCATCTAGTGAACACTTCATGAAACTACAGGTGGCTACGTACACACAACGCCATCTATTGAGCAATTCATAAACTAGAGGTGGCTACATACTACTACTACTACTACTACTACTACTACTACTACTACTACTACTACTACTACTACTACTACTACTACTACTACAGAGGAGGGAACGACCCACACCCTAAGGAGCTTCTCCCCTAAAGCGTTGTCACCATGTCCCTCTCCATAAGGTTAGCTGATCTTTGTCCTAAACGACGGGCACACTGAGCACACTGAAGTGGACGAACCGATAGTATATGAGGAACAAGTAGAGGGAGAGAAAGAAAAGTGATAAAGGAAAGGCGGTGGTGACGATTATTATTATTATTATTATTATTATTATTATTATTATTATTATTATTATTATTATTATTATTATTATTATTATTATTATTATTATTATTATAAAAGCATATCCCCTTTGGAACGGGGCGGTGCATGGCACATGCCACCAAGCTAGCTTTTTACAACTTCCTGGGCAATTTAAATGTTTTTATACACTAAAAAAACAGTATTTGCAGTTTAAACTCCGCTTCATTGCCTGTGCGCCAACATTCTTCTATCCGTGTTTTACTAGCATCCACAGCCCCACATTCATTTGTTTCCCATGCTGTCCTTGAAGCCTAACGCTTCGGTCAAGCCGACTGCTTTCACATTCATCGCTGGATGTGGTGCATGACTGAGACAGCGCTAGGTGGCGGGCTGAGTCAACCGGGCCTAAAACCGGGCCGCTCAACCAACGTGACTTAGGTGGTGTTGGCTGAGCCAGGCGTGCTATCCTGCACTGGGGAAGGAGCGAAAGAGGACAAAAAGGTGAGAAGTAAGAGAGAAGAAACGTTCCTAGCACGCACGCACACACACGCTGAAGGGTTCGTCGTTCAGTCGCAAGCGGTGTTTTATTGCGACAGCAATTATACGGTCACTCCAGGCGCATTTTCGGCGTCGGTGTCGCCGTGATGTTGCGTTT
This sequence comes from Dermacentor silvarum, assembly GCF_013339745.2. Taxonomy (NCBI): domain Eukaryota; kingdom Metazoa; phylum Arthropoda; class Arachnida; order Ixodida; family Ixodidae; genus Dermacentor; species Dermacentor silvarum. The sequence continues at coordinate 77,033,220 of NC_051154.1, read as the reverse complement.
AAAGTCCAAGTGTGATAAAATCGCGACCGCGCGCCGTATGCTGTGGGTGCGAGTGAAAGCGGGCAAGCGGGAGCCGAGAAGGATGGTGGCTCGATCTCGCGCACGTAAGGGAGGAAGGCGGGGAGAAGGCGCGCCGTCTTCCGTCGCCCCCAAGCAGCAAGGCAGCAAGGGGGATGCATCGCCTTTCTGGCGAAACTATGACATTTTATTTATTTTATTGCGATAGCAATTATATGGACACTTCTACCGGATTTCTGCCGTCGCCGTCGCCGTGAGGTTCCCTATAGATAAAATCTTCGCCGCGCGCCGTATGCCCGAGCGGAACCGTGCGGGGACGCGCGCTATCACGGAGAGCGAACGCACTCAGTCACCCACGCGCAAGCAAGGCAGCGGGAAGCCAGCGCCGGAGGGAGCGCGGGGGGGCACTTCTACGCTGCCAACAATCGCGCTCGTCGCTCGTCCGCACCGTCTCTTATCTCCACACGGCTCTGACCTTTATGCACCGTGCATTCGCCGCTCAGTTTCCGTTGAAGCGATAGACCGCACGTACCTTCGCCCGCTGCTGCGGCGTATATATGCGCTTGCTGCCAGCGTTTTGACAGTCGTTGTCTGCAGTCATTCAGTGTGATCTATTCATGTTTGTTTGTGCGCGCTCACACCACGCTTGTTCAATCAGTTAGTAATAGTCGGGCCACATTTTCCAACGCACGCTACACATGCAATGCTGCCCGGGTCGGCAGTGCAGCGCTACAGGTGTGTCCCTTCGCACGCGCTGCCCACGGGAAGCGCTTCTCATCAACACCACCGTTTCCCACGCGCCTCCTCGTGGTCATCGAGTCTCTCTTCATGTCGGTCTACTTACGCCGCAGCAGACCTGCTTACTTAATCGGGTCATGTTTACTACAATTCATATTGCTACCAAAGCCGTTCACCTTACTTCGTATGACATTGCTGTGTTGCTATCGCATTCATTGCTTCGCCCTTAGGGCGAAACTGTGACATTTTTTTTATTTTTACACTTATACTTGTAAGTGTAGGAGAGGTTATTTGTTAATTGTTTAGCTAAACAATGCATAATATTAAAACAAATTTTAATAAAAGCCTACACGTGCTCAGGCGCGGATCCAGGGGGGATGTCCGGATGTCCTGACCCCCCCCCCCCCCCTCAGATTTCTGCATCGCCACCTTGCTGACAAGGAGATGGTCCTGTCGCAAAAAAAAAAAATCTGGCCACCAGCATTCTTCAAAAGTATTTTTCGCGAGTACCAGTGGTATCAGCCATGTAAAAGTAAAGCTAGCTCGTTCACAAGCTTAGTTGTATTCCGTACAAGTGCGGTGTCGCGAAGTTGCCGTAGTTATTTTTTCTCATGAACACCGTGGACCTCCTGGCGCCTGCCGTGCCTTACTCGTCCCGTCGGTGCCGTCGAATGAACGAGGGGACGTCCCTTTTGCCAAACACGCCGAGGTCCGCTCGAGCGCCTTCGCGCCTGATTAACTTAGTTTCCCCTTGGGGTGTCAACGGTTGCCTCACTGGCTGTCATCGGTTCCGCGACCAACCTGCTTAATGAAAGAGATCTCTTGCTGAAGTGTTCATATATAAATAATAACAACTAACAGCTAAACTAAGAACTACGCATAGGCAACTTTTTTAACTGTAGCACTCATTGTGATCACAGTTACACGTTGACAATATCCAGTACGAGCACAGTACCGTTCGTACGCTACAAGTTTTTCATTGTAACTTCGCAGTTTTATTGTCGTACATTAAGCATAGGAGGCTCAAGCCCGCCCGATCCGTTTATCTCAGTGGGCGTTCTCGAGGAGCGGGGCGAAGCCTCGAGCCGCGGCTGCGAAGTGGGGGAGCGTGACGTCAGCGGCCAACGCCAGCGCGCGGGCCTAGGATGGCGTCGCGTGGTTAGAGAAACGGAAGCAGATGCGGGCCTTGTGTAAAAAGATGACGTCGCGTGGGAAACAAAACATGAAGACGCTGGCTCGCGCTCTCGCCTACTACGCCACATCGTTCTTCTTGTAGGTGGCGTCGTGAGTCTTCATACGCGGTGATTCGCATATCGTAAACAACCAGCGTAGTGGTTGCTGCGTTGGAGCGGAGCGTTACGCCCGTATTCAAGAACGTTCCTCTAGTCAACACACCACCACGACTCAAGAGAGAAGATGGAACCGCCATCCCTCTACAGAAGTGGTCACTGAGCTTCATGATCATTCACGGGAATTCATGAGAATTGTCACGTCTTTATTCTCGATTATTCGGCGCAGTACAACAATTGAACTTTGGAGTCTGATATCTCGGAGCACGGACACCCTAGAATAATTCTTCCGACTGATACTGTGTAGAAACGCGACTGTCTCTAAGTTTTCAATACAAACATATTCACTTACTGCAGTCAACAAAAAATAATTGTTCAATTTTAGTTAATTGGGCTGCTCACAGCGATAATTATCATCTCACTTTGCGCCCCCTAGCCACATAACTTATTTGCACAGGTGGTCTTCGCGTGCCTCCAAGTGCCTAACTTTACGAAAACCATAAAGCTTAGTTTTGAACACCCTGTATTATCAGGCGCAGCCGCCAAGCACATGGCTGTATTGGGTAACGTCCTTTTCCTACAAGCTCGGAGAAACCAATACCTGGCTTCGCTACAGGTCTTCTTCCTCTTTCTGGGGTTTTACGTGCCAAAACCAGTTCTGATTATGAGGCACGCCGTAGTGGAAGGCTCCGGAATAATTTTGACCACCTGGGGTTCTTTAACGTGCACTACAACGCAAGCACACGGGCGTTTTTGCATTTCGCCTCCATCAAAATGCGGCCGCCGCGGACGGGATTTGATACCCCGATCTCGTGCTCAACGCCTGAGCTGACTGAGCCACCACGGAGGGCCACAGGTGTTTGTTGCTTTAGCCGTATAAAACGCGGGTTTATCGTGAGGAAAAACGGTAAATTTCGGTAAATAAGAAAGGCTACTATCATCATCATCATCATCATTATCATCATCATTGACAGAAGCTGACCCCCCCCCCCCCCCCTCAGAAAAAACCTGGATCCGCCCCTGCGCGCTAACGCATAGTTTGCGGTAAGTTCCAATTAACACATGCACTGTATGTCAGAACACATACAATATGCACAGAAAAATGATAGAGCAGCTCACTTGCAGTTCCCATCTAGTTCAAATAAGCACAAGCTACAATAAATATCATCGCCCCGGTAGTTCTCCACAATTGTGGACGCTTCCGAAAATTCCTTTAAGGTGCTAACTGCATGCTTTTGCTGTTCAATTGTTGGATATGATCCAACTAAGTGCCTCGCGCGGCCAGTCGCGCGGCAGTTTTGCACGTATTGAGCAAAAGAAAGTCGTATCGGGAGTTTTCCATGTGGGTCTACGATTTTCTCATTGACACTTTTCATCTAATTATAATATTTGAGAAGTTGATTAATTAAGTAAGACCAATTATGTAGTAGAGTTGCGATCTGGGTCAACTGGTATATATTCTTGAGAATTTAAGCCAGTCAAAAGACGAAGGACACATGTAGAAACTAGTCGTTGTGTGTGCCACGTCTTCTCTCTGTCCTTCGTCTTTTGACTGGTTTAAATTCTCACCACGATTTAGTTTTCCCATATAACGGTAAACTTCTTCAGAAGTTTTCTCGTGAATGGGAGAACAGCGGTCTTCTTATGCGAGAAGCCATGCTTCGGCTGTTTAACATCTCGTTGAAATCTAGGCCATTTTGCAGGTTCATGGATGCTTGAGCTTGACATCCGTATGCACAGATGGCCGGCATAATGTTGTCGGGTAGGATGTTGTGTCACGCGAAAGCATCGCCTATTGATGCGATTCACTGCATGCCCTGTGCATCCGTAGGCTTGGAATCTATGGAGGCGCGCCCCGCCGCGAAGGCGCGCATCCGTCGATTAGTCGGCGGCGAGGCAGGCGATAAACGCTTGCTCGCGCGCGCAGCGGCGAACAAATCGCGTCGACTCCATGCGGTCGGACAACGCGGGCGCGCGCGCTATCGCCGCACGGCCGCCGTTGCGCGCCTGCGTGACCCCTGCCGGCTGACCGGCGGTCGCAGCATGCTAGAGACCGCTCGAAATCCTCGGAATTCAGTGCCAGCGGATTGATTTATGCGGCGCCCGCAGGTTTCGTTCATTTTCATCCATAAATGCGACGCGGATATCTGCGACGACAAGACGCCAGCCTCTTCGATCGTCGACGGTCGTCCGGCCGCAGGCCGCGCGCCCGGATGGCACGTAAGGGCGAGGGCCGGCGGCGGGTGACAAGCTTCCCGGATCGAGCAAGAATGGACCGCCGATACAGCACTATCGCGAGACGCACCCCCGGCGCGCGGCCGGGCCTCCGCCACTCTCGGCTCCTGGCGAACAGTGGCCCGCGACAATTGTGCAGCGGATCGGAGACGGGTGAAGGAGGCTGGCGGCGCAGGAAGAGACGAAAACAAGGAGGTGTATGTGCATCATAACCGAGGTCTCGGGTCGCCACGCGGAGCGCATAAACCTGTTTCCCGGACTGACTGAGCTGTTCGCAGGCGGCCCCTCTGTCAATGAAGAAACAGTTGAGTGAAATATCACGGCGCACTTGGCAAACACTTGATTACGAGCCGTCGCCCGAGGAGCGCGCGGTCCGAGGCGTCGAGCCACGCTCCCTCGC